>NC_090446.1:1453378838-1453682838 GCF_031143425.1 Pleurodeles waltl | reverse complement strand
TTGTTGTTGTTTTGGTTTAGCTTTACTGGAGCAGCATGAGGTAGGGAGATGGTGGCAATCATGAGGTCTGTGGGCAGTAGCGTAACAAACGTCCCACAGACCCTGTGCTGCGGTGGTCTGAGCTCCAGTGGGCCCCCTCAGCACACTACACTGTGCACAGGCAGCAGGCACTTGACTGGGCCGATGGGTGAGAGTGACCCTCCAGATACTTTCCAAGGGGCCCCTCAAATTATGTTACACCACTAGCTGGCAGATTTGTCCTTACCAGTATTTTGTACTGTGTCAGTGCAGGAGTAGGTCTGTTCATGGATACTACTACTAAGCTGTCGACTTTCATTCCTCAGGGGGCATCTGGATGACAGCAGCGAGATGGGTTTATTGAAGGTGGATAAACTAGTGTTGTCGTAGTCAGTAGAATTGGTATGCATAGTATAAGTGCTAATATCACTAGCCACAATGAACTAAGGCCTGATTACAATTTGAATTTTACTGGCGCTTTGCATGTGAATTTACTGTTATTATGGTAAATCAATTTCATTACCATCCAATTACAAGTTAAATCACCTGGAAAAAAGAATTTCTGTGTGGGACCTATTTTTCCAGTCATAAAACCACACAAACCTCCTAATTTCATGAAGTTTAAGGCATACCTTTTCCACATGCATATTTACCAGCAAGAAAAATCACATATGAATTTACCACTCAACTTGTAATCAGTGCCCACAACGAAAAATACTTTGCCCCAGATTTACAAAGGTTTTTTGCCAGGTTTATGTTACGATTTTAACGTAGACCTGAAGCAAAAACGTATTTTGTATTTACAAAACAATGCAAAATGTTTTTTTGTTGTTTTGTAAAAAAAAGTATTACAACACATTGCGCTGCCTTACTTTACTTTTCGCCAGCGAGTGTTGGCGCATGGGCATTACCATGCATCCACCCATGGATGTGACGCAAACCCATATCTATAAAGGCTTGTAGGCATAGATTTGTGCCAAAACTCTGTGCCATCTTGATGGTGGTGTAGCAAGGAGAAATGTCTTAATTTCTCCTTGTTTGTTATTTTCTCTGTCCATGTGTTCTGTGTATGCCTACCACAAGGCAGACACCCCTGCACCATGAATTCTGGCTCACACAACTTGTATTTAGGGCTGTAGTTGCAAAAGTATAAGGCAGTAAAGGTGTGGTACCATAAAAGAAAACACATGCCCAGTCTGCACTAGAAAAATCCAAAACACATGCCAAGTTGAAAGATCTCTGAAATAAGAGCAACATGAGTGCAGGCAAGTACATCAATTCAGGCTAATAATTTCCTGGTGAATAAGAAAAGAGAGTAGAAAAGTATTCATGAGCTAACTGAGAAAGAAGCTCTTACTTGAAATAACATTAGGCATTTAGATACCTAGGGCAAATGTGCAAAGCAGTTGTATAGTCACAAATGCAGAGTTTACAACGTAAAAACTGCTTTCAACTATGTCCTAAACCCATTTTAGGAGTCAGTAACTTTCTAATGACTTCTAAAGTGGGTTTAGCAATAGATAATGAATCGGTATAAAGAAGTGACGTTTTGTAGGCATCACTTCCAAACAGGTATTCTTCTTCATATGTTTCAATGGCTTTGGACCCAAATAGCCTTGGTAACCCATTTGCAAAAGGGAAGGGATTCCCCTTACTCTTAGTGAATATTCATAAACGTTTGTCTGGGAGTAGTTTAGGAGTAGGCAGTGGTCCATGGGTCTATCTGCAAACTCTCAAACTAAAAACAGGTACCTCCCTGTATGCAAAGAGAAGCCATGGCCAGAGGATGTCCCACGAACACCTTATGGGTTCTGACAGACCCATAATCATGCCTTTCAGGGTGCAGTTGAACCTTTCAACCAACCCATTTCCTTTGGGGAGGTCAGCATTGGTGAACTTGTAGGTCACCCCACACTCCTCCACACATAAACTTCATATAGGTAGATATGAAGTTGGTACCCCGGTCAGAGACCACCTCCTTAGGGAACTCCATGTGGCTACAAATCCCCACCAATGCCCAGCACACCACAGGGGCTTTCGCTGATCTCAGAGCAGATATGTGGATTTACTATCGCCCAACGCGTGGGACATATTGTTTGGGGTCAAGGGCAACAAGTTTTCATGTTTATTTGGTCCTTGGGACAAGTAGGCCCAACCCGCTGTAGAACAAACCCTTTGGCTGCCGGTTTATAGAAAAGGCACTGTCTGCAGTTGAGGTAATATGTGTAGCCAAAGGTTAACAGTGTTTGAATTTGTATTTATGGTTCATTATTGACCAGCTGCAGACTCAGGTCCCTCAGCCTGTCTGTCCTTTAACTTCTCAAGAGTATTGGAGGAGACACTGCTTCCTACATTGGATCCAGCATGGGACTCTATATATGTGGAGTCTCCTATATCCTCTGGAGCTATTGCCAAGTCATTTTCCTCTTCCTCTTCATCCTTCTCAAGGCAATTACCCTCTTGGCGCCCTGGTTTTTTCTGGGGCCAGATGTTAAAAGGGCTCCTCCCTCTGTAGCAACAGAGCTGCAAAGTATTCCTCCTCAGCCTCTTTCTAAAGGTCATTAGTTTATTGGTTCTCTGTTGAAGCCACGCCTCCAAGCAGCCTACTCCCTCAAAAGTATACAGGGCTGCCTAAAAGTCCTGTTTTGTGGACCTCTTCTTCACAATTACGCCCTTCTCCGTCAATGGTGGCTGGTAATTGAAAATAGTGGTGGGGCACAAATACAAATGTGCAATCTGTGCTGTGCAAATGCGACTCATTACCTACTTGCTTCCATTCACCTGCTCACCCACCTGCACTCGACAGTTCACTCACCCATTGTCTTTGTTCACCTACCCATTTATATTCACTCTTTCACATTAAGCTATACCCTGCCATTCACCCAACACGTATACCTAGCCACCCACATTTTTCCAACCCCTGCAATCACTGACTCATTCATTAATTAACACAAACACACATAGCCTCACCTATCCAGTATCCAGATATTTCAGTGATAAAAAGCTACACTCACAAGCTTTGGTGATGTTTGTTTTGTTTCACCTGCAGATTACATCTGTGATATGACTTAAGATGTAGCAATTAATCTGCACAAAATAATAAAATAAAAAATCAAATAAGCATCACTAGTCATGACAATAAAGTACTGAGCCCATTGCTGCTTCAGCGAGACACCAGCACTTACAGAGATAGGGAAGAGACTGGAGAGCTGAGAAAACAGGTTTTCACGTAAGTTCTAAAAATAGATTCTCCAAGACTCCAACTTACTAGTCTGTGTTTTTCCAGGCAGTGCTCGGCTCTGGTGTCCTAGGCTTTAGGTCATGTCCGGTCGAACACTCTTGTGTCCAAGACAAGATCTGAATGATGTTATGTATGCCCTTAAATTTCTCGGTCTCAGCTCTTCTGCTTCTTGGGATGGGGCATAGGGTATTTCAAGCATCACCTACTTTTTAAATAAAATTAGTACATAAGATCTGTGATGTCCGGTGACATTCTTATCAAACCACCCTTACAAATATTGTCATAGAGTGGGGTGCGGGCTTTAAGGCTTGCTGATCACACCCCACTCTTTGAGGAGATGGGAGAGGGTGGGGTAACAGCAGCTGAGCGACGTGTAGCATTTAAAAGCCCAGGCTAGATAGAAAAACACCTGAGGCTGTTTTATATCAGTGCTTATGGTAGAGGAGGATATAAGCCAGGGACGTCACTGTATCATGAAAAATCACAAGGGCTGTGCGTGGGCAAGCCCTGTCAGTTCTGCTGTGCAGCATCAGTGACATATTAACACAGGCGCAGTGAGTCTTATGAAAGTGCATGACTTTTACTCGGAGTAACTTAAAACTACTTAAATGGAGAGGCCACAAAAGGGTATGGGTGCAGCCCCTTAGCCCTTTAACACCAACCGCCCATGCTCTTCATACAGATATCCTTGTGTTCCCTCATATTGTAGAAAGATAGATAGTCAAGCTTTAGGATTATTCCCATTCTGGCAAGATATCACCTGTGAAAAAGAGTCCCAAGTTTATGAAGATAAAGCAGGAGTCAAATTAAGAAAAAATACTAAGGCCCATATTTATACTTTTTTAGCTCCGCATTTGCGCCGCTTTTTGACACAAAAGCACAGCAAACTTACAAAATACAGTTGTATTTTGTAAGTTTGCGCCTCTTTTGCGTCGAAAAAAGGACGCAAATGGGGTGCTAAAGAAGTATAAATATGGGCCTAAAGGAGAGAAAAATGAGAAATTAAAAAACTCGTAATGGTCTCAGAAATTAGATGATAGTGTATACCAAATCACTGCACGGAACTGCACAAACACGTCCTGATCCTCACTGCTGATCACCAATTTAAGAAATTGGGTTACTGGTTGATATAGGTGTGAGCCCTGGTCAAGTAGAAACCGCAATCCTTGTCAGTGTAAGGCATACGCAAACACAGATTTACCAGTGGTGAACCCAATGGTAGCTTGGCACAGAGTAGTCAGGTTTAATTTAGAGGCAATGCGTAAAGTATGTGTGCAACACCACACAAGAAGATCGTACATGATTTTTGAAAAATAGAGCAAAATTTTATCAATATAAAAATACCAAAACAACAAAAATCTAATCAGTAGACCCAGAGTTATCAATTTTCAAAGAGTAAAGTGTAAAATAGCACCTATAAGCACAAAGTGTCCACTGCTGCTATCTGGTCATGCTGGACCGGGTCAAAGTCAAAACTTCAGCCCGACTGTGATGGAGCGTGGGTAGGATACAGTCCCAGATTATTCCCTCTGAAGGTTTAGCTCTCAGGTTTTGTGACAATAGTCCTGTTTGCGTTGGAGCGAGCCGCGATGAGCAAGGAGAGAGTCATGGGAGGCTGTCGGCATGGGGTGAAGAGAGGGCCCGGTGTTGCAGACTGGCTTGTTGACCGTCCCCAATGACAGTTGCTGCTGTACGAACAGACAGGCTGGCGGTGACTCTCGCTGTTTTTTGGTGTGGGCGGAGCGGTCTTAGTGTGAACGGGCTTGTTCGCTTTGCAGACGCCAAGAGTCAAAAGCTTGATTTAACAGCCCTTAAGCCACATCAAGGGTCCAGGTCTTGAGAGGCACCGTCTGAGGGTAAGGAACTCATTGCAGCTTAATCCAGGAGCTGGTTTTATATCCTTGAAACTTAGATCAGGAGACCAGCAGACTAGCCCTTGGAGTCTCTCTGGGGTCCTGGGTTCAGGATGAAGTTTCAGGTCCATTTCTTCTTCCCCAGGCAAAAGGGCAGCAGGCAGCAGTTCAGCACAGCAGGGCACAAGTTTCTTTAGAGCAGCTGTCCAGCAGAGTTGCAGTTCTTGTAGCATCATAGCAGTCTTTCTTCCTGGCAAAGTATCTATAAGTTCAGAAGTGTACTGAATAGTTAATGTCTGCGTCCAGTATTTATACCACGTTGTGCCTTTGACGTGGGGGAAAAGCTTCCAGGAGTTTCCCTCTGAAGTCCCCATGCATCCTGCCGTCCCTGTCCTGGCTCTAGAGTAACTAAAGGGGGTATGCAGACCCTTATGTGAAGGCATGACACAACCCATCCAGGTGTAAGTGGAGCTCTTGCCAGCTGCTAACTCCCATCCAGCTGGAGATGGGCCCATCCAAGCACACCTAACCTCCCTATTTTGTGTGGCTGTATAGAAGGAATATACAAAGCTCAACTATCAAATATACCCAGTCTTGTGACCAGAGACAGGCTACAGCCAGTAAATTGGTAAGGCAAGAAAATGTCAACTTTCCAAAAGTGAAATTGTTAGAATTGCAATTTAAAATCCAACTTCACCATATGTTAGGATTTTAAATTGTAGTTCCAGATACACCAACCATGAACTGTGTAGTGGATCTTATTTATTTTTATTGGGAATCAGGAGACAGCTTAGCCTTCTGGCTTGCAGGCCTGTTCCCCGTCACCGAGTGTGACTTTTAACCTACTTAGCTTGCTCTGTTTTAGTGCATTTATTTAATTATTTCCTCCAAGATGGCTGCTGTGTTTATAGTTAGGAATCTGTTTTGATTTTCACGTTACCAGTGTCCCTCTGTGAAGGCATCACTATCAGCATCAAAGACAAGTGATATACGTAGGTATTCACATCATGTCCCTTTCCCACTTACGTGTGACAGAAACATGATGTACTTTTGGAAGGAATTGTTTATGTGAGTGCCGCCCCAAGCATGCCTTCTTATCCATTGCTTGGGAACATACCTGCATCAGGGATCCTACAAGATCTATTTAGGAAAATGGGTTATTGGTAAGGGCAGGTAAGTACCTACACTTAGCAATAGGCCACTAAACTCCACTTAGATCCAGTGAGGTCTCAATAAATTAAACCCAGCTCAACCCTTGGTAGCTTGGCTATAGAAATAAAAAGCGCCAATCTGGTCATCTGGTTGCACCTAGACCAGGACAAAGTCAAAGTTTAAGGCTGACCGCGATGGAGCCCTGCTCGGCTACAGCAAGCGGGAGGCCTCAGTCAAAAGTTTGCCTTCGGACTTAGTCATTTTCTTGAAGATTTTCTAAAGCGGGATGAACCTGCAAGTCAGGCCGGGTTGCGAATGAGGCAAGCCGGCTAGAGTTGCCGCGGCGGGTCGGTCCCTTTATGGAGCTTTTTTCCAAAAGTTGTCCAAACTTCGGAATCTTCTTCCAGATGTTCTTTCAAGGTTCTTTTGGTGTCCACAGCTCACCCCAAGGTTCCAGAAGCTCTGAGTTGCTCCCAGAGGATGGCCAATCAGAGCAGAGCACTACAGGGCTGAAGTTGGCAACTTTTTACGTAGAGTTTAAAACTCTTTACCTAAACAAGTTATATTAAATCCAACAATTGTAAGTTGTGGGATTTATTATGTAAATTAAAATAAAGTCTCCCCATTTTAGCCTATGGAGGCCATTCACTACAGTGAGGGAAACACTAATTTGGCTGTTTTACCTCAACAGGGCTTACAAAACTATTTTGATAATGTCCCTGCTTATAGTTACATGGCACCCAACTGTAGGGGCACATAGGGCACACCTTAGGGGTGACTTATATGTAAAAATATGGTAGTTTAGGGCTTTCGAAGTGCTTTTAATTATAAAGTCGAATTTGCATGTAACTTTAGTTTAAAAGCAGCCAGCAAGGCAGGCCTGCCTTTAAAATGACCCTGGGCACCTCAGCAGTGCATCTATGGGTGCACTACCTATGCTGGGGTCCCTAAACCTACATACCCTACCATATACTAGGGACTTATAGGTAGGTTGACATAACCAATTATAATTAGCCTAATTTGCATACTGATTTTAAACAGAGCACAGGCCCTGGGACTGGTTAGCAGTACCCAGGGCACCATCAGAGTCAGGAAAACACAAGCAAAAAGGAAAAATGAAGGCAAAAAGTTAGGGGGCCTCTGCAATCAGCCTTGTTTTCTCACAATCTGTATAAATACATCTCACACAGACGAGGTTATCAGAGGGATCACTACCAGATGTCATCAATGCTACCTATGCTACACGTCGCCTTGATGCAGACGCAGCCTTTGTGTCCCCACAAAGTCTGATCTAGAGTCCTCATTCCAAGGTAACAAGGGTTTGGAGGAGCTTCTCATGGACTTGGTACTAGCAGATTAGGTTTAACACACCTAACTCTCTTCAGGTTAGAGATTAGGTTCATCATGCTAGGGTATTAGGTCCCATTTGACATCCCATGTTATTGCAAGATGGTGGGGGTCTTTATATTCACGACTCTTGTTTTTGCAATTCTGTTTCTTGCACTGTTCATTATCCTACTCATTGCAGCCCATGCATTTTACAGTAGATTGCAGTCTTGTTAATAAAACCTATTGAAAACTTTACCGCATCTCCTTCAATGCCTGTGTGTGAATGAGACTTGTTGCTCATGTGAGAAAAGGGTGCTCTCCGTTTAACCACAACTCCCCTGAGATGTCGCACTCTTGAGTCCATGCATAAAGGCTGACACAAATCACCTTTTACTATTTGGGTTTTGGGTGAGGTACTGCTTTTGAGCCGGGACGATTGGGCCGACAGTTGCGACTTTTTGTAGGATTGACCTAGTCGCCTGCAAACAAAAGTGCTGTCATCCCTAAACCAGCAGTCTTGCCTAGACCAAGAGTCCAACTACAACACTGCAGGCTTCAATTAACTTGCTGGTTTGTCCCACTGAAAGGATTTTGACTTCTAGAAAAGTCTCTGAATTCAAATGTTGAGGACTTCACCAGGAACAATGTCAAACAGCAACCTGACGATGCCTTCCTATTGCCCAACTTTGGACTTTAGCTCTCTGACTTTTTCTGCTTTCGAAGTCAAGAGCGTCAAATTTCCCACCAGAGCCGAGGCTTCCACCAAAGACCCATGCTTCAGCCAGCCACGGTCGACAAGCCCCTAATCGAATCCAGTCTGCAACCAGACCTGCCAACGACCTCATTGACAAGGACTTTTCTCCAGTAAACCTTTCACCGGGACATACCTGCTCCCTGCATCTGACCTAGTCTAGCGTGACCAGATTTCCACAGCTGCCACCTTGCACTTTTTGGTGCTAGAATTATGTATAATTTCTGAAAATCATATCTCTGGTTCACCACCTCAGATTGTGTTGCTTTGGTGTCTATCCACTCTTTAAGATTTACTCTGCTCTAGGACTGAGAGTTTTATTATTCTGTGTTTTCTACTTTTTAGCTGTTTTGGTACTCTTACATGCTTTATACATGTCTCCTAAGTTAACCCTGTCTGCTCTGTGCTGGAGGTACCAAGGGCTGAGCTCAGGTTTAAATTATTGAGACATAGCTTGATTTAGTAAGTAATAGTGCCATTAGTACTCAAAGGGGACTACCATGCAATTCAACTAATAACCCACTTTCTGAGAAGACACAACATACAGATATTATAGAGAGTAGGGCTACTTAATTACATCAACTGAAACCACCAGAATGAATAGTAAGGACTGCATGCCAGTGGCAACCTGCCATCGTACCTGCCCTGGATTTTTGCAAGGAACTGAAACAGGACAACCTGAGTTCTAGGAGGGCTCCGAGGGATCCTCTCCCTGAGTCAATTTTGAAAACCATGGGGTCAAATAGCGCATTTTAAACCAGTTTTCACTTAAATTTGCCAAAAGCTATTAGCTTTAAAAGGGCACTCATTAAATATTCAGACACTTTCATGGAGTGCTAATTAACTCTGATAGTCCTAATGAATTCATCCTGATCCTTTTCAAACTGTAGTAGGAGGGCCCCCTCACCATATGCCAATAATGATCCCCAACATGCTCAGCCCAGCAATTTGTCATGCCAGTGCGAACAGCATGTGCACACTTCATGTTGGCGCATATGCCGATGGTCTGTGCATGCTTCAGCGTTCAGCAACACGCAGTACAGACTTTTCTTTTTTCATCCCACTTCTTTCCAGATACCCACACAAGCTGTAACAGGTTAGGGTGGCTGGCGGACGCTGTAGTGCTGAAGCTTGAAGTACATGGGGCTACCTTGACTAAATACAGTGCTGAGCATTGACAGAGGGGAGCCCATGTCCTGCAGCAGGCCACCGAATTCTGAATTCGCCTGCCCTGAACATTCTGCCATGGAGCAACTCTAGGCGCATGTGCCAGACATCAGATGGAATTCACTGCCTCAGTGTCTGATCCTCACTCACAGGATTTTTGTCTACTATAAAAATAGTGAATAATGGTTTATTATTCACAATTAGTAAAGTAGAAAAAGGGACAGAAAATAGGGAGAGCGGACCCCAGAAAATCATATGAGTATGTCATCCATGATGCATGTGTTAGCACATAAAGCCAGACCTGCTGGCTTTTCCCATGCCTAATTTGAATGAATTTGATGCCTTAAGCTTTCACTGTTTCTGTCTGTAGTTTAGAATGGGTCAGGTACACTTGTTGTGTAGCCATTTTAGGTATAGCTCCATGCACTTTATTTTAATACACTAGGCCAAGCTGCTGTGCACTATAACCTAGATATATTTTATTCAGCTTTATTTTATTGTTGTTACAATAGCCACTTTTACGGTCTTGTTTTATTTTCTGTTTATCTAACTGTTTTTGCCTAGACCAGCACTTGTCTTTTCAAACAAGACATTCTTGCTAACTCTGTGCTTCTTCCAAGGCTACAGAACCGTACATTGCCAGTGAACGTGGTAGAGGTTTATTCTCCAACATTCCTAGAAAATACGCATCCTTACATAGGGACATTTTCTCAGAACATCAGCTGTTTTATTATACAAACACTTCCCTGTCCCTTACATGTTAGAGGGAGATTCCAGCCAGAGAACCACAACTGTCTGCTGATTGCCGAATGCTTCTATACAGATGTTAACGCAGACCGCAGGCCTTTGCTCAGGTATGGGGGATGATGTCTTCCCAGGGGATCCTGAAGGGCAGAATTAGAGCTTAACATGCTGTGCTCTATCATAGCCTAGGTAGGAGTTAGTCTATTGACCATAGTGACAATATGATAGTATTATTTCTATGCTTCACTCCCCTCGTCACAATTTTAATATTGTCATGCTGTGTCGTCCTTGTTATTGCAGCTCACGCTTTGCTATCTAAGATGCAGTTGTTTTATTAAAATCATTATTGAAACATATACTGCCTTTGTTTGTCATTTTATATATGAGACTAAGGTAACTGAGAGAAACGGATGAGACCTGAGTGACCACGGCTTCCCTGAGAAACCAGTTTTGTCATGCGCTCGGCTGCCCAGTCATCTCTGCCCTCGGGTAGAGATGAGGCACTGCTAGTTAGCCGAGCAAAACCCAGATTAGAGCGACAGGTGTCACCCGCAGTGGATTAGACTTGGACTCCCACGCCGCGGGCGATTCTGCCGCTCAAAATCCAGTAGTCTCATTAGAATAATGAGAGCCTACGCGAAACACGAAGGTCAGAATTTCCATGGGAATGAAGCACTGGTTTGATCAACCAAATTAAAAGGACTTATATATTTGCATGTAGTGTTTCATCCTTCACGAAAACCAAGCTGAAAATAGCATTCTTATGGTGGGTAGACAAAGTCAGATAGGAAGGATATGAGAAGGGATATGATATCCTGTAGGAAGGATTTGAGAAGGTGTGGATTCCATTATTTTTTTCAATTGGTGGTTGAAATGTTTTAGGGCATTAGGTTTGCAAGAGAAATTTAGGGGATGAGTGTTTCATTCAAGGGAACTATTACTGTTTTACGGACAGGTGGGTGATATAAGATTTTTATTCTCATTAGTTTAGGTGTCTTTGTTGAAATCTGCACAGAGTCACTGGAAGAAGGACAAGATTGTTGAATTGATTAGTTTGCATTCAAGTGACTCCCTGAGGATAGCAGTAAGCACACTCTTCCCACTCTCTACACCTCATCAGTATTAAGATCAAATACTGGTATGGAGGGTGATGATAGTCAAGTTTCTAAGTGAAATAGCTTCCAGCTCCAGGGTCAGACTGGAACAGAAAATACTCATAGACACAAAAATAAAAGTGGCCCCTATGAGGGAATCAGATTACTAAAAAAGTGGCTCTAATTTGCAAATCAGGAGCAAGATAAGGGAGACTGCATGCCTTTGTTCCTACTGCCGGCAATGTTTATGATAAAAGGGAAATCAACAATACAAAAGAGCCCTGCTGACCATAAAACAGGGCCACAAACAGCCTAAACACCAGCCCAAGGCCTCACCTGTCAGACCAGCGCTTCGGGCACTGCCAGGCTGCTGGACTCTGTCCCGATCACAGTCTTGGAAGAGGACAGATAGGAAAGTGGAATTAGAGGCTGCAGACCTACAGATCAGGGTGGCAGCTTTGGTACAATGTGAATGAGACGTGCCACTGTGTTTACAAGAAGAGCTTCTTTTAAGGTTGCTTGGGAAGATTACCCTTTTGCCCATATTTAAAAGAAAATGACGGAGTGCAACGTTGCGCCAAAATTGGTAGCATGGAACTCCATCATTTCACAATGCAGGGATGCACCGTATTTAATTGAATAGGACACACCCCTGTGTTTTGTCCCCTGCTCTGGCGCTAAATTAAGCTGCCTGCACCAACGCAGGCATCCTTGCACCATTGTGCAAGGTTGTCTATTTGAGGGGTCTGATTGCTTATGTGCAGGAAGGTGTCCTTTCTGCAGAATGCAACACACACAGAAGTGCCAAAGCATCATTTTGAAATGATTGTTTATGCGCAGGAAGAGACACCGTCCCGCACATAAACAATCATATCTGGCATTTTGATCTTTCTATGCCTGCTGCAGAGTGCAAAAAATGAGGAGGAATAAAAGTATTCCTCCTCTTTGTGCCTTTCTAATTCCACCCCTAGGGTGGCGTTAGATTTTGGCACTACCTCAGGTTTACAAAATCTCGTAAATCTGAAGCAGCGTCAAAATGCAATGGGTGTTGCTGTGGCACGTCCACAGCAACACCCATTGCACGCCCCTTCCAGGCAAAGGGCTACATGCTGAATTTACAAGGTGGTGTTAAGCCACAAAAAGTGACTTAACGCCACCTTGTAAATATGACGCAGGGCATAGCACTAACGGATCATCACTAAAACTGACACTCCGGTGGTGCTAGGGGCTCTTAAATGTGCCCCTTTGTGATTAGTATATTGAGCTCAGGTGTTTATGGATGAGTTTTGAGATCTGTGATCATGGAGCTTTTTGGTATGTTGAATATTCTGAATCTTTAGGGTTTGTATCCAAGTTATACTCATGTTGACAGAAGTCCACAGAGGAATCAGGATTATAGTTCCTGGGATGAAAGTACTTGTACGGGGGAGAGATGGAGAGTATGGCTTGTAGTTTTCATATAGTTTCATGCATTTGGCAGTAGATATGAACTTTTTAATCTGGTCAGTACTGAGTGTGAAGCAAGTAATAACATGTCTCACAGGAATCATGCTTATGAAAATCCTTAGGTGGAGATTTAGTTTGTTTGTTGTTGTTTTGGTTTAGCTTTACTGGACCAGCATGAGGTAGGGAGATGGTGGCAATCATGAGGGCTGTGGGCAGTAGCGTAACAAACGTCCCACAGACCATGTGGTGCGGGGGTCTGAGCTCCAGGGGGCCCCCTCAGCACACTACACTGTGCACAGGCAGCAGGCACTTGACTGGGCCGATGGGTGAGAGGGCCCCTCCAGATACTTTCCAAGCGGCCCCTCAAATTATGTTACACCACTAGCTGGCAGATTTGTCCTTACCAGTATTTTGTACTGTGTCAGTGCAGGAGTAGGTCTGTTCATGGATACTGCTACTAAGCTGTCTACTTTCATTCCTCAGGGGGCATCTGGATGACAGCAGCGAGATGGGTTTATTGAAGGTGGATAAACTAGTGTTGTCAGTCAGTAGAATTGGTATGCATAGTGTAAGTGCTAATATCACTAGCCACAATGAACTAAGGCCTGATTACAATTTGAATTTTACTGGCGCTTTGCATGTGAATTTACTGTTGTTATGGTAAATCAATTTCATTACCATCCAATTGCAAGTTAAATCACCTGGAAAAAAGAATTACTGTGTGGGACCTATTTTTCCAGTCATAAAACCACACAAACCTCCTAATTTCATGAAGTTTAAGGCATACCTTTTCCACATTCATATATACCAGCAAGAAAAATCACATAGGAATTTACCACTCAACTTGTAATCAGTGCCCACAACGAAAAAATACTTTGCCCCAGATTTACAAAGGTTTTTTGCCAGGTTTATGTTACTATTTTAACGTAGACCTGAAGCAAAAACTTCTTTTGTATTTACAAAACAATGCAAAATGTTTTTTTGTTGTTTTGTAAAAAAAAGTATTACAACACATTGCGCTGCCTTACTTTACTTTTCGCCAGCGAGTGTTGGCGCATGGGCATTACCATGCATCCACCCATGGATGTGACGCAAACCCATATCTATAAAGGCTTGTAGGCATTGATTTGTGCCAAAACTCTGTGCCATCTTGATGGTGGTGTAACAAGGAGAAATGTCTTAATTTCTCCTTGTTTGTTATTTTCTCTGTCCATGTGTTCTGTGTATGCCTACCACAAGGCAGACACCCCTGCACCATGAATTCTGGCTCACACAACTTGTATTTAGGGCTGTAGTTGCAAATGTATAAGGCAGTAAAGGTGTGGTACCATAAAAGAAAACACATGCCCAGTCTGCACTAGAAAAATCCAAAACACATGCCAAGTTGAAAGATCTCTGAAATAAGAGCAACATGAGTGCAGGCAAGTACATCAATTCAGGCTAATAATTTCCTGGTGAATAAGAAAAGAGAGTAGAAAAGTATTCATGAGCTAACTTAGAAAGAAGCTCTTACTTGAAATAACATTAGGCATTTAGATACCTAGGGCAAATGTGCAAAGCAGTTGTATAGTCACAAACGCAGAGCTTACAACGTAAAAACAGCTTTCAACTATGTTCTAAACCCATTTTAGGAGTCAGTAACTTTCTAATGACTTCTAAAGTGGGTTTAGCAATAGATAATAAATCAGTATAAAGAAGTGACGTTTTGTAGGCATCACTTCCAAACAGGTATTCTTCTTCATATGTATCAATGGCTTTGGACCCAAATAGCCTTGGTAACCCATTTGCAAAAGGGAAGGGATTCCCCTTACTCTTAGTGAATATTCATAAACGTTTGTCTGGGAGTAGTTTAGGAGTAGGCAGTGGTCAATGGGTCTATCTGCAAACTCTCAAACTAAAAACAGGTACCTCCCTGTATGCAAAGAGAAGCCATGGCCAGAGGATGTCCCACGAACACCTTATGGGTTCTGGCAGACCCATAATCATGCCTTTCAGGGTGCAGTTGAACCTTTCAACCAACCCATTTCCTTGGGGGTGGACAGCATTGGTGAACTTGTAGGTCACCCCACACTCATCCACACATAAACTTCATATAGGTAGATATGAAGTTGGTACCCCGGTCAGAGACCACCTCCTTAGGGAACTCCATGTGGGTACAAATCCCCACCAATGCCCAGCACACCACAGGGGCTGTCGCTGATCTCAGAGCAGAGATGTGGATTTACTATCGCCCAACGCGCGGGACATATTGTTTGGGGTCAAGGGCAACAAGTTTTCATGTTTATTTGGTCCTTGGGACAAGTAGGCCCAACCCCCTGTAGAACAAACCCTTTGGCTGCCGGTTTATAGAAAAGACACTGTCTGCAGTTGAGGTAATATGTGTAGCCAAAGATTAACAGTGTTTGAATTTGTATTTATGGTTCATTATTGAAAAGCCTTTATTATTAGGTGCTGTAAAAAACGTTTTAAGGTTACACTGCATAACTGACAGCGGTTACAGTAAAAAAAAAAAAAAAAAAGTGTACGCACGTTTGACAATATGAGGCTTAGTTTAATGCTCCAAGAATGCTCTCTGATTATATGTAAATGTTTGCAGAAGCTTGTAAGCAAGAGTGATGATTCTTTGCTTTCAAAATAAAATGTTCAGAAAAAGATGCAGGTAGTAAATGAAAACCTATTGCTACTATGAAATATTAGGTTCTATTTTTTTGAAGTGTAATTTAGCAAAATGTGTTGATGCATGCTAGTATTTCCCAAAAATATTCCTAATGGAAAAACAGTTTAACATTTTCAACAAGATTATGGAAAGAATGAAAATAAACAAGCATTCGTAAAGCCAACTGATCCAACATTTTTTGTGAGTCTTTTGGTTTCGTCAATGCATGTCTTGTTTTAACGTGGCTTTTGTAAAACTTTATTGTTGTGGGAGCTGCCAGGCTTGCACCATTGTAATGAACACTGGCAAAAAGCAACCCAAAACATTTTTTGTCTCAAAATAGCACACATTGCCACTAGTGGTGTAACAAAATTCCTGCAGTCCCCGCGGTGCAGGGAGACCCCTCCAAGGGGACCCCTTCAGCACAGTGCCTGCCTTATGTGGGAGCGCGGGGGCTCCACGTTCTTTGCAGAGGGGCTCCCTCCAGTTTCGTTATGCCACTGATTACCACATTAGTTCCTGGCACTGAACAAATCTATTTTGTGTGCCAATACTCACCTTGTGGAACTGCAGAATGTGATCATTCACAGTAAAGCCAGCAAATAGATCGATAGATCGATAGATAAATAGAATATTAATAAAAGCAAAATGTCTTGGTCAACGCCAGACCTAATTAGGGACCCAATTCTTAAAGAACATCACAAAAGTGCACCCATGCTATCTGTCTTTGAATTAGTGGCCTTCCAAAATTCACAAGAACTTACAGAAGTCGACAAGGAAATCGTAGTCCTTGAAAATATTTGTGAACTGTATTTTAGCAAAAGCACTAATGCATGTGTAGATTTGCTCATGCGAAAATCTGTTGAGTGTTCACAAGTTCACATTGACTCCAACCACTTTTTTTCCCAATCTTGTAAGAACTACTTCTGCCATTATCAGGAGTACATTTCCAACCTTTTTCAGCATGGGGAAAGATTAGAGAACAGCTAGTGACCATCCTTAAAACATGCAAGCTAATATCCTTAAAACATGCAAACTAGTAGGTTTGCAGACTCAAAGGGATTCCAGCCCTGGAACTATTGCTTACTGCTTCCTCCAGCCCTCGTACGTAGATCTGAGGAAAGGTAGCAAAATAAAGGAATTGCTATTGTAGGGATTGAAATTGCAGGTAGTCAAGCCCTACTTTAGTATTTGCCCTGGCATGATCAGAGAGGCTATTATCGGAACTCTTACAGAATGAGATTGCTGCCATCATTTCTTGCCACACTACATGGCACCAGAGAGACACGTAGATTTTTTTACAGGACAAGTAGATTTAAGAAGCAACCTGTCCCATGGACAAGTAAATATTTTATTAAATTCCACACCCCTGCAGAGGGGTGGCATCTGGGTACCGAGTGGCATGGTCCACCAAGACCAGGACAAACCTGTTGCCCATGGCTGTCTTGGGGTCCAGAGGCCCCACAATGTCAATTCCCACCCACTCAAAACGGGTGCTCACAACAGGGAATGGTTGGGAGCCTTGCATCTCCCCCCACTCTTGACACTTCCCTGGCAAGTCTGGCAAGACTTACAGTATGCATCAGAGTGCCGGTGCATCTAGGGCCAGTAAATGTGGGTGACACTCCTCTCAAAAGGTTTGTCCTGAACCAAATTTCCTGCTAAAGGCACATCATAAGCCAGACCCAGTAGGAAGGTTGTGAAGCTCCCGGGTTCCACCAGCACTCATATAGCACACAGGAGGCCATCCTCACAGTAAATCCAGGGTGATCCAGGCTCCTTGACAGTGCCCTGGTCTGCAGCCTGCCGCCACAAACACTCAAGAGAAGGGAATGTCTTCTGCACCTTGCAGAACTCCTCCCTGGTGGGACCCCCCCTTCTTGCTGCCAATAGGTCAGCTCAGGCACAACCCCCAGTTCAGCCACTAGTTTTCCTGTAGGCTCCAGGGAGTCCTCAGGTGGACCGTGGGAGCTTCTGGGGCATGTTTCCCACACTCCTTGCCTCTCCTATTCCTGGCAGGCACCTGAGCCACTCTTTCAGTGTCCAGGTCCTCCTGATCACTCTGACTGGCTGCCATAGACCGGGTGGTCACACATGTCCACCCAGGCAGACCCAACATCTCCAAGTGTGACAGGCATGCCACCTCACTCCATCATGAATCCTCCAGGTCGTTACCTAGCAGACAATCACCAGGCATGGTTGGACTCACACCTACCCTCAAGGAACCTGAGACCCCCCTCATTCTGTCCCCTAGTGAGACAAGGGTCATTTCTTCTGGTTCCCACCATTCTCCTGGAACCAACTCCTCCAAGTAGGACCCTCACTCCAGGGGAAGGTAGCAGATGAAAAACGACCTGTTGATGATGGTCTGGAGGTGCGGGGCGATGATGTCATCGGCTTTGTTGAAGATGAAGTGTGGGCAGGAGTCCGAGGGGGCTCGGAGTTCATGGTGACTTTGGTCTCTTCCGTGTTGATGTGAGTCCAGGCGTTGAGGGTGATGGCTGGGGTTGTAGGTTCTGTGGTGGTTGGCTGGGTCTGGTGTCCGAAGCTGTCGTGTAGGTCAGTGATCTTACGATGGAAGAAGGTGGCGAGGGAGTTGCAGAGGTCTTGTGGGGGGCGTGATGGCGTTGGCGTTAGGGTTGGAGAGCTCTTTGACAATGTTGAAGAGTTATCTGCTGTTGTGGCTGTTTTTGTCCAGTCTTTCTGTGAAGAAATTTCTTTTGGCGGCGCGGATCAGTTGGTGGTGTTCGCGGGTAGCGTTCTTGAGGGCAGTCATGTTGTCTGCGGTGTGGTCCTTGCGCCAGGCTTTCTCAAGGGTACGTCTGAGGGGAGCGAGGTTGTCTGCGCAGTAGGTGATCCAATTCGTGAGGCTGAGGGCTGCGTCGTTGGGGTCGGAGGAGAAGGTGGGTTGGTTGTCGTTGAGAGTGGAGAGAAGCTGTTCCTCGGGGATTTTGTTCCACTGTCGACGTGGGATGGGTTGTGTGCGGAGGTGGCGAGTCTCGCGTCGGAAGGTGAAGTGGACACATCTATGGTATGGTATGAGATATGTCTACAGGGCTTCCCATGTGGGTGGCAAAAGCAGTGCTGCAGGCCCACAGGTAGCATTTGATTTACAGGCCCTGTGCACCTCTACTGCACTTTACTGGGGACTTACTAGTAAATCAATTATGCCAATCAGGGATAAGCAATCATAATCACAATTTACCCAGGGATCACTTGCACTTTAGCACTGGTCAGCAGTGTTAAAGTGCTCAGAGTACCAAAACCCAGCAAAAACTAAATCCAGCACACAGTTAAAAATACAGGAAGACAGGGGAAACCACACCAAGGAGGCCAGGTCTAACAAATGCCAAAAGGGAGCTAACTAAAGGCAACCCTTAACTCAATGGAACTGGCTCAAAGCTGACTATTTGTGTATTTGTTCGAAACCAAAGGTCTTGGCTATGTCATACGTACAAAATTATGTGCAGTGCAGCACTTTCAATCAGTTGTGAATGGGAAGTCACATGCATTGGCACATGAGACTGTCTCATTGGTGCAGCAGCTTGTATTTAGTATATGTACACATTTTCATAACCACTTGGATTCATCAGCGACTTTTGCTTTCCAGGGTATTCCGTTGTAGTGCTCTTCAACAGTGGAGTAAAACATCACAAAGACCCAATAATTGATTTTCTGCACATGTTTTCTGATTGTAATTCAGCATATTAATTGTGTAGTGAACTAACATATATGTGTCCATTCTAGCACTTCCCTGTGGTGAGAACAGTCACTATGAGGTCTGTGGGAACGCCTGTCCAGCCACCTGCTCTGACAGAACTGCCCCTGCGACCTGCACTAGACCCTGCGTGGAGACCTGCCAGTGTAATGATGGTTATGTCCTTAGTGTCGACAAATGTGTCCCTGTGGGAAGCTGTGGCTGCACTTCCAATGGCCTCTACTACAAACCCAATGAGGAATTCTGGTCCGATGACAAGTGCCAAGTGCGCTGTAAGTGTGACCCAACCCTTGGCATGGTGGTCTGCAAGAACACCAAATGTAAAGACAGCGAAAAATGCATGGTGGTCAACGGAGTTCGAGGCTGCTTCCCAGTCAGCTGGTCCACTTGTACAGGCACCGGAGATCCTCACTACACCACCTTTGATGGCTATAGATACGATTTCATGGGCACCTGCGTCTATCAGCTGGTTGGCCTCGTCTCCAAGGATCCCGCTCTCACTGCCTTCACAGTCACAGTTCAGAATGATAACCGCGGAAGCAAGACAGTGTCATACACCAAAGTGGTGACACTAGAGGCCTACGGCATAACCATAACCCTCAGCAAAGATTTCCCTCGGCAAATCTTGGTAAGTATATAACCTAATCAAACAATGATCAGAAAGTGAACTGTTAAGGCTCATGGTGTCTGTGGTTGCTAGGCAACTCTATCCTGTTCAAATAGCAAAACAGTTATAACTCAAATTCAGTATCTGATAAATGAAAAAGTGAGGAAAAGGTACTTGAAATCATATTTTGCATTACAGGCATTTACATTGTGGTTCTAAACACTTGAACAGACTGGCCCATTTGGGAAATTTGGAACACTAATTTTTCATTAATAATCTTTTTTGAAAAAACTCCCTCAACTAGTGTGGCAGGGAGAGGAGCGGTGCCAAACATAAACAATCTTCCTGCAGCCTCTGCAGATGTTTTCCCTCTCTTGGGTCTGCCTCCAATAGCCCAAGTCACGTAGTTCAGCAGCCACAATACACTCCTTCCCCAACTTCTGACGTCTGTCAGTGCTCCTTCTGCAATCCTGGCTCTCCCTCTTGGAGCATGAGAAGCATGTCTGCCAAAGAATATATAAGTGCTGCTCCTACTGCCAATGTAAGAGTGAAAGCAGAGAAGTCCGTGGACAGCCTCTAAAATGAAATGAAAAAGAGATTTCCAAAACCACATTAAACCGCAGGTATCATGGCTCTTTCCCCAGAATCATCAGGCAAGATAATGCGAGCTGGTGAGAGCTCACCTACAGCTGGAGAATGGAAAATTTACTAGCTATTGAGATGGAAAGTTTCACTTCTATTAAGGACACGGAGACAATAATTCTGCATTTCTTTCTTCACTTTTTATTAATGGCAGACTCAAAGATATGAGTAAAAACAAACAATCACTATATATCCCATGAACACTAGGGGTTAGGTAGCCATTGCAACCAATAAACGATCACAACACAGTCAGATGTATATATATTTATTGTTTTTCTTGTAACTCTCCTTCACTGTAAGAAGTTAAGTTTCACGCTCCTTCAATCAGCTTTTGAGTCATTCCCATGAGAGAATCAGCACTCATTAGTTCTGTTCCTCAATAGCATACCACTAAATCCAGTTAAAGCAAGTATACAGTCATAACAATAAATATGTATTGGTACAATTGATGCACAGCATGAAAATCAACATCAATGCAGATATAAATTCATTTAATGATCAGATATGGCATACTTCCTGTAAGGTATTGCTTCTCGGGTGGATAGAGCCATCTCCTCAGGAGGTTCAGGATGGGATAATCATCGCCTCTGTGTCCTTAATAGAAGTGAAACTTTCCTTCTCAATATATAGGACATTTTTCATTATATGTCAGAACCAGGGGTGAGGAGTATTTTGCATGTTTAAAGTTTACTTGCTAACAAAGCTGCGGCATCAAAAATAGGTTTCAAATAAAACCTTTTAAAAGTGGACTCCGAAGACCAGTCAGCTGCATTCATGATATCTTCCAGCCTACCAACTACCTTCATACCATGGCCCCTCTTGTGGAGTGGGCTCCAAATTGATGGACATTGACACCTGCATCGGCCATAATCCACCGTACTCACCTGTCAATGGAAGGGGAGGATACCACCTTGAAAGGCTTTTTGATGGAAATCAAAAGTTGCGGTTAACCTGACGGTCTGACCTAAGCTGTTGTTTCCTCTTATGCTTAAATGTACCTAATCCCAAAAAGCTTAGGGGAACTCTCAAAAGCAGTTACTGACCTGATATTTGTTTTGGTCTGCCTGGATATGGTGAACGTGACACCTTCTGGTGTGAAAACCCTTGCCGTGATATCAAGGCCCTGATGTTAGAAACTCTCTTGCAAAAGATCAGACAGAGTAACATGTCTAATTTTGCTGAAATCTTATTTCTAGAGAAGCTTTTGTTATCCTGACAACTTAAAATTAAGTGCAGAACCAAGTTCATGTCCCAAAGACTGGAATATCTGTGTTCCAGAGGTCTAGATAAGTGAATGCTTTTCATTAACGTACACCTAGGGGTGTTCTCCACTGGAATGTTGTTGATGGGAAGGTGTCCTGCAGAGATCACTGATCTGAAAGATTTCACTGTGCAGTAAAACAGGCCTAACTTTGCTAATTCTGCTAAGAAATAGAGATGTCTGTAATTTCTGCTCCCACTGTATCCAGGTGTCTCTTCACACACCAATAAAGCCACCTTCTCCAAGCCGACTTGTATCGTTTGACGGTACTGTCAGCCCAAGTCTGTTGTATGAGTTGTTCAGCATTGACCGAAAGTCTGATGTTCTCCCATCTTCGCCTGAAATCCTTCATGCCATGAGTCTGAGATGGCCCTGACGTACCGATAGGTGCAGCTCCCCTGAGGGCACTGCAGAATCTCTGGAAAGGATGGCAGTGCTATTTGTGATTGCATAGAGAGCTGCAGGAGCATCAGAAACCAGGCTTGTGATTTCTATATTAGAGTCACTAAAACCAGGGATGCCTTCTGACATCGGACTTGAGCCGCCATTCTGGGTAATAGTGGGAAGGCATAGGGTTTTCCAATCATCCCGATCTGAAGGAAAGTGTCTACGTCCATAGCTCCAGGATCCAAATTCCAGCTGACGTACTGGGGAAGTTGCGCATTCACACTGGATGCAAAAAGGTCTGTGCTGCAGATACCTCATCTGGCCACCAAGGCCCGGAACACTGAAGGGTGCAGTTGCCAATTGCAGGAGTCCTTGATGTATCAGGAGTCTGCCACTGTGTTCTGTGATACTGGGAGATATTCCACTGTCACCAATATCTGACTTAGAAGACAATAAAGCCAGAAGTCTTTTACCAGCTCCACCAGTTCCTACGATCGAGTGCCCTCTAGGTAGTTGCTATATTGTACAGCTGAGTGTGGTCCACGCAAAGGATGATACAACAGGAGACTTTGTACTGGGTAAGGGACCCAGTCACAACGGAATCCGCCAGGAGCTCCAGGCAATTGATATGCATGTTCATCTCTTCCTCCGTCCATCTGCCTCCCATGGAGATCTCCCCTCATCTGCCCCCCAGCCATGCCAGCTGGCATTGGATTCTGTGATCAGCACTGGGGAGGACCCAAAGATCACTCTACCATTCCATGCATCAATGTGGTCTATCCACCATTGTAATTCCGTTTTGGCCTCTGTCGTCAGAGAAATCAGTTCTGAGTAAGTGAGGCCTCTCCAAAGATGGACTACCTTCAGTCGTAGAACCTGGTATTGCAGTGGACTAGGGAAGATGGATTTGATTGATGAGGATAAAATTCCAACTATCCTGGCCAATTGTCAGAGGGAGATCCTGTCTCTCTTCAGAACATTGGACAGTTCCTGGTGATCTTCCATTTCAGTAAACTCAGCATGGCCAATGTCAAATTTATGAGGAACCCTACGAAAGTCATGCTCCTCACCGGAGTGACTTCCAACTTCGGCCTGTTGATAACAAACCCCAGATCCTGTAGGAGGGAAATAGTTGTGTTTAGATGGCTGATGAGCCGGGAACAGGATTGGTCCATCAGGAGAAGGTGGTCCAGGTATATAATCAGCCTGATTCCTTTTGTTCTGAGGACTTCCACTACTGGTCAAAGTAGGTTGGTAAAACACCATAGTGCTGACAATAGGCCAAATGGGAGAGCCTGAAACTCGTAAATCTGGCCCCTCCAGGTGAACTGTAGGAAGCGACAGCGTAGAGGAAAGATGAGGACAGTGAGGTAAGCGTCCTTCATGTCCAGCCATACCATTCAGTCATACTGTAAGAGAAGGTCCCTCAATAGGTGGATCCCCTCTATTTTGAAGTAGCAGTACACCAATCACTCATTCCATAACCCCTTTCCCTTCTGCTCTACTGAGAACAAGTTACTTAGAAAGCCATTGGGTTGTAAGGATGACCAGTGAATAGCTGCCTTGTGGTGTAGTTCCCCTACCTCTGAATTTATCAGAGTCTTCTCGTGGTCTGCAAAGAACAAAGGGGTTGGGCGTACCAACTGTACAGGTGATCCATTGAATTCTATGTGGAACCCTTGTACTGTCTCCAAGACTTATGGGTCCACTTTAATTTCTGCCCACCTGTGAGTGAACTGTTATAGTCTCCTCCTAGCCTTTCAGAGAAAGAAAGGATAATGCTTACTGTTAACTCCTCCCCGGGCATTATCCTCTCTTCTGGAGGCTTTGTTGTATCTGCCTTACCCTCCCATGTTGGGAAAAATAGTGCCTTTGTGGCAGTCATTACAGCTGCTGTTTTTTCTGGCTTGACTTCTGTAGGGGTCTTGTTACAGGGGGCGGCCAGAGGAGCGACCCTTCCTCTTATGGCTCAAGCAAAAACCTTCCCCAAGAGAAATCTGGACCTTATCAAGTGCTGAATAAGTTGCCACAAATTTGCCCAGCTCCTTCACAAACGGGTCGTTGAAGAGATTGCCCTGAGCCACTGCCCCTGCTGCCAATGTCATCAGTTCCCCTAACTTTGGGTCTTTCTTTATTAACAGAGACCTATGTCATTCAGCAGAAAGAGTGAAGTTGGTGATGCCCAGCCCGCCACAATGTTGATAGGCAGTGGGGTGTCATTTTGCTAATCCTGTTCAGCGAACTCAAATATTTTTGAGAGAGGACCAAGGATGGCCAGAAGTTTATCCTGACATGCCCTCCAGGAGTGGTCAGTTCATTTTTTGGGGTCCCTCGTGTATTTGGAAAAGAAAGTGCACATCGTAGGATCAATGTCTGGTGTTGCTTCCACTTTCCTCCCTAAAGAGGGCCAAGGGCACTCCACGCAAATGCGGTTTCTGACGTCCTGATCTAATGGTTGCCTGATTCTGCTAGCAACGTATACTGCCACTTTGTGTTCTGGTAACCACTTGGAGGACCTTGGATGGTGTATGAAGTCTAGGTCAAACATGTCATCACAGCATGCTTCACTTTCGACGGGGTCTAAGGCAGCAGAAACAGGAAGCATTGGTCGCCCACAGTCATAGCCTTCGTCTAAGAAAACCTCATTGTCTGAATTGCTCTCCTCTTTTGTGGGGGACCGCAGTCAGAGTCCAAATTAGGGGCAAAAACGTCCCAATTTTTCCCGAGGAAATCCTCCTCCCAGTAGTGCATGTTTCAATGTGTGTGCACTCTTACGGAAGGTCTCTCGCAGCTGATCAAAACCTTCCAGGCACCCCCGTCCCGCTTCTATGTTTTCTGCAGTCCTGAGGAAGACATATCACTGGGTCCTGCCTCCTTGTCCCTGGGGCCCCCTGGTCTCCCAGATACCAGCTCATCAGTATGTCAACCTACTCCTGCAGAGGTGCCAAGGCTCTGGAAATCACCTGGAAAAAATAACTTATCTACCTCTGCAGGGAGAGGATGTTAGGGAGGCCATTCCTTCTCAGCCGTTAATTCTGCGGTATATTCATGATCTCTCAAGGCATCCATTGTTTGGAGGGTCAAAGTACCAGTAAGCACTGCCAATGCGCCCTTGCAATATGTTTATTTCGGACAGCCCCTCGCATGGTGCTCAAATAGGTCCTGCTTGAGACTGAAATGCAATTTGTAATCCAGGCCACAAGGTGGCATAATGTTGGAAGCCGCTAGGGCCAGGAAGGGAGGAATTCAACTGTCATAGCAGTGTCAGGTGAGCGCTGGTAGGAAGAGGCAGTGAGGTGTTTCCTAGCAGTGAAAACCTTTGATGTTTTCCCTAACGCGCATCAGGAGCCTGATGACAAAGGATTGTGTTGGAAGTGACTTCACATCAAGCGAGTCACAATAACAACAGTCAATGCTAAATGAACAATCCCAAACTAAACTACACAACCCAAGAGTCGTTAAGTAAAGCAGGGGCTTAACTGTTGTTAGCAGTGAAGAAAGAGGAAGAGGAACAGACGTCATTAAAATACATACATCGGTCTGTGATTGGTTTATTGGTTGTCATGGCTACCTAATTTGTGGTGTTCTTGGGATATGTAGTGATCATTTCTTTTTTACTCACCATCTTTGAATCGGCTGTTCATAAAAAGTGAAGAAAGAAATAATCCTCGCAACTGGTCATGACATATAATATTGTCAGTGGCACACGCCCTCAACCTGGGGTTCTGGAGAGTGTAGGTAGAGGCCTGGGAAAGTGGTGCAATCTAAAAAGCAAAAAAATGGCTCTGTGTCACCACTCACTGCTATCACAGCAGCGCTTGGCACCCCAACCAAAAAAAAGTGGCACATCAGAAAGCGGAAGATGTTGTGAGAGCTCAGAGGCAAAGAAGGCGGAATCACTGAGCCTGCACAGTTAGTAACACCAGAATAACATATGAGCAGGGTCATGTAAACAGTAAAGAATGATAGGACAGATCTATGTTGATCTACATAAGAGAGGTGGTGGGACATGGTTTACAGGATGACCAAGTATAAAGAAGCAGGGGCAAGAGTGCAGTTGACATTTCCTGCAACTCTGATAGTCATGTGGAATAAAAAAATGCAGTGAGGAATATGCCGATGCACTAGGATGGTGAAGCTTTGGATCAGTGCTGTGAACAATAACCCGTGGTTTAGGTTTGGGAGGGACGGGGAGTTGAGAGTGGGAGGATACGGGGGATGGTATATCTCAGTTAAATAATATTAACGTGCACTGCGCAATAAAGAAGCTAGAATAATGACGGGAAGGGGAGAGACTCAAATAACGTCTTAAGCCTAAGGAATCTGGGCAAGGGTGCACATAGTGTAGAGCATGTGGAAAAAAAAAAGTCGTCTTCATTCTAAGCATAACAAATTAGGCAACAGGGTGGTATACCCTCCCGATTTAAATGCTGGCGGACCATAGTTTGTCCACAGCGGTAACTACTCTTACACCACTATGGCCAAGCTTCTCTCACAGCCTAATGAAATAAGGGTTGTTGGATAACTGGTGATAGAGCGGTCCTTAGTAATAATTTACCTGTGTTCGGACGCTCTTTAGGCCGATGAATCTTTTGACTAAGTGGGACTCTCCGTACTCTTAGTCAGTCAATTTCATTAAATCAATGATCAATAACGAACATAAGCAATACCTTGATCGACATAACACTTAACAATTAATCCAGAATACATTTCGGCGAACCCTGACCTTTCAGTCAGGAATAACCACACCTGTTTATTCCTGTTAGTGAATTTTATTTCCCTATATTAACAAAGCTAGCACAATATAGATGTGTCTCAACACCAAATGATAAACATATATGAACATTAATAGCTGTCCATAACGGCGAAACAAGTGCAATCTATGTAGCATTTGAATAACAAGGCATTCGATAATGGCAATGCAAATCACTAAAACTATAATCTGTAACGAACTAATTGCATACATTTAGTCAGCATAACAAGATCTCAAATTGCATCGTGCGACATAAGGAATCCTCGTCTAACCTCAAATTAGCATCGGCATGTGGGACTTCATGCAAAAACAATTTAGCAACATTAATTTGGAAAACTCCTAACTAGGGCTCTTATCAAAATCAGCAGTTGGTTACCTAAAGGAAACACAATGCAATTGTACAATTTCCTTTCATATTTACCAATTACGATCAGCAATCAAGGAAGTCTTCGTCTCACAGGTACCGTTCTTCGGTCAGCATGGGTCGGGGCAAAAGGGGCAGGGGTGGACGGGGCAATTGCCTCACGGCGGCAAAATAAAACCACTACTTCATGCAAAGGGACAGTTCAAAGTTAAAGTCTCTAGGGCCAGAATCATTAAAGTCTCTTCCTCTCGATTAGAGAAAGCATCAAAGTCTCTTTCAAAATGGCGTCGCAGCAAAGTGGGCCATAATAGCTGCAATGTCCAATGTTCGTAATCGCTGGCAAATGGCTACCTTCTTCTCGTGCACCTGGTTTAAATAGACAACAGTTCAAATCCAGTAGGGTCTTCCATTGGAGGGTTCATAGGTTAGCTTCAAATTGTCCAATCAAAAACGACAGTTCTCAAGCTTTTACTTAAGCATACATTATCCTTGGAGATGGGTACGCAAGTTGCAACATTTTATACCAATTAGCTCACTTTCAGAGCCTCCATTGTCCGCACCTGCAAATCGACCTTGGAGTAAAGAGAAAATATGCCAGGCTGGCACGAAATCTTAAGATAAGCATGTGAACGATCTCAGTGGAAAAGTACAGCTTCAAGCAGAAATACACGTTTAATAGCACATTGGAAAAATACGAGCATCTAAACCGTGAGACCAGGCAACTAGGCCGAAGCCTGCACTAAAGTAATGCTAAGCTAAAACATTTCAAACAAGCAAATCACAGCACACGTTTACGATTATGTCGGATTAGTGCAATTCTAATACACCATGTTATATAAAGCACGCTTATAAATGTTGGCAAACTACTCTGAGGGCACATTTTGTCCCCGTACAATCTTTATTAGTTCGGTTAAAGTCACACATGATTATGTCACACTACGTTTACGCGTTAATAAATGTAAAACCTTCATTTTCTGCTTCATCAATCCCTCCTCTGATGACTACTTGTCATCACACCAAATCATGCCCACAAATTTTATTCCATTAAAATTCTGTCAGTTCTCTTTTCCTTTTAGTTCCCCTAGTTTTCGCTTTGTATTCTTCTGCCATTCTTTTCATTATTTTCTCTTCCTTCCTTCTTTTAATTCTTTCCATAATCATTATTATTCCCCTTTTTATTCCCCAAATTCCAAATATGCAAATTATTACTATTAATATTCCTTCTATTATTTTCAGCAATATTCCATTCCAAATTCCCCCAATCCAATGTCCCACTGAAGCAAGTCCTTTTCCAACCTTCTCCCACACTCCTGGTTCTTTCAGTTCCTTCAAATCTGCACTCTCTTTTGTTAGATTAGCAAGCATAGTTTTAATTTTCACACTATTGTCAGGAATATATGTACAACAGTGTCGTGCACCAAGCATTTTGCAAACACCGCCATCCTTTGCTAAAAGAATGTCTAAAGCAAGCCTATTTTGAAGAGTCATAGCTCTTTCCGCTGCAAGCTCAGCATCTATCAGGATTATAGCACCTGAAAACTTTGTCAACATGTTATCCACTATAGTAGACAACCTTCTTATTTT
This sequence comes from Pleurodeles waltl, assembly GCF_031143425.1. Classification (NCBI taxonomy): domain Eukaryota; kingdom Metazoa; phylum Chordata; class Amphibia; order Caudata; family Salamandridae; genus Pleurodeles; species Pleurodeles waltl. The sequence continues at coordinate 1,453,654,071 of NC_090446.1, read as the reverse complement.
GATGGAATTCAACACGACTCCCAACGAAGGAATCATGGCTCCAAATATATCTCCTACCACAGCAGCTGCGGTCTCTCTTTTCTGGATACGATGGGATCCAGATGTCTTTTGAATCATCGATAGGTCATCCAGTTGATAAACCTTTGGGAATACTATACCCAAATAACATCTTCCCCACCATCCCTTTGGAAGACGATAATAGGCATTATACCCACAAATGTAATATACACCTGGAATGACAGGGTCAAGTCCGTTCATCATGAATGTCCATTTGGCCTTAAAAATAAACGTATGTTTACACTCACTCGCTCCTACAAAAATATTGTCATAATAGGATTCACCCCGATATATACAAAATTTCCCTACATGCCAAGCATCTAAAGCTATTTTCCCTTGTGTCTTTATTGCAGCAAAATCATAATTATCTACTGAAGTCCTCTTATGTAGCTCCTTTTCTAATTTAGCATTCATTTGTGCTCTTCTATCATCTGTGCGATCTAAAAAGCTTATTTCTATTGCAGAAAGCGAGCAGGTAAGGTTTTCCCTATGAGCGTGAGCCGTTTCAAAAGGTTGCATTGGCTCGAAAAATTCCCTCATTATTTTAGCATCCCAATCTTTAGCAATCTGGCTTAGCTGCGCTATTATAGGAACATATGCAAAGGTAACATCATAATTTGAGTAAAAATACTGTATGTTAGTTTGACCATAAAACCTAGACATTACTATACTACATGTAATCCCGTATGTAAGAGGCATGTGGTGATAAGTCACCCCTTCCTTTACTGATGTCGGTATCTGTGTACACACATAACAATCTTTCGCATCCATAGTCTCAACATATTCTGTTAATAAGCGATAGAAAACATTATACGAAAGCTCTTTCTTATCATGCAAGAGCCTCTCATCTAATTCTAATCTTTTTAATGCGGTTAGTTCAGTAACAGTAACAGGAGCAAAAGTAGAAGCGTCAATTTTCTCATTCTCACCCTTTCCATGCATTCCAAGCACAATTGCCATTATTATTAGTATACATGCAGTTACCAAGCCTATACACACATATTTACAATATTTCTTTCTACTGTTTTGTGTAGCGTACCCAGTCATGATCTGTATAGAATCAGAGAGCTGGAAGCACCTGTAAAAGAAACTATTTAGCAATTCAGTTACAAAGCTGAGCGAGCGCAATGTTCACACCGTCTTCTTCAAAAGGCCAGTCACTTATCGGTTAGCAGCATTTGTCTCAATTCGGCAATAACTCAGTCTTTATCAGTTCAGCAAAAGTCTCATCCGGTTTAGCAATGTCTCAGCTAGTTGTTTGTATCACGTTATATTGTAACAAGCAATGTCATTTATCACCCTTTCAATCGACAGAGTCCATAAAACTTTTCTTTTCTATTGGTATCTCTTCTTCTTCGTTCTCGAGGCTAAGAGATACAAATTCGTCAGTCCAATCGTCATGAACTACATATGCCCATTCAGGACCGGAATACCTTCTGTTCGGTATCCTTTTCCTTTTCAATTTTGCCTCTCTTTTCAATTCTGCCTCGCTGGTACTTTCCTCTTTGGCCAGGTCTTTTCCTTCACTTGAGGATTGTTCCACAACAGTCACTTCCTTTCTTTTCTCTTTCACTTTTGGCCTTTCTCCGTCGTTCAAACTTTCTTTAGTCCTTTCATTTATTGGTGATATACTTAGTCTCCTCTTTGCACCGTGTCCATTTGATGGACCTGCGATCTTTTCTGTGGAGGCTTGAACTTTTTCGTTCTGTTCTGCCTTGTCCCCCCCTTCTGGGGAATCAATCACGTTCTCCTTTTCTTTTTCTGTATCGCCTCCTTCTGGGAAAGCCCTCCTCTGATCAGGCTCTCCTGCTTTTTCACCTCTTTCGAGCCCTTCGTCACCGTTACTTTCGTCAGGCTCTGTATCACTTTCAGCTGCTTCAGGTTCCTTGTCACCTTCAGCTGCTTCAGGCTCTTTGCTACCCTCAGCTGCTTCAGGTTCTTTGTCACCTTCAGCTGCTTCGTCGCTGTCTGAACTTTCTCCTTGGTCTCCCCCAAGCGAGTTGGTCTCTTCGTCCTCAGAGAATATCTCTCTCTCTCCCGTTTCTGCCTGACCACTTTCAGTTCGGTTTTGCTCCGTCTCAGCACTCAACACTGTTTTGTCAGGCCCTGGCAGTTTCAGCGCTTCAACTTCCTCATCTGTGGGACACAACACCTTCTTTGTGTGACTGGCGTGAATCCAGTTGGGAACCCCCGCACACTTCACAGCGGTAGTTGTCGTCAGGGTCACTTGGAAAGGGCCTTTCCAACGGGGTTCCAGACACGACTTTCTCACGTGCTTCTTTACCACGACCCAGTCACCTGCTTTCAGTGCGTGTCCTGGACCTTGGATCGGTGGCAAGGTGGTCGCTTCCACCTGGTGAGAGAAAGAGCGAACCACGTCAGCTAGACCCTTGCAGTAGTCTAACACCATATCATCTGTAATATTCAAAAGCGCATTTGCGGGAACTGCAGGAAGTCTCATAGCCCTGCCCATGAGAATTTCGTGCGGAGACAATCCAGTCTTTCTATCAGGGGTGTTTCTCATTGACATTAACACCAAGGGCAATGCGTCAGGCCATTTCAAATTTGTTGATGCACATATTTTCGCCATTCTTGATTTCAATGTACCATTCATCTGCTCCACCAGTCCTGATGCTTCAGGGCGATAGCTACAATGCAGCTTTTGCTCAATGTTCAGCGCTTCGCAAAGTAACTTTATCACCTCGTTATTGAAGTGACTTCCCCTATCTGATTCTAAAGAGATCGGGAATCCGAAACGTGGTATCAACTCCCTCAACAATAGCTTTGCAACTGTAAGGCTGTCATTTCTACGTGTGGGGTATGCCTCAATCCAGTGACTAAAAATGCACACAATCACCAACACATACTTTAGACCTCCATGCACAGGCATCTCGATGAAGTCCATCTGCATTCGGCTAAATGGTCCACTGGCTCTGCCAATGTGGCTCGCATTCACAACTGTTCCCTTACCTGGGTTCATCTGCTGGCAAGTGACACATCGATGGCAAACTGCTTCTGCAGCTTGACGAAATCTGGGGTTAAACCAATCAGTTTTGAACAATCGTATCATGGCATCTCTCCCTAGGTGAGCTTGCCCATGATAGAACCGCGCAAGCTGTGATAAGAGACTATTTGGCAAAACAAATTTTCCCTCATTTGAAACCCATAACTCATCTGGTCTCTTTATACATTGTGATTTAATCCAGGAATCTCTTTGATCCTCCCTGACATTATTCTGTAATGCTTTTAGTTCATCTATTGTATCTACAACCTTCAAGGCAAATGCTTCAGCTGGTTCGAGTTCTGGTTCACTTATCGAATTCCATTCATCTCTGAGTAATATACAATTCAGGGCACAAAATCTTGCAACCTGATCCGCATATGCATTTCCCAGAGAGACATAGGCCCTCATTCTGACCTTGGCGGGCGGCGGAGGCCGCCCGCCAAAGTCCCGCCGTCAGGTTACCGTTCCGCGGTCGAAAGACCGCGGCGGTAATTCTGACTTTCCCGCTGGGCTGGCGGGCGGTCTCCTTCAGACCGCCAGCCAGCCCAGCGGGAAAGAGGCTTCCACGATGAAGCCGGCTCGGAATCGAGCCGGCGGAGTGGAAGCTGTGCGACGGGTGCAGTTGCACCCGTCGCGTATTTCACTGTCTGCGCAGCAGACAGTGAAATACATGTAGGGGCCCTCTTACGGGGGCCCCTGCAATGCCCATGCCAGTGGCATGGGCACTGCAGGGGCCCCCAGGGGCCCCGCGACCCCCCCTACCGCCATCCGGATCTCGGCGGTCCGACCGCCGGGATCTGGATGGCGGTAGGGGGGGTCAGAATCCCCGCGGCGGTGCAGCAAGCTGCGCCGCCGCGGAGGATTCAATGGGGCCGCGGTACACTGGCGGGACCCCGCCAGTGGTGCCGGTCCGACCGCGGCTTTACCGCCGCGGTCGGAATCCCCATTGGAGCACCGCCGGCTTGTCGGCGGTGCTCCCGCGGTCCTCCGCCCTGGCGGTCAAAGACCGCCAGGGTCAGAATGAGGGCCATAGTCTTGTCCTTTTGTATGAGCACTACATTTTACCACTGCAACTTCGGCTGGCATTTGAATGGCGTGTAACAATTCCCTTATTCTCTCCCCGTTCTTCACTGGGGATCCTGAAGAAGTCAGAAAACCTCTCTGTGACCATAGTTGTCCAAAGTCATGCACAATCCCAAACCCATACTGACTATGAGTGTAAATGGTAACTTTCATCAATGCAGACAGTTGACATGCTCTTGTGAGGGCTACAAGCTCTGCTACTTGTGCAGAATAGATTCCTTGAAGCCATCCCGCTTCCAGGACACCTGTTACAGTGCATACAGCATATCCTGCTTTCAAAATTCCCATCCCATCTCTTAGACATGAACCATCAACGAAAACAATTTGGTCATTTTCATCAAGCTTAGTATCCTTAATATCAGGTCGAGGTTTTGTGCAAAATTCAGTCACCTGAAGGCAGTCATGCTCGACGTCTTCAGCGTTCTCAATTTCAGCATTTTCTCCAGGAAGCAAGGTTGCTGGATTCAACGTAGTGCACCTTTTCAGCTGCACGTTCGGTGAGCCCAGAATTATCATTTCATACCTTGTGAGTCTTGCTCCAGTCATGTGCTGCGTTCGGGAGCGGGTCAAAAGTATCTCAACTGAGTGAGGGACCATGACTGTTACTGGGTGTCCCATCACTATTCCTTCACTCTGAGTGAGGTTGATACCAACTGCTGCTACGGCGCGCAAACACCCTGGAAGTGCTGCTGCGACCGGATCCAAAGTAGCTGAAAAATATGCTACTGGTCTGTTTACACCACCATGGGCTTGAGTCAAGACAGACAAAGAACATGCATCACGTTCATGACAAAACAATGTGAAAGGCTTTGTGTAATCAGGCATACCTAAAGCTGGAGCCCTGCACATGCATTCCTTCAATTCAACAAAAGCATCCATCTCGTCTCCTTTCAGCTCAATTTGATCCAAGGCATCCTTCTGGGTCAACTTCAGTAAAGGCTTTGCTAGAGTCGAGAAGTTGGGAATCCACTGGCGACAATAGCCCACCATTCCCAAAAACTTCCTCACCTCCCTCCTTGTCTTTGGTGGACTCATTTGAAGTATACTCGTTATTCTTTCCTTCATAATTCTCCTTGACCCTTTCTCTATCTGGTGACCCAAGTATTTCACTTTCTTCTGACAGAACTGTAGTTTGGAAGGAGACACCTTGGCCCTCATTCTGACCCTGGCGGATTGAATCCGCCAGGGCCGAGGGCAGCGAATGCACCGCCAACAGGCTGGCGGTGCATTCATGGGCATTCTGACCGCGGCGGTAACGCCGCGGTCAGAAACGGGAAACCAGCGGTCTCCCGCCGGTTTCCCGCTGCCCATGGGAATCCTCCATGGCGGCGCAGCAAGCTGCGCCGCCATGGGGATTCCGACCCCCTTCCCGCCAGCCTGGTTCTGGCGGTTTACACCGCCAGAACCTGGCTGGCGGGAACGGGTGTCGTGGGGCCCCTGGGGGCCCCTGCAGTGCCCATGCCAATGGCATGGGCACTGCAGGGGCCCCCTAACAGGGCCCCACATTGCTTTTCAGTGTCTGCTTAGCAGACACTGAAAAGCGCGACGGGTGCCACAGCACCCGTCGCACACCTTCCACTCCGCCGGCTCCATTCGGAGCCGGCATCCTCGTGGAAGGCGCTCTCCCGCTGGGCCGGCGGGCGATCTTTTGCAGATCGCCCGCCGGCCCAGCGGGAAAGTTGAAATGCCCCCCGCGGTCTTCTGACCGCGGGGCGGTGTTTGGGCGGTTTCCGCCCGGCGGGCGGCGTCCGCCGCCCGTCCGGGTCGGAATGAGGCCCCTTATGTCCATTCCTTCCCAAATGGTTCAACAGAGCAATGGTATCGGCTGTGCAGCCACTTTCTGTCTTTGATGCAATCAATAAGTCATCAATGTATTGTACTAGAGTTGACTCGAATGGCAATTCTAATGCTTCCAAGTCTTTCTTTAGAATCTGATTGAAGATTGACGGTGACTCAGAAAACCCTTGAGGAATTCGACACCAACTGTACACTCTGTCTAAGAATTTGAAACAAAAGAGAAATTGGCTGTCCTCATGAAGAGGTACCGAAAAGAACGCTTGTGACAAATCGATGACTGAGAACCACTCGGCATCGCAAGGGACCTGGAACATTATCACAGCTGGATTCGGTACTACTGGGCAACATTTGACTATGATGTCATTTATTTTCCTCAAGTCCTGCACGAGTCGGACCTTTCCACTCGGCTTTATTAGTCCCATTATTGGTGAATTACATGGACTGCTTAACACTTCTTTCAGTACCCCCTGTTTTACAAATTCGTCAATAAGTTGGGCAACTTTCATGAGGGTGTCTTGTGCCATGTGGTATTGTGGGGTCTGGGGAAAGATTGCATTGGGCTTTACAGTCACTTTCACTGGTTCCACTCCTTTCATCAATCCCACCTCTTTCCCTGTCATATCCCACACTTCCCTTCCGACTGTTTCCCGTAATTCAGCTGGGATATCTTCTTCAGTTATCATTGGGAACAGACAAATCAGAGGGTAATCTTCATCGACAGTTTCCATCTCATCCCCCTCTACACTGTCCTCTTCTTCCCCATCACTGTTCGTCTGAATTTTGATTCCCTCGTTCGAACACATAATCGAACATCCCAACTTGCACAATAGGTCTCTCCCTAATAATGCTATTGGGCTTGAGTCACATACCACAAATTTGTGTAACCCTTGATAGTTACCAATGCTGACTGGTACCGGATCTGTAATCGGGTTTGTCAGGTGCCTGTTTCTACTCCCACCACTTGAACTGTACTCCCTGAGAGTGGCAAATTTGGTACTTCACTGCTCTTAACAGTTGAACGTGTGGCTCCCGTGTCAACCAAGAATGAGACACGATGACCCATTACTCTTCCCTCTACGTACGGACCCTTTTGATCAACTTCCAAGGATGCTGCAAGCACACAATCTCCTTCTTCTTCTGAACTTTCACTCTCCCATACATTGTTTATTCCACTCTCACTGTGTAATGGGAACTGTTGTACGGTGCCATTTGTACTCATTACCTGACCCGAGACCTGTGGAGGAACCATCACTTGCTGCTGACTCATTGGTGCCAAAGGTATCTGCATTTGCTGATTAGGTACCATGGGTAACTGCTGTTGCATTGGCTGCATTTGCGTCATCTGCATACGAGGCATCTGCATCTGCTGCGGCTGCATAGGTTGTAATACCTGCAACTGATTTACGGCCTGAAAATGTGGGTTTGGACCTCTCATTTTCGGTCCCCTCAGTGTCTGAAATGCATTGACATCATTGTTTTGCTGACCAACACCTGCACCTGCACCTTCCTGCATCACCATCGGACACTCGTGTTTCCAATGACCGACGATTCCGCACACGTGACACGGCATCACCTTCTTCATTGCGTGCACACCAGTCACAACAGTGTTCAAATCCGGACCATTATTCGCAAAACCTCCTCTGCCTCTGCCTCTGCCTCTCGCCTGTGGCTGAAACGCCATGTTTCCCTGTAACTACGGCTGCGGTTGCGGTACCTGCTGTTGGAACCCTTGCAACCCTTGCAGACCTTGCAAGCCTGTCTGAGCTGCCTTAAGCTGCATCATCATCACCTTCTCTTTCAGCTTTTTCTGTTTCACCTCAATTTCGTCGCTACAGTATTTCGCATAATTCAATACTTCGTCAATCGGTTTCGACTGCCAGCAGATCAAATGCGACTTTATCATCTGACTTATCTCTGGCCTCAGCCCTTCCACAAATCTAAACACAAAATGAAGCATGTCCTTCGCCTCTATTGTTTCCGTGCCGCTGTAGTTCTTGAACGCCTTTAACAACCTCTCATAGTAACTATGAATCGATTCTTTAGCCTCTTGGGACGTTCGATCGATCTTCTGCCAATCCACATTCTTCGCGGGTACCTTCGTCTTCAAATGCTCAATCACCTTATAGTACAAGCTCATCACCATAGGTGATGGTGCACCCGTCTCCCTGTCTCTCTCCGGTTCACTTGTTGGCCAACCTACAGCTCTCTTGCAATCCTCCCACAAATCTGCCGGAACCACAATCTCAAAGAGGGTGTTCAGGTCTTCCCAGAGACATTTTGCAAGCTTCACAAACCTATCAGTCTGTTGATACCATTCAATCGGCTTCTCTCTCAGTTTGGGAAAATCGTCCGTAAAAGACTGAATGTCGCTTCTATGCCACGGTACATGTATTAATTTTCCCCCTGCTGTTTCCCTCATTGGTAACATGGTTACTGCCTCGCTGCTCTGCGGTCTTTTCTCATTGTGCTCTGTAGCACTGTCCCTCCTCTTTTCCTTTCTCTTTACCCACCTGCTCTCCCATTTGTCTAAGCACCTCCACACTTGTGCACTCTGTAGCAGTTCTCTAAGGTGCGCCTTCATACCTGCTGACCTCATATGTTCAAAATCTGTGGTCCCAAAATCCAACCTGTAGCTTCTGCTCAAGTGTTTTGTCTTGTCTATGTCAACCCCGTTTTTGTCGGCTATTTCCTGCAAGCTCTTATGTACCTTGTTCACTTCCTTCGTAATCTTGGGACATAGATACCTCAGTTCTTCTTCCGAGTAGGACTCTAACCTATTCACACCCATAGTCCCTTCCACTAATTCTTGTGCTTCCATGTTCAACCTCATCCTATTCATATAATCTTCTCCCTTCCCACTGACTGAGCTTTGTGTGGAATTCAGACTATTGAACCACTGTGTCAGCTGTTGCGCATTCAACCCCATCAGCGTAGCATTCACATCGACTGCCATTGATGGTTGCGGCAACTTTTCAGTGTTCGATGTTAGAGGTATTATCAGTGGGGGACTTGACCTCACCAGTGTTGACTGAGCACATATGGGACTAAACTCCATCAAGGACCCAGACCCAGTTGGCTGAGCCGCTATCGGAGTTATCCCTGGAGTGTTTTCTATGCACCTCCTTTCAGTCCCATTCTGCAGCATTGATCCTTGACTGCTCATACCTAAGTTAGGCTGACTATACAAAGGTACTGGTGGACCTACAGTAATGGGTAATGATATTGCATCTGGGTTTTGTCCATTTCCCATGTTCTGAGGCACGTTCATTCCCATACTATGGGTCATCATTGCCGGCATGCCCATCTGGCTCCCCGTCATTTGAGCATGTGCTGTTCCCCCCTGCATCTGCTTTTGAGGCATCAAAAACTGGGTTGACTTGGCTTGTGCCAATGTCTGGTGGTGACCATTCTGTACTCCCCTTACGGTTTGTTCTAGAATCATTCCTGCACCGTTGTCACTGCTGTAGTACCCTGGCATCTGCGGCTGATAATTTTCTGCTGGTTTCAACATGGGCACATCTGGATATATTCTCCTAACCTGCGGTATCTGCGGGGTGAACGGTAAACTCGGGTCCTTAGATCCCGATGATGCTCCTGAACTCTGAGTTTCACTGTTCTGTACCGGTGCCGGAGGGGCAGAACTGGTACTTGGACCTTGTCCACTCTCCGCATAAGGCGGTGGACGGTCGTTCAGCAATTGCATTATTAACTCCTCATCCTCTAACTCCTCTTCTCTTCTCAACTTTTCCTCGTCCTCTCTATCCTTGGAACACTTCCTGTCTGTCTTACAGGTAGCTTTCTTACCTGTCTCCTCTTCTTCCTTAGTAATTGCGGGAAACAGTTTTATCCCCTGCAATACATCTGACCTCCACACCTTCTGTGCATTATCCCACCTAGCGTCCGCTAGTGTCTTTTCTACCTTTCTCATTCTGGTCTCGAACTTCTTTTGCTGCTGCTGTCTAGCCATTAGTTCCCAAATTGCTAGAGCTTCAAACTGTGCTGGCCTTGGAGGCACCTTCATGTCGTACATCGTGAATCTCAAATTCTCTAGAATCCTTATATTGAATGTCCCATGTATCGGGAACGCTACGCTCCCATGTTTTTCTGTCAGCTTGTGCCATTGCTTTAGCCAAAGACACGGAGCTACCCCCTTCTCTTCCATTACAATGTATGCTGGTGTACCTTCGGGCGGCGTCTCCTCTCCTACGCTCGCTTTAATGTAAGACTCTCCCTTCATCGCACTCCTAAATGCTTTAAAGAATTTCATTTTCTCGTCCTTTTATTTCACAAAGTTTGTAATCAATAGGTGACTTTAATTCCCGGAATACTCTTCGCTTGCCTTTCCCCTTCCAATCGAGCCCCACGGACTGCGTCCAATCCGTGCGCGACCCTTCTTTGCAACCAACCTATCCCAGCGCGGCTCCTAGTGACGTCACACTCACACACACTGCGGCTGACAAAGCCTCGCGGCTAGTCCTCCTTCACTCAGCTCCTCTCGTAACAACTTCTTGCATGTATCGCGAGCTACCAAAAAATAAAACAGATCTGTCGGTTTACTACAGGAAGGGTAACACAATCGCTTCAGGACCTTAGGGATTTTTCACTAGCCTCGGCAGTTATTCCATCTTTCTCGGTCCCCACGTTCGCAAGCAAATCTGACCCGCAGACCTACTCTCAACTTGTCAATGATCTATTCTAGTGCACTTAGAATCTTGTCAAAGCCCGAAGTCGAAGTTTTTTTTTTCACTCCCTAACACACGTACCGACTCGTTGACCACGCCCGATCAACCTACTAAACCGCCCAGACCACAACATAGAACAACATACTCCGGAGTCTCTTGACCTCGCAGGGCCCGTCTCAACAACAACAACCACGTGGACCTTTTTATGCACGAAGCGCCACACGCACATGAAGTTCGACGACTTCCCTACTCTCACCCTCGGAGTCGCACCTCCGCTATCTCTATGAAGTTTGACGACTTCTCTACTTCTACAGTCGGAGTCGCACCTCCGCTATCCTCTAAAAGAAAAAAATTCCTCGCAACCTTCTCACACAATCTGCGGCAATAAGCTGTGCAAGCGCAAAACCCTAATCTTCACTCATACCATCACTAGTACTGCCAACGCCGATTCCACACCTCCATTCTCTTCATTCGCAAGCTCCGAGATCCCGGGAAAGTCGCGGTGGACCTAGCCCATCATCATTCTGTCAATCTGTTTTACCCAAGAAAAATCTAATTCAACTTCTCGAGTGGGGTCTCAAAATGCGTAACCGTTAATTCAACACCATGTACTCTAAGAGTACAGGGTCCCAAAAGACGAAACCGTCCTCTGCTACCATCTACTGATAGAGCGGTCCGTAGTAATAATTTACCTGTGTTCGGACGCTCTTTAGGCCGATGAATCTTTTGACTAAGTGGGACTCTCCGTACTCTTAGTCAGTCAATTTCATTAAATCAATGATCAATAACGAACATAAGCAATACCTTGATCGACATAACACTTAACAATTAATCCAGAATACATTTCGGCGAACCCTGACCTTTCAGTCAGGAATAACCACACCTGTTTATTCCTGTTAGTGAATTTTATTTCCCTATATTAACAAAGCTAGCACAATATAGATGTGTCTCAACACCAAATGATAAACATATATGAACATTAATAGCTGTCCATAACGGCGAAACAAGTGCAATCTATGTAGCATTTGAATAACAAGGCATTCGATAATGGCAATGCAAATCACTAAAACTATAATCTGTAACGAACTAATTGCATACATTTAGTCAGCATAACAAGATCTCAAATTGCATCGTGCGACATAAGGAATCCTCGTCTAACCTCAAATTAGCATCGGCATGTGGGACTTCATGCAAAAACAATTTAGCAACATTAATTTGGAAAACTCCTAACTAGGGCTCTTATCAAAATCAGCAGTTGGTTACCTAAAGGAAACACAATGCAATTGTACAATTTCCTTTCATATTTACCAATTACGATCAGCAATCAAGGAAGTCTTCGTCTCACAGGTACCGTTCTTCGGTCAGCATGGGTCGGGGCAAAAGGGGCAGGGGTGGACGGGGCAATTGCCTCACGGCGGCAAAATAAAACTACTACTTCATGCAAAGGGACAGTTCAAAGTTAAAGTCTCTAGGGCCAGAATCATTAAAGTCTCTTCCTCTCGATTAGAGAAAGCATCAAAGTCTCTTTCAAAATGGCGTCGCAGCAAAGTGGGCCATAATAGCTGCAATGTCCAATGTTCGTAATCGCTGGCAAATGGCTACCTTCTTCTCGTGCACCTGGTTTAAATAGACAACAGTTCAAATCCAGTAGGGTCTTCCATTGGAGGGTTCATAGGTTAGCTTCAAATTGTCCAATCAAAAACGACAGTTCTCAAGCTTTTACTTAAGCATACATTATCCTTGGAGATGGGTACGCAAGTTGCAACATTTTATACCAATTAGCTCACTTTCAGAGCCTCCATTGTCCGCACCTGCAAATCGACCTTGGAGTAAAGAGAAAATATGCCAGGCTGGTACGAAATCTTAAGATAAGCATGTGAACAATCTCAGTGGAAAAGTACAGCTTCAAGCAGAAATACACGTTTAATAGCACATTGGAAAAATACGAGCATCTAAACCGTGAGACCAGGCAACTAGGCCGAAGCCTGCACTAAAGTAATGCTAAGCTAAAACATTTCAAACAAGCAAATCATAGCACACGTTTACGATTATGTCGGATTAGTGCAATTCTAATACACCATGTTATATAAAGCACGCTTATAAATGTTGGCAAACTACTCTGAGGGCACATTTTGTCCCCGTACAATCTTTATTAGTTCGGTTAAAGTCACACATGATTATGTCACACTACGTTTACGCGTTAATAAATGTAAAACCTTCATTTTCTGCTTCATCACTGGCTATATGTCTGTCCTCCCAACTAGGATGGGCAGACATACAACTGTTTATTAATGTCCCTTACCGCCAGGTAAACCCTGGTTGTAAGAGACGAGAACTCCCATGGCAAAGGGACATAATTGTTTTAATTTAAAAAAATTAAAATCTTCTTTCAGGATTGTATTTTTGAAAATAAATAAGAAACTAGTCTGGTGTGAGGCCCTAGCACCAAACTGCAAAAAGCATAGAGAGGAGTGGTTTCTTTGGAAATGACTGCCAGTTTGCAGGCAGCATTTCTGTCGGGGGTGGAGTAATTTACTCAATTGTGCTGGCAAAGAAAATTGTCATCCCCCAACAATTAAATCTGTCTCTTAATTTCCAAACAAAGTGGGACGGATCCAGAAACCCAGCTATACGACCCAATCGAAGGTCGAGAAGGGAGTAGGTATTTTTGTGACCCATTTCTCTGGATTACAAATGACGAGATCAGAGGTCAGTGAAAAGTGTAGATGGGAAATTCCAGAAATTAGGCTGGGGCATTCTTAAGTATGTGTGTGTTGCATTTTATGGCCCTAATGTGGATGACCCTGAGCTGTGGCACCCTTGGCGTATAGTCTCAAAAGTATATGGGGGGGGGTTCTATCTATATATATCTATATATTGATGAATAACACTCTGGATCGGCCTAAACCCCACACAAGCATAAGCTATCACAAGAGAACAAGTAGCTTAAAACATATACTTTTAGGAGATTGTTGAAGAGAGATGATGGTAGATCAAAGGATTTATTACTTTTATAGCATGAAAAACAGACACTTCTATGCTCACAAAACACCTGCATCAAGTGTTCATAATAGGCATGCACTAATTCCCTAGCCTTTAGTGTGGTTTGGGTTATTGTCAACCAATTAATCTCTTTCATTGCGACCTTTGTTTTCAAAAAGGCAATCATATGATTATATTTTTGCATGACAATAGGAGACAGGGCATCTTTCCGAGTTAATCTCTAAGGATCAGTATTACCACTTTACTCTCAGCTCGCAAATCAGGGGGAACCACAATATTGAAGAAAGTATTCAAGTCTTCCCAAAACAGCTCTCAATTTGACACAAAACGTTGGACCTGAGTGTACCACAAAGCAGGACTCTCTCTTCGTTTTGGAAATTGATTTGTAGGTGTAGCAAGGTTGCCAAAACTCCCAGGCACAAGCACATACCCCCTCCATGTACGTCTCTAGATAGGTAAGCCCCAACTTCAGAGCCAACTTGGCTACCCACTTCTCCTGAATCCTCCTTACTCTTCTTTTTCTTTTCCCTCAAACCCCATTATCCTAGTTCTTCTCTTTAATGGTCCACCTCTCTTTGCTGGCCACTTGCTTTCTCAAACGTATCTTTAGCCCAGGAGTTATCATGCTAATAATAGTAACTTCTCTTACATGCAGCCTAATATTTTTCTGCTAATTTTTGTGACTCTGAGAGGTCAAGTTCAAATTCAGCTGTTGCCCACTCTAACAGTGCATATCCTTTAAGAGCCCATCAAGTGACTTCTTTGCATAGTTCCTGTTTATTGTATCCATCAATGTAATTTGTATCAAGGTATCCCATGATAAGTTCAGCTAACTCTACATTTAGTCTGACAACATCCAGAGGTCTCTGGGTAGCCTCTACCAAGCCCTGAATTAACCAAGGGGTATTAGGTGCATGTGCACTGCCTATGCATAGTTGAACCCATACAATTGTGTGTGAACCTGGGGCTGAGGCAACAGTTGTCATAACTAACGTTCCTATTGCTGGAACTAGAACAACATGAGGTATCCCCTTTCCTCCTGCTTCAGGCGAGCCAGCAGGGGCACTGACACTGGTATCAACAGTTTGCTGATTTGCTCTGGTTGGCTGAAGAGCATCACTAGTGTTTCTATCACTACGTGCCTCTGCCTGTGTACCTATCTCACCCCCGCCTCTTGTGCTTTCTTCCTCTTTCCTTGTCCTTGTATGAGTTAATGCAGGGTACATCATAACTCCCTCAAATACTTTTTCTCCATGCCTGTAGTTCAGCAACCCAATTTGCATCTACAACTACAGACTGTCTTTAAAGCTCAAGACTGATATTTCTTTTTCGTCTTTGGTGTGTGCAACATGATCCCTGTTTTTGAAGCCTCATACTGTCCCATTCTAGGACTAGGCCGGTATGGGTCCAACTCTTGGTTGCAAGGGAACTTAAATTTATAAGCAGCAGCATCAGGCATAAGGACGCACATTAATTCTTAAGGTAAATATGAAGCTTTCTTGGACTCAAAATGAACACCTCACCACAAAGCACACAAATCCTCAAAACACTGTAAAGCTTCAAGGCATACAATCAGCGATGCATAACCCTTCTTCTACTCAGTCGTAGGATACAGCAGATAGTTCAAGAACGATGGAAAACCACCAAAAATCCAAACTGGAAAATGGAGTTCAGGATCATGGACTGGTCTGGAGCAAATTCTAACTATCTTTAATGCACCTTCTAGCTCCCTACACCTCAGAGAAAAAACATCTTTATTTGCTATCAGCTAACAGAGCACACTTTTCTCCATCTCTCAAGTACCTATCCCTCTACTGATTGCATTCAGGCCGAATGGTCGGTTGATTTTCAGCAGTGGTGTGTAAAATGGGAGCTAGCAGCAATTTGATACAATTTCCAATAGCAGCGCAACCCATGTGGTTTAACAAAAATTACAGAGAGTCATTTTTTCAAACCATGAGAGTTTACTAATAGATTAGTCAAGATACCAAATTATTCAATCAAAACATCAGAAATCCTAAGATTCAGCATAAGTATTCAATTTAAGCAGAATATAAATAGAGATGTCAGCATGAATCACTTGAGCAGTTTAAATGCAAAACAAGGGCAGTTTTCTATAAGAGAACTTCCTTAATTGTAAACTAACTTATCTCACAGGATATGTGGACATTGTAAGCAGAAGGGGCTAGTGAGTAAATTCGAAAGCTGAACGAAATAAATGTTCAAATCGAGGAAAAAGCACATGTGTTTTAGAGTCAGGAACAAAGACTATAATGTGTTAGATAAAATAAGTTTGCCTCTCCCAATGTCAGGAAACAGTGTCCTCCCTCCTATTCTAATAGCAGCCAATTAAAAATACATTTTGTTTAACCCAAATCTTTCTCCCTTCAATTCCCAAAGTAAAGGAACCAATCAAAATATAATTTCTTCCTGAACCAAGTAAACTCCCTTCATTCCCATTGTCGAAAAAAGAAACACAGAGATACACAACCTTCGTTGTATATTCTGTCCTGATGGAAGTCATGGTACAGAAGGCTTTTTCTGACCCCCACACATGGTATAAATCACAGCTAGCTTCCAATTCATTTTATTTAATTTGAAATTTATGAAAGACAATTAACTATTCTTCCAGCTAATATATTTTACCTTGCTCCGGGAACCATGAAAACAGAACATCAAGAAACATTTTTATTTAACGTGGATAGTATTAGGAAGCCTACGTTCACTCCAGATAACTTAAGAAATTAAATTTGTTATAAGTGAATGTACTGTGATATTAATGATTATGCTTGGTTATATACAATGCAGCTTCTATATAAATGCTTAGCCACTCATCAACAAACAGAGTTAGTTTCTATTGTATATACAATTTAGGGCCATATTTATACTTTTTGACGCACAACTGCGCCAACGCAGTTGTGCGTCAAAAATGTTAACGCCATTCCAAAGCGCCTTGCGGGCGCCTTATTTATGGAATGATGTTAGCCGGCGGAGCTGACTGGTGTGCGTCAAAAAAAAATGACCCACACCAGGCAGCGCCGGCGTAGGGGAAAATGGAGCTTGGGCGTCAAAAAATGGGGCAAGTCGTTCTGAGGCAAAAAATCTGCCTCAACCCGAATTGCGCCATTTTTTTTTACTCCCACCCTCCATTGACATGACTCCTGTCTTAGCAAAGACAGGAGTCATGCCCCCTTGCCCAATGGCCATGCCCAGGGGACTTATGTCCCCTGGGCATCGTCATTGGGCATAGTGGCATGTAGGGGGGCACAAATCAGGCCCCCCCTATGCCACAATTTTTTTTTACAAAAATACTTACCTGAACTTACCTTAAGTTCCCTGGGATGGGTCCCTCCATTCTTGGGCGTCCTCCTGGGGTGGGCAAGGGTGGCAGGGGGTGTCCCGGGGGCATGGGAGGGCACCTCTGGGCTCCTTCCGAGCCCACAGGTCCCTTAACAACTACCCTGACCAGGTGTTAAAAAATTACGCAAAAGCGGCTGGACGTAATTTTTTTTGACCCGCCCACTCCCGTGCGTCATTTTTGCACGGGAGTTTAAATAAGGCGCACATGCCTTGGAGTAATTTTTTAGACGGGAACGCCTACCTTGCATATCATTAACGCAAGTTAGGTGTCCACGCTAAAAAATGACGCAAACTCCAAGATCTTTGGCGCTAGACGGGTCTAACGCCAAAGTATAAATATGGAGTTAGCTTTGCGTCGGATTTGCATTAAAAAAAACGACGCAAATCCGGCGCAAACAGAGTATAAATATGCCCCTTAGTGTTCCAAGTGCATGATTTTTATTTAGAGGGGTATTGTATCATTACGTCTAAATGAAGAACTTGAACATAATCTCTTTTTTTCCTTCTTCAGGTGAATGACGTTCTCACAGCGCTACCAATATACTTTCAAAACAACCAAATCCTGGTTTTCAGCAGTGGAAGACGTGCAATCATTAAGACAGATTTTGACGTCACAGTTACCTTTGACTGGAACAACCATGTCACAGTCACTCTGCCCAGCACTTATGCCAATGCAGTTGGTGGCCTTTGTGGAAATCACAACAAAATTGACAGTGATGACCTGATTATGAAGACCGGGAACCAAACTACTAGTGTTGTTAACTTTGCTAACAGCTGGAAGTTAAGAGACGTACCTGGGTGTACACCACAATGCAGTGGCAATTGCCCAGTGTGCACTGATGCCCAGAAACAAATCTACATTAGTGAACGGTATTGTGGAGTTATCAAGAAGGTCAATGGGCCATTCAGTAGCTGCTACACAACCATTAACCCAGAACCCTTCTTCATTAACTGCCTCTTTGATGCCTGTTTATACAAAGGCCACTTCACTGTTTCTTGCAATGCCATCACTTCTTATGTTAGAGCATGTCAAGACGCTGGGATTCAGATACAAGAATGGAGAACGCCCTTATTGTGCAGTAAGTCTTCATCACTTTCTCATGTTTCAATTAACATTAACATAATTTTTGTATTTTTTGCTCAACAGTTATAATTGAGATATCTTTATTTTTATAAGACAATTACCTTTCTAAAAAAAAAAAATTTATCAGCTGTACCACATTATTTACAGATAGGTAAACCTACTGTAAAACTAGTAGTATCTAAAGCAGTGGTTCCCAAACTGTGGTCCGGGGACCCCTTGGGGATGCAAAGCCTACTCAGGGGACTGCAGCTGCTTAGAAAATTAAATTATGTTAACAGATTAATAAAGAGTATATAAAAAATGTAAATATGAACATTTTAAAATGTTCAATAAGTGTGAAGGAATTTAAAATTGAAGGCTGTAAATTAAGTTGGTGTCCTCATTTTGATCCGTGGAAGCAGTGCAAGTGCAAACAAAATAATTTAGGATGGATGACTAGCGGCCTCATTTGAATTTAGAAAAGGTCCAACCTTCCTATTAAAATTTAGATTTTTTAATATTATTTTGGAAATTAAATACATGATGAACTCTTCTGTGTATTTATTAGAAAAATGCTTGTTTCTGTATTTTTGTATATTGTTTTGTGGTTCAAATCATCAACAATGCTTAGGCTGGAGTCTCCTGCTTCAAGTAATCACTCAGTGGGGGGCCCTGAATTCTGATAATGATTCACTGGGGGTCCTTGGATTCCAGTGTTGATTAAATGTGGGTCCATAGGAGTTGAAAGGTTGGCAACCACTGATCTAAAAGATTTCATCCCTGTGCTTCACATATTGGCCATGTTTTGGTGTCGTGGGCATTAGTACAAACCCCTTGGTTGTTTCTTTTCTATGGAACACTTTATAAGTTGCCCTACCTGAAGATCACTTCAATGTAAGCAAACATCAAAAAGGGGACAAACAGTTGGAAAGCAAAAGTTAAAGTGCATTTGGATGCAAGGGAGATCCACTAATTGTCTGCCACAAAAGCCACTTCAGTAACCATCTAAAGGGAATTTCATGAACTGTAGGTAGATTTATTCATCAGCTAGTGTAGATCAGTCTCAGTTAGGTACCCTGCACTTCTGTTGGGCCAGGAACGTGCTATTACCATCTCAAAGATCATTGCTGAGTTCGATGAGACGTGGTAGATTTTTATATGTGTTGCAGTTGGAATCCAGCTTTTGTGGTATGTGGGGCCTTTGATCATGTAGGTGATATCGAATACATTCACCTTGTCAGGTTTCTTTCAATTCAAACAAATCATAGCGCCTTTAAAATGACATCTTTGCTGTCAGTGAATTTTTTTGGTGGCCTTTAGTAGACACCATTAAAATAGTTAGAGTATGTCATGACTGGGCCTCTCTTCTCAACCAATAAGTAGTTTGCAAGAATGGAAGCTAATCTAGAGCAGGACAAATTGCATATTGTCAACCTTGATCATAGCTATCATGTTCAACCTTTGATGAGAGATATGTGGCTCACTGTTTTCAATATTGCAATTGCAGCACTGACAGGATATTAGTAAAGATGTGTGTTAGAAATGGGGTTTTTGGTTGGCAGTCAGGTTGCCCTCTGTCCAAGCAAGAACCCTCACTCTAGTCAGGGTAAGTCACACACAATCCAAAATCAGCCTGTGCCCACCCTCTGGTAGCTTGGCACGAGCAGTCAGGCTTAACTTAGAAGGCAATGTGTAAAGTATTTGTGCAATAAATCATACAATACCACCATATAGCACCACAAAAATACACCACACAGTGTTTAGAAAAATATATAATATTTATCAGGATAATTGTAGGTCAAAAAGAATAAAGTTGCAATGGGAAATTGTAGAGATATCACTGAAAAGTGATATAAAGTGTCTTAAGTCTTTAGAATATAAACAAAGTCTCTTTCAAGCACAAGTACCTGGTTTAGAGTGGAAAAATCTCCCCAAAGGGCCACAAAAGGAGAGGTGCGTGGAAAAAGAGTGTGTGCGTCGATTTCTCCCCAGCACACACGGACTTGCGTCGTTATTTTCCACGCAGGGAAGTCGTGCGTCATTTTCCGATGCGCGGACAGTCTCTTTCTGTGGATCGCGGGGATTACCAGATGTCCCGGGTCTGTGCGTGGATTTTCCTGCTTGTTTTCCGGCTGCGCGTCGTTCTGCGGGGCTGCGCGTCGAAGTTTCGATCTCATGGCAGGCGTTGCGTCGATTTCTCCTTGGAAGTCGGGCGGCGTTGTCCTTGCGAGGCCTTGCGTCAAAGTTTTGATCTCACGGCAGGGTCGCGTCAATTTCTCCTGGGAAGTCGGGCGGTGTTGTCCTTGCGAGGCCGTGCGTCAAAGTTTTGATCTCACGGCAGGCGTCACGTCGATTTCTCCTTGGAAGTCGGGCGGCGTTGTCCTTGCGAGGCCTTGCATCAAAGTTTTGATCTCACGGCAGGCGTCGCGTCGATTTCTCCTGGGAAGTCGGGCGGCGTTGTCCTTGCGAGGCCGTGCGTCAAAGTTTCGGTCGTCCCGAAGGCGTCGCGTCGTTCAGCGTCGGTGTGCGGCGTTTTTCTTGCCGCGGAACAAGCTGTGCGTCGAAAATTTTGCCGCACGGAGCATCCAAGTGGAAGAGAGAGGTCTTTTTGGTCCTGAGACTTCAGGGAACAGGAGGCAAGCTCTATCCAAGCCCTTGGAGAACACTTTTACAGCCAGACAAGAGTTCAGCAAGGCAGCAGGCCAACAGCAAGGCAGCAGTCCTTTGTAGAAAAGCAGACAGGTGAGTCTTTTGAGCAGCCAGGCAGTTCTTCTTGGCAGGATGTAGTTTCTGGTTCAGGTTTCTACTCCAGCAAGTGTCTGATGAGGTAGGGCAGAGGCCCTGTTTTATACCCAAATGTGCCTTTGAAGTGGGGGAGACTTCAAAGAGTGGCTAAGAAGTGCACCAGGTCCCCTTTCAGTTCAATCCTGTCTGCCAGGGTCCCAGTAGGGGGTGTGGCAGTCCTTTGTGTGAGAGCAGGCCCTCCACCCTCACAGCCCAGGAAGACCCATTCAAAATGCAGATGTATGCAAGTGAGGCTGAGTACCCTGTGTTTGGGGTGTGTCTGAGTGAATGCACAAGGAGCTGTCAACCAAGCCCAGCCAGACGTGGATTGTAAGGCACAGAAGGATTTATGTGCAAAGAAATACTCACTTTCTAAAAGTGGCATTTCTAGAATAGTAATATTAAATCCGACTTCACCAGTCAGCAGGATTTTGTATTACCATTCTGGCCATACTAAATATGACCTTCCTGCTCCGTTCCGATCAGCAGCTGCCACTTCAACAGTGTATGAGGGCAGCCCCAATGTTAGCCTATGAAGGGAGCAGGCCTCACAGTAGTGTAAAAACGAGTTTAGGAGTTTTACACTACCAGGACATATAACTACACAGGTACATGTCCTGCCTTTTACCTACACAGCACCCTGCTCTAGGGGTTACCTAGGGCACACATTAAGGGTGACTTATATGTAGAAAAAAGGGGAGTTCTAGGCTTGGCAAGTACTTTTAAATGCCAAGTCGAGGTGGCAGTGAAACTGCACACACAGGCCTTGCAATGGCAGGCCTGAGACATGGAAAAGGGGCTACTTAAGTGGGTGGCACAACCAGTGCTGCTGGCCCACTAGTAGCATTTAATTTACCAGCCCTATGCACATAAAGTGCACCTTACTAGGGACTTATAAGTAAATTAATAGTACAATCAGGTATGATTCAAGGTTACCATGTTTTAAGGGAGAGAGCATATGCACTTTAGCACTGGTTAGCAGTGGTAAAGTGCGCAGAGTCTAAAAACCAGCAGAAATTAGGTCAGAAAAAGAAAAGGAGGAAGGCAAAAAGTTTGGGGATGACCCTGTCAAAAAGCCAGGTCCAACAATGTGTTAGAATTATGAATTTACTTCAAGGTGGAAATTGTCCATTATTGTGTGATTATGAAAATGCTTAACACAGGTGCACAACAGATACATTTCAAATTATGAATTTCACATTGTGGTACAATTCTTTGACCAACAAAATAATACAAACATGGTATGTTACATTTTCTTTGTGGTTGGGGAAGAACTCACACATGTAGTACTTGCCAACTAACTCTGTGATGCTAGTAATTACTGGTTTATTCAGTATTTGCTGCAAAACTGATTCATAATTTTATGTATTCCTCACTTATTTTAAAAACTTGAATGAATCAAACTACATGAATGTTGCAGGCTTTCCTGATTAAATGATCTTACAATTAATTTGCACTCATTTTGCAGTCACTCGAGAAGGGTTGATTGCCCTATCACTCAGTGCATGACTCTGATCCTGGGTGACTTATGATAGTAGTTCACTATTCTTAAGTATATACATTACAAGGATACTGACACAGAGGTAATTGCTTTTTGAGGTAGAACTAGCTGCCTAGATTGCCTACTTACGTAGTCCATCATCCAGGATTGGTATAAATGTACACCCTAGTGTCATCAACTATGTTGAGTTATATTACGTTAATTCTGCTTGGTAGGAAAACATGTGGTTGAAGTAAATGAGGTTGTACTAAAAGATAAGTTAGACACACTATTAATTACAGAGAACTGGTCTGCATACTCAAAATGATGTTAAAGCTGGGAGTATGTGGCAAGCATCATTAAGGGTTTTCTGTCAATATTAACTACCGTAAGTTAGTGGTCTGGACACTTTGTTATTTTGTGTATTACCTTCTACCCTGCAAACTTTTAAAACATTTATTACATATCGTCCTCTAGGATATCCTTTCATTCTTCATATTTTGATTTAGAATGGTCATTATTAGCTTTCAGCATCAACGCTAATCCTTAGAGGATATTTCATTTACTAGTCTGACCATTGGACTAGCCAGAAGGCAGTTTTATTTTGTGAATTGCTCTTTTCCTAAACTTTTTGGAAAACAGCGTTTTTCGACCAGATCTGAATCTCTCATCAAGATCTGTTGAGCAAACCTATCTTCTGTTCTGACCATTTTTCCATAAAATCAACAGTTCCTTTTTTACTCACAAATATAAACAACAGAAAGAGAAATGATTCATATTCAGGCTTTCAGAGGATCCAACCCAGATTTCAACAAATGTCAAGATATTTTACTACCGCTTTGGAGCATGACCACATTTCTGAAAACTATTTAACCCGATGATTGGCCATATTGGTGGCAGACTTATGTGTCCTGGTTAACCCCTTAGCTGCTGGGCCTTTTCCCCCCCAGTGCTGAGCCCTTTTTTGGCTATTTGAGGTAGTTCGCGCTTAGGGCTTCATAACTTTTTGTCCACATAAGCTAACCACGCCAAATTTGCGTCCTTTTTTTCCAACATCCTAGGGATTCTAATGGTACCCAGAGTTTGTGGTTTACCCTGGAGGAGACCAAGAAAATAGCCAAAATACAGTGAAAATTTAGTTTTTTCCAAAAAAATGGGAAAAAAGGGCCGCCGAAGAAGGCTTGTGGTTTTTTCCCTGAAAATGCCATCAACAAAGGGTTTCTGGTGCTGAAATCACTATCTTCCCACCTTTCAGGAACGGGCAGACTTGAATCAGAAAACCACATTTTCCAACACAAATTTGGCATTTTACTGGGACATACCCCATTTTTACTATTTTTGGTGCTTTCAACCTCCTTCCAGTTAGTGACAGGAATGGGTGTGAAACCAATGCTGGATCCCGGACAGCTAAACTTTTCTGAAAACTAGACAAAATTCTGAATTCAGCAAGGGGTCATTTGTGTAGATCCTACAAGGTTTTCCTACAGAAAATAACAGCTGAAATAAAAAAATATTGAAATTGAGCTGAAAACAACAGCCATTTTTCTTTATGTTTTACTCTGTAACTTTTTCCTGCGATGTCAGATTTCTGAAAGCAATATACCGTTTTGTCTGCTGGACTCTTCTGGTTGCGGGGATATAAAGGGCTTATAGGTTCATCAAGAACCCTAGGTACCCAGAGCCAATAAATGAGGTGCACCCTGCAGTTGGTTTTCATTCTGTACTGGGTATACAGCAATTCATTTGCTGAAATATGAGGAGTGAAAAAGAGGTATCAAGAAAACCTTTGCATTTCCAAAATGGGATCAAGATAAGGTTTTGAGGAGCAGTGGTTATTTGCACATCTTTGAATTCCGTGGTGCCCATACTAGCATGTGAATTGCAGGGCATTTCTCAAATAGATGTCTTTTTTACACACTCTCTTATATTTGGAAGGAAAAAATGTAGAGAAAGATAAGGGGCAATAACACTTGTTTTGCTATTCTATGTTCCCCCAAGTCTCCCGATAAAAATGATACCTCACTTGTGTGGGTAGGCCTAGCGCCCGCGACAGGAAATGCCCCAAAACACAACGTGGACACATCCCATTTTTTCACAAAATACAGAGCTGTTTTTTTGCAAAGTGCCTACCTGTAGATTATGGCCTCTAGCTCAGCCGGCACATAGGGAAACCTACCAAACCTGTACATTTTTGAAAACTAGAGACCTAGGGGAATCCAAGATGGGGTGACTCGCGGGGCTCTGACCAGGTTATGTTACCCAGAATCCTTTGCAAACCTCAAAAAGTGGCTAAAAAAACAAGTTTTCCTCACATTTCGGTGACAGAAAGTTCTGGAATCTGAGAGGAGCCTCAAATTTCCTTCCACCCAGCGTCCCCCCAAGTCTCCCGATAAAAATGATACCTCACTTGTGTGGGTAGGCCTAGCGCCCGCGACAGGAAATGCCCCAAAACACAACGTGGACACATCACAGAAAACAGAGCTGTTTTTTGCAAAGTGCCTACCTGTAGATTTTTGCCTCTAGCTCAGCCGGCACCTAGGGAAACCTACCAAACCTGTACATTTTTGAAAACTAGACCTAGGGGAATCCAAGATGGGGTGACTTGCGGGGCTCTGACCAGGTTCTGTTACCCAGAATCCTTTGCAAACCTCAAAAAGTGGCTAAAAAAACAAGTTTTCCTCACATTTCGGTGACAGAAAGTTCTGGAATCTGAGAGGAGCCTCAAATTTCCTTCCACCCAGCGTCCCCCCAAGTCTCCCGATAAAAATGATACCTCACTTGTGTGGGTAGGCCTAGCGCCCGCGACAGGAAATGCCCCAAAACACAACGTGGACACATCACAGAAAACAGAGCTGTTTTTTGCAAAGTGCCTACCTGTAGATTTTGGCCTCTAGCTCAGCCGGCACCTAAGGAAACCTACCAAACCTGTACATTTTTGAAAACTAGAGACCTAGGGGAATCCAAGATGGGGTGACTCGCGGGGCTCTGCCCAGGTTCTGTTACCGAGAATCCTTTGCAAACCTCAAAAAGTGGCTAAAAAAACAAGTTTTCCTCACATTTCGGTGACAGAAAGTTCTGGAATCTGAGAGGAGCCTCAAATTTCCTTCCACCCAGCGTCCCCCCAAGTCTCCCGATAAAAATGATACCTCACTTGTGTGGGTAGGCCTAGCGCCCGCGACAGGAAATGCCCCAAAACACAACGTGGACACATCACAGAAAACAGAGCTGTTTTTTGCAAAGTGCCTACCTGTAGATTTTGGCCTCTAGCTCCGCCGGCACCTAGGGAAACCTACCAAACCTGTACATTTTTGAAAACTAGAGACCTAGGGGAATCCAAGATGGGGTGACTCGCGGGGCTCTGACCAGGTTCTGTTACCCAGAATCCTTTGCAAACCTCAAAAAGTGGCTAAAAAAACAAGTTTTCCTCACATTTCGGTGACAGAAAGTTCTGGAATCTGAGAGGAGCCTCAAATTTCCTTCCACCCAGCGTCCCCCCAAGTCTCCCGATAAAAATGATACCTCACTTGTGTGGGTAGGCCTAGCGCCCGCGACAGGAAATGCCCCAAAACACAACGTGGACACATCACAGAAAACAGAGCTGTTTTTTGCAAAGTGCCTACCTGTAGATTTTGGCCTCTAGCTCAGCCGGCACCTAGGGAAACCTACCAAACCTGTGCATTTCTGAAAACTAGAGACCTAGGGGAATCCAAGGAGGGGTGACTTGCGGGGCTCGGACCAGGTTCTGTTACCCAGAATCCTTTGCAAACCTCAAAAAGTGGCTAAAAAAACAAGTTTTCCTCACATTTCGGTGACAGAAAGTTCTGGAATCTGAGAGGAGCCACAAATTTCCTTCCACCCAGCGTTCCCCCAAGCCTCCCGATAAAAATAATACCTCACTTGTGTGGTTAGGCCTGGTGCCTGCGACAGGAATAGATCACACAACGGTCAATGTTGGTCCTTACGTGAGGCAGCTGTTGACCCTGGGGTGATCCATTCCTGACACAGACACTAGGTGTAGGCACTCAAGTGGGGTAGTGTTTTTATCAGGACAGGTGAGGAGTCACTGGGTGGTAGGAATATTGTGGATCCCAGCATATTCCTGTAGTTTGTGTGACAGAAATGCGAGAAAAATTGAGTTTTTTTTCAACATTTCAGCTTTGCAGGGTATTCTGGGTAAGAAAACTTTGGGGAAGCCACACAAGTCACACCTCTGTGGACTCCCCCGAATGTCTAGTTTCCAGAAATGTTTGGGTTTAGTGTGTTTCTCTATATGGCCGCCGAATCCAGGACCAAAAACACAGGTGCCTGCCTTACAAAACCAGTTTGTTTTGCCATGGATAATTTTGATGTCTCCACAATATGATTTGGGTGGTGGAATTTGGGGCTGAACTAAATTGGGGAGCTCCCAAGAGAGCAGAGTGCCGCCGCATTCACCTGCTCTCTGAGTTGGCCTAACCCACTATTACCCAGTTGCACAAACAGCTTGCGAAGGGACAGCAGGACTGTCCTCATCACCTCCCTCATAATGTACTGGAAGAGGAGTTATCGAATGGGACTCCTCTGACTGAAAAATCACTCCCAGAGTCTGCGCCATTGTCCTATCCCTCAGATGCTGTCTCAGTATCTGATGTCTCAGTCTCTGATCCTATGTCAGAGCGGTCCTCTATAACCCGAGTGTAGGCAGCAGTCATCCATCAAGATGCCATCTCTGCTATTGGCTAAACTGTTGCTCTAAAACACTAGCCTACGTAGACAGTCACAAAATCGATGGTGTGTGAGATACGTGCAACAGTAGAGGCCACCTTACCTGCGCTTCTTCCCTCAAGACACTCAAAAAACACCTTGTCACATACCATTCGTCACAGTCTTTAGCACCTCCTGCGCCCAGTCCAACAATCATTATTGGTGCTCCCACTCCCTCCTCCTCGGATTCCCTCATTACCACCCAGCAAAAGTGCCCTTCATCTCTCCATAGACTTTGCTAATGTACTCAGCTATTTACATAAAATACAGATTTGCTCTTTGCAGTAGGCATATAAACCTTCTGCGCTTCTTTATGGCACTAAAACTGCCACTAGACAAGTCGGACCCTTTTCCCCCCAGGGAAACCACACACATATTGACAAAAGTGATATATATATGACAGCCAATCACCTGAAACTCAACTCAAGCAAAACCGAAATAATCCTCTTTGGCCCACACAAAAACACCTGGGACCCCTCATGGTGGCCCACCACGCTAGGCCCTGCACCCACCCCCGCCAACCACGCACGCAACCTCAGCATCATCCTAGACTCCTCCCTCTCGATGACCCAACAAATCAACGCTCTCACCTCCTCATGCTTCAACACACTCCGTATACTGAAAAACATTCAAATGGATCCCCACAGAGACCAGAAAAACTGTCACTCACGCACACATCAGCAGCAGGCTTGATTACGGAAACGCCCTCTACGCCGGCACCACTCTAAAACTCAAGCGCAAACTACACGCATCTAGAACTCAGCAGCACGACTCATCCTCGACCTCCGCCGACACGAACACATCTCTCCACACCTCAAATCCCTCCACTGGCTCCCCATTGATAAAAGGATCACCTTCAAGATCCTCATCCTCGCACACAAATCACTCCACTACACAGGCCCTGCCTACCTCAACGAGAGTCACCTTCCACACCCCCACACGAAACGTCCGCTCAGCTGACCTCTCTCTCGCCTCTGTCCCCCGCATCAAACACACCACCACCGGGGGCAGATCCTTCTCCTACCTTGCACCCAAAACCTGGAACGCCCTCACAACCCACCTTCGCAAGACCCAAAACCTACTTCTTTTCAGGAAGGGCCTCAAAACCTGGCTTTTCGAACAGTGAACCTCCCAGCCCCTTTCCCTCCCCCCGCACCCCCCCAAGCGCCTTGAGACCCTCACAGGTGAGTAGCACACTTTATAAATCTCTTTGGTATATATAGATCTACCTCTATATATATATATATATATCTATGTACATAGATATATCTATAGATATATCCATGTACATAGATATATCTATCTACAAAGATATATAAATATAGATCTATATATAGATCTATTTTTTTTAGTTGTTGTATGGTTTCCTTGGGGGGCAAAATGGCCCCCAGGGAAACCCTACAACATCTAAAAAAAAAATTGCCCCCACAGGGGGTCACCCTGCCCACGGGCGACCCCCTGTCATTTTTTTTTTTAAAATTTTTTTTTTTTTTTTTTAAAACAATCCCCTGGGGGGGGGGGGGCGCGAAACACTTTCAGGTTTCCTGGCCCCCCGATCGCAGCACAGCTGCGATCGGGGGCCAGAAACAGTTTGAGAAGGCCTCGTAAGAAAGGGGAGAGTCTCCCCTTTCTAACGAGGCCTTTTCAAAGTGTTTCCTGGCCCCCCCGATCGCAGCTGTGCTGCGATCGGGGGGCCAGGAAACCTGAAAGTGTTTCCTGGCCCCCGATCGCAGCACAGCTGCGACCGGGGGGCCAGGAAACACTTTCAGGAAGGCCTCGTAAGAAAGGGGAGTGTCTCCCCTTTCTTACGAGGCCTTCCCGAACGTGAGAAAGGCCGTTTTCCCCATCAAAGCAGGAAGCGGCCGCAAGGCTGCTTCCTGCTTTGATGGGGAAAACACCTTTGCAACGTCAGCGTGCCGCGAGGCGCGCTGACGTCACAAAGGGGCGGGTGGGGGGGCGGGGGGAGACACGGAAGCTTCCGTGTCTCCCGGGGGGGGTTTAAAAAAAATAATAAATCCTCGGGTGCGACGCACCCGAGGATTTATTGATACCCTTCCTGGTGTCGGCCACTGGTCGTGACCCGCACCAGGGAGGGTGTGTGGGCGTCGGCCAGTGGCCGACGCCCGCACCTAAGCGGTTAAATCCAAGCTAGTGTTTAGACCACTTGCTGTCCCTTCACTTTATTTTGCAAGCACATGCTCTTTGCCTTTAATTACACAGGAGCTCCTATTTCAATATGGCAGAACCCTTCTGCCACCAGGCAGGTCTGTCTTCAGCTCATTAGTCACTCTCCCATTTAAACGAGCTCTGCTCCCATCAGACAGGGTCCCAAATGTTTGTTTCCCCCACTGCCACTGGCATCACTCTCTAGGGCTTTGCTGGGTATTTCGGTTGACGAAATCTAAAAGTCATATATTTAGGAAGCTGCAGATATTGTTTTTATGTTGCAGAAGTTTAAAAATGTGCTGTTGTGCTGTTGTTCTGTTATGTTTTTTCTCAAAACTGAAAAAAAGATTAATTGAATTAAATTCATTGTAAGCTGGTCTGGACTCAGGCAGCCTAAAGTACATTTTTTAAATTACTTTTCTATACAGTCATTATAAATCCGATTTAACCATCAAATCAAATTTAAATTGTAACTAGTGCATAATTTGTAATGATGTTGATAGCTTTTTCCCGAGACTAGGTATAGAATTAACTACTTTACTTACACCAAAGCGAAATAACTTGTAGGCCTTCAGTCACTGTGGGGAAAACTTTTTCAAATATATGTGACACTTTATTTTTACATTAGGCACCTTGCCTTGTGGGTCAACATTAGGCATGGTATTAATAATTAAAATAGGTCTTCCTGCATGACAAAGGCACTCTTTTCCTTGTCCGGTATCACTGCAGACTCAAGTGGTTCCCTTGACAGCCATATATTTATGTCATATATGTCGGTGGTGTAACTACACAATAGAATACATATACATATACAACTTTTACATCCCATGCCATCGATGCATTTTCTGTGTCATTCATTATCGCTTCACATGAAAAGGTAAAAAGAGTAATTAGGGGAAAACAATTTTACCAATTCTGTTTTAGGGCCGGAATATATGCAAAGTATCACAGAATAGTAGAGTCACAGTTCACACAGTCTTAACACAAGCAAACATAGGATCCAGAAAAGGCAAAAAATCAATAACCATACAGAAACAAGAATTTGCTCCATGTGAGTGCAAACAATTCTGAATGCAAGTGGAAGTGTTGATGAGGGTAGGCACAAAAGTTCAGAACCATCCACAGAGCAGTCCCATTCCTTTTATTTTTCATTTGTTTATAGTTCCAATGAATTTTAATTTATGGCAAAGTTTGTGGAATACCTGAAGACCCCTATAACTGCAGGTGAGGGGGATTGCTTACAACACCCTTCTTGTGCCCTGAACATGTGGAAAACCTCCAGCCCCTCCAGCACCTGTGAAAGAACTGGGCAATGGCTTTAGATTCTATTTTTGGGCAGAATAGGTACACCCAAAGGGAGTTGCCTACTGGACTAAACTTGTGCATTACATCCAGAGATTTGGGCATTCAGAGGCCCCTTCTGTTTACCTCCAGAGGTTTGGGCATTAGGGGCCCCTTTTGTGTTTATTTATGTAATAAATGATTTAATATTTTGTGCAGGCATCACAGTATAACCCTTCTGAAAATGCATGTATATAACGTATATTCCTGAACTGAGGCCAGCAGTGACCCTTTGTTAATGAAATGTACCCAAAGTGTGGAACCACATTGATGAACTTTTCCAATTGTCTATAACTGTGTCAAAGCCTTGCTAAAGCTCTACTTGCCTGCCCTCTTTCTGCTGAGTGTGCCCATTGTGGAAGCGCCCACCAGCCCCAAAGAGTCCTGCTGCTACAGAGATACTGAATACTGTCTCATTCCACAGCATCCCTCAACTAGAGACCAAGATGTACTGCTTGATCTTGTAAGACACTGATAATCATAAACGTCTGCTGAGGATCTGATACCCAGCACCAGTGTAAGAAATGGCTGCACAAGAGACTGGTCCTGAAAGAAGTATTTCTGAGACAGCAAGAACCCAATGTAACAAGCACACAGCTCTGTGCACTGCTTTTTATACTTTTCTACATTCTTCAATTGCTCACTCTCTTTGAGCTGTATGTGTGGTAGTCCATCTCACCCAAACAAAGGACCTATGTGGCCCAATCACCTGGACTGCTGATCTTGTTTGCCAGTTGAAACCTTTACCCTCAGTGCAATTGACATTTGGCACTGTTGATAATAGTGTGTGTACTTTATGCTATTTTATTGAAGTATTTATAAACACCTAGGTTTGTAAATCCAGCTTAATATTATATAAGGGATTCAGTACCGAATATCATGAAATATAAAGACATTGCAAGTCACAGAGGAGTTCCATACCCATATGGAGGAACAAGACCAAAGGCTGAGTTAATTTATAAGGTTATGGATCGTCAGTGCGACTCGTAATCACATATTGCAGGGGATACTTTATCTCATATGATACATGGTCACACCGCGCCTTTCACAAAAACCACAAACAGTCTTGGTTTTTAGCTCTTTCATATGAAAGATAGAGCATGTTTGCATGTTTGCAAATATGAAAAATGTAATTAGAGCCTCTGGTACAAAATGAAACACGTTGAAACCTGTTAGATATTTGTTGCCATCAATAGTAAAATAACCCTTCCATATTTTTCTAAGGAAAGCAAAAAATAATCATGCTCTTTCTGGTAGCCATTGTAAGCTAGAAAAACAGAGCAGAAGAAAAAAAGGCAAGGTTTCCTTTTTGTTGCTTTAAACAGATGCTCTGTGTTAGAGCTGACAGCCTTAGGGTGGTCACCCC
This sequence comes from Pleurodeles waltl, assembly GCF_031143425.1. Taxonomy (NCBI): domain Eukaryota; kingdom Metazoa; phylum Chordata; class Amphibia; order Caudata; family Salamandridae; genus Pleurodeles; species Pleurodeles waltl. Next base: position 1,453,622,142 of record NC_090446.1, on the reverse strand, counting down.
TAACTTTTTTCCTACCTCCCTCCACTTTTTGGATACTGTTTTTGCTGGTTTTTAGACTCTGCGCACTTTACCACTGCTAACCAGTGCTAAAGTGCATATGCTCTCTCCCTTTAAACATGGTAACATTGGATCTTACCCAATTGGACTATTTATTTTACTTATAAGTCCCTAGTAGAGTGCACTATGTGTGCCCGGGGCCTGTAGATTAAATGCTACTAGTGGGCCTATAGCTCTGATTGTGCCACCCACTTAAGTAGCCCCTTAACCTTGTCTCAGGCCTGCCATTGCAAGGCTTGTGTGTGCGGTTTCACTGCCAATTCTACTTGGCATTTAAAAGTACTTGCCAAGCCTAAAACTCCCCTTTTTCTACATATAAGACACACATCAGGTATGCCCTAGGTAACCCATAGGGCAGGGTGCTGTGTAGGCAAAAGGCAGGACATGTACCTATGTAGTTTACATGTCCTGGTAGTATAAAACTCCTAAATGTGTTTTAACACTGCTGTGAGGCCTGCTCCCTTCATAGGCGAGCATTGGGGCTGCCCTCACTCATTGTTTGAGTGATAGCTGCTGATCTGAAAAGAGAAGGAAGGTCATATTTAGTATGGCCAGAATGGTGACATAAAATCCTAACAACTGGTGAAGTTGGATTTAATATTACTATTTTAGAAATAGCACTTTTATAAAGTGAGCATTTCTCTGCACTTAAATCTTTTTGTGCCTTACAATCCATGTCTGGCTGTGTTTAGTTGACAGTTCCTTGTCCATTCACTCAGACACACCCCAAACACAGGATACTCAGCCTCACTTGCATACATCTACATTTTAAATTGGTCATCCTGGGCTGGGAGGGTGGAGGGCCTGCTCTCACACAAAGGACTGCCACACCCCCTACTGGGACCCTGGCAGACAGGATTGAACTGAAAAGGGACCTGGCACACTTCTAAGCCACTCTTTGAAGTCTCCCCCACTTCAAAGGCACATTTGGGTATATAAACAGGGCCTCTGCCCCTACCAAATCAGACACTTCCTGGAGAAGAAAACTGGAACCAGAACCTGCCTCCTGCCAAGAAGAATTGCCTGGCTTCCCAAAGGACTCACCTGACTGCTTTCTGTGAAGGACTGCTGCCTTGCTGTTGCCCTGCTGCCTTGCTGCTCTCTGGCTGTGGTGAAGAAGTGCTCTCCAAGGGCTTGGATAGAGCTTGCCTCCTGTTCCCTGAAGTCTCAGGACCAAAAATACTTCATCTCTACAAGAAGGACTCCTTGTGCGGCGAAATTCGACGCACAGCCTGCCAGAAATGACACACAGCCTGCACTGCGGTGAAAATGTCACTGCACGCCGATTCAGAACGACGCAGCCCAACTGTGCAACAAAAAGATCGACGCAGCGCCAGTGTAGCAACCGGAAATTCAACGCACGGCCCACCGGAACGACACACAGCCGAACAGGATGACTCAGCCCGACTTCCAGAGAGGAATCGAGGCAGCGCCTGCCATGCGGTAGAAAATTCGAGGCAACGTCCACTGCAGTGACGCAGCTCCTGTGACTTTGTCCTGCCAGCACCGGAAATCTACGCATCGTCCCCGGGGCGTCTGAAAACCCCGCAACCCGAAGAGGATCCACGACCGAGTGCCTGAAATCGACGCACAGCCGTCCCTGCATGAAAACGAAATGACACATCGCCATGTGCGGCCCGAGAAATCTACGCACACCCCTTTGTTTCTAACCATCTCCTCCTCTGAGGCCCATTTGCAGAGATTTTTCACGTGAACCAGGTACTTTGTGCCTGAAAGAGACTTTGGTGGTCATTCTGACCCTGGCGGTCAAAGACCGCCAGGGCGGAGGACCGCGGGAGCACCGCCGACAGGCCGGCGGTGCTCCAATGGGGATTCCGACCGCGGCGGTAAAGCCGCGGTCGGACCGGCACCACTGGCGGGCTCCCGCCAGTGTACCGCCGCCCCATTGAATCCTCCACGGCGGCGCAGCTTGCTGCACCGCCGCGGGGATTCTGACCCCCCCTACCGCCATCCAGATCCCGGCGGTCCGACCGCTGGGATCCGGATGGCGGTAGGGGGGGTCGCGGGGCCCCTGGGGGCCCCTGCAGTGCCCATGCCACTGGCATGGGCATTGCAGGGGCCCCCGTAAGAGGGCCCCTACATGTATTTCACTGTCTGCTGCGCAGACAGTGAAATACGCGACGGGTGCAACTGCACCCGTCGCACAGCTTCCACTCCGCCGGCTCGATTCCGAGCCGGCTTCATCGTGGAAGCCTCTTTCCCGCTGGGCTGGCGGGCGGTCTGAAGGCGACCGCCCGCCAGCCCAGCGGGAAAGTCAGAATTACCGCCGCGGTCTTTCGACCGCGGAACGGTAACCTGACGGCGGGACTTTGGCGGGCGGCCTCCGCCGCCCGCCAAGGTCAGAATGAGGGCCTTTGTTTGCTTTAAAAATACCTAAGACACTTTATATCACTTTTCAGTGATATTTGTACATTAACTTATTGTATCTTTGATCGTTTTGACCTGCATTTATCCAGATAAATATTATATATTTCTCTAAACACTGTGTGGTGTATTTCTGTGGTGCTATATTGCGTTACTGTATGATTTATTCCACAAATACTTTACACATTGCCTTCTAAGTTAAGCCTGACTGCTCAGTGCCAAGCTACCAGAGGGTGGGCACAGGATAATTTGCATTGTGTGTGACTCACCCTGACTAGAGTGAGGGTCCTTGCTTGGACAGGGGGCAACCTGACTGGCAACCAAAGACCCCATTTCTAACACTCTGTGCCTTGACCTGCCTTTCACCTGGTCTGCTGGCTCTGTCAGCAGGCATTAGGACATCAGAACTCGACTCTGATAATTGTTAATGGTTGCGTTCTGATGTGCGTTACAAGTCTACAATTATAAAGACATTAGAGACAGTTGTTTATAAATGTATTGCAGAATCCCATGTATTATAAAGGAGGTACAGAGTAACCCATTTTCACAAGCCAGTTTAAGATCCTTCATTTAGCTTAATGTTTGTATTCATGGAGCTTTGAAAACAATAACTTTTTATGATGCATCTCACACAGTAGGCACATTATTTGCATTGCTTCTAAATATTCTGCATTTCAGGTTATATACAAGCTTTGTGAACAACGGAGCCTTATGATCACTAACACTTTTAAAGTAGTCCTACTTTTAGAACTGCATGACATTCAACATCTACTTTGTGTCCAATGGCCTCATTAGTGATTGCTTTCTCATAGGACCACTAGCTCATGTAATGTTGCGTTTGGACTTTAATGGTGTGCGGTGTTATAATGTGTGCCTATACATGTATTTATGATTTGGGGATTATAACTAAAGTGCTGTGTACACACCACACTCTGCTGGACACGTGGACATTATTGATGCTCAGGTGCCCTAATACACTGTGCCTAGACTCACCACAAACACCCTCTCGTGCTTCAGCATCAGACTGCTCATCCATCTGAAACCGAGCATCAAAGATGCTTAACTGACCACTGCTTCCTGTTGCAGAATGAGCACCTTTAGTAATGATTGCTGGCAACCTTCAGAGTTCTCTCATTTAGAGCTCTCAGTGACCTATGCAGATGCTCACTCTGAAGAAACCAGTCTGACAGTAAGACAATCAAGAAGGGTGAATCCAACAGACTGGCCAAAGTGTTGGGATAGATACCACAGCCTCACGGTAGAACATTGTGTAAAATAACATTCAGCAAAAGTGTCAGGCTCGCTATGGACATTCATGGCACCTGTGTGGTCACATTTTTTAGATGCTCACAGATTTTCAAGAAAAAACTCCAAAAACGTTTTCAGTGCAAGTCATTACTTCATGCGTCTTCCAAAAGCTTATGGTGGTGAAAGATGCTGGTGACCTTTAAAAAAATTAACAGGGAATGTGTGAGGTCATGGTCAAGCCTTCCAGTGAGCAGTTTGGAATGGTTGGAAAGAGACCAAAAGGCTGCAACCCAAGTGCAAAAATTTTTCCCATCGGGACACAAAAACTAAGTAAAAATGTAGGCTGGGAAGGAAATTGATCAAGAGTAGAGGGCTAGAAAGATGCAAGGCAAAACACCAGAGAAAACAGGAAACAAAAGACAGTCTTAAACAGAAAAGGAGTGACAAACTGAGAGGTACAGATGCCAAGGCCCCAATTATGAGTAGAGTGGATGAGGATGCGTCATTTACCAGTTAGTAGATTCTAATTTCAGGAGGTTAAGGCCCATATTTATACTTTTTTAGCGCCGCATTTGCGTCGTTTTTTGACGCAAAATCGGCGCAAACTTACAAAATACAATGGTATTTTGTAAGTTTGCGCCGATTTTGTGTCTAAAAACGACGCAAATGCGGCGCTAAAAAAGTATAAATATGGGCCTAAGTATTTCTGGAATGCTATAAAACCTTTTCATATGTAATGGGGAATTACATATGGACTTTGGTACTAACAGAATTAATCAGAATTCTGAAATGTTCAGTAATCTACTTACAACATAATAATATTTTCTTGCGGTGTGTTTATATTTTATTTCTTGTTCTTAATCTATCCATACACTATTAGTACTTTTTCACAACATACTTACACCACGTCATTTGTTCTCCCCTTTAATTATGCTATTATTTTTCCGGTCTTTCACGTTATTTCTTTTCATCAATCTGCTTAGAACATAATGCTTCTCAACTCATGTACTAAAAATAAATTACTTTTTTTTTCAATTACTTTTGTCGATGTACTTACAATTTAGCATTGCTTTTTAATGTACTTATTTTATATTTTTATGTACGTTATTCATTTACTCACTATGCTTAAAACATGTAATTACTTTTTATTTTATTTTTACATCATAATCGTAGTTTCCATCAATGTTTTTACATTGCATTATATTTTCTCAATGTGCTGATTACATTTTATGATCTTTTCTCAATGTACCTATGTACGTATGACACTTGAAGAACATAATAATTTGAATCGGTGCACTCACAACGTTGTCACTTTTTGCAATTGTTTTACACCATGTTTTTATTTCCTCTCAGCTCCTTCTTGCCCCATGAATATGCACTATGAGTTATGTGGAAATGGATGCCCTCTGACCTGTTTTGGTCTTTCCGCTCCAGTAGGCTGTGGGGCACCCTGTACAGAAGGATGCTTTTGCAACAGTGGCTTCATCTTGAGTGGAGACAAATGTGTGCCAATCGCACAATGTGGGTGTGTGTACAAAGAAAGATACTACAGGAGTGGACAAGTGTTCTATCCAAGCCGTTTATGCAACGAGCGCTGCACGTGCGGTGACAATGGAGCTGTGGATTGCAAAAGCATACCCTGCAGTGCCAATGAAGTGTGCACGGTGGCGAATGGCATCCAGGGATGTCAGCCAATTGGCCTTGGAATATGTGTTGCATCCGGAGATCCTCACTACATTTCATTTGATGGTCTATCCTTTGACTTCCAGGGCACTTGCACATATACATTGACCAAAGTAATTGAAAACAATCCAAGTCTTCAGACATTCTCAGTTGTAGCAGAAAATGAAAGCTTTGGTAAGGGCAATGTGGCTGTTACCAGGATGGTGACTGTATCTGTGTATGGGTATACTGTCATCATTGAAAGAGGGATGAAATGGAAAGTTAAGGTGAGTACAAAACTGCATCTAACTAAGTATATAATGTACCTTTTAATATTTGGGTCTGTCTATGATGTTACAGACAGGGATAAATCTTATGCAAATTAGTTTTGACCCTACCCTAAAAGAGACAGTGCAGGCCAAACCGCTAGTGAACGTCCCCTTTGAACAAAAGATAGACTTAGGACCAAGTTTATGAAAAGTGGCGCATCATGTCATGACATGATGCACCACTTTTCTTGAGGCCCTTTGCGCCCCCCTAACGCCACCATATGTGTGCCGTATTTATTATACGGTGTATCATGCCGCACGTTAGGAAACTAGCGTCACAAATTCTGATGCTAGATTGGCGCTTTGCAGAATTAACGCCTTTATTTTTACGCCAATCCTGCAAAGTGAAAGGAGGCCCGTTGAAAACAATGGGAGTGTCATTTTAATGCCTGCTTTAAGCAGGTGTTAAAAATTACGCTAAACATAGTGCAGTGGAATCTCATAGATTTCATTGCGCCATTTTTCTGGACCTCCTAACACCAGTAATGGTCACCTTTCCATACATTATGCCTGGCGCAGGTATAATGTGGCACAAGAGATTACAAAGTGGTGCAATGTGTGCATTGTGCCACTTTGTAAATATGGCGCAGCGTTTTTGCCAACCTAAAACCACATTAGCATAAACAAATTATGCTAATGTGGTGCAAGTGGCTCATAAATATGCTCCTTAATGTCAGAATCATTTATTGATTGAGGCAGGCGTTGAGAAGGTGATACGTTTATAAGAATTGACTACTACAAATGGTAAGTTCGAATGGGGACCATTTCAACAGTGAAAGAAGTCATTAGGCCTGGTGTTAACAGTTGAATTAACGAGCACAATGCTTCAATATTCCAGCTGCAAGAATGTCAGATATTCGACCATAATGACAGTGTGAGCATTATTTTGTTACAAACAGAAAAAAAAGTTTCTTTCCTGTATAAAATGAGTGAAGTCTTGAATTTAGTCTGTTGTTCAAAACCTTTCATGACATACCATAAATTCACAACCTCAAGCTTGCCTACAAGAAGGTCCCCGGAAGCATACCCATCACATGTGAGTGACTTCTGAGTTGATTGTCTGCCACTTCTTCTTCGCCAAAGGGTAGTCTAAACATTGTAAAATGGTCTTTGAGCGCTAAGAAGCCTCGCATATTCCATTCTGATTAACACGTTGACTGATTTCAAGTTTACTGAGGGTAGCGGGGGGTTCTTACTCCATTGCTGTGGATTTCCAATCCTTTGAAAGGGAGTGGCTGAAAGTTTGATCCGTGTTAGGATTCCTGCCTGGGTAGCAGTGGCATTTTTACCATGGTGGATACATATACCGTGGAGGAAACACTTTGGTGAAGACAAGTTGCTGTGGAAACGCCACAAATGTAGTTCAATGCTGACTGGCGTTCTACAAGGAAATGTGAGCATCAGAGTGTTGGGACTCCGTTATCCACACCTCCCTAACCATCTCCCTAACATGCGGTGGGTTATGCCCTACACGTTAGGAACACCATTCATACCCTTTCCTGATGATTCAGTAAGATAACAGTCACCTTTTGAGGCAATATCAGAATACACCGAAGTGGACAAATCACTCTAAATTGATTGGTCTGCCACCATGTCTGGTGGATCCACTATAGGTCACTGGCGGACCCAATGACCACCTCAGGTGAACTCTAGTCAGAAGTGGTTAAGCAGCCAAACGTGCACCCTGCCACTACCAGTAATTCAAAATGAGTGCGAGAAAGTGGGTGGTGCATATTATGTTAGGTTTCAATGACTCCACTTGCCATCAAATAGACTCTACACTGATTATGCAAAAAGTTATATTTCAGGTCTGGCTTTCAAATTGTTCATCACCAAATGTTTTCTTATTGACAGGTTGACGGAGAAATTAATAATTTACCATTAAACATTAATGATGGCACAATATGGATCAACCAGGAGGGGATACACATTGTTCTCCAGACTGATTTTGGTCTAACTGTGCTTTATGATAATGTCTATTATGTGATGATCAGCGTCCCGAGCACCTACAAGGGGAAACTGGGAGGTCTCTGTGGCAACTTTAATGGTAATAACAAAGATGAGTTCCAGCTGCCAAACAAACAGATTACCACAAGTGTCAAGGATTTTGGGGCTTCATGGAAAGTGACAATTGCAGGAGCCAAGTGCACGGATGATTGTGGAGGCCCTTGTCCAGTCTGTGGCCCACCCCAGATAGCACCATACCAGGGCATGAATTCCTGTGGGATGATCATCAACAAAGCTGGACCTTTCACAAACTGCCACACTAAAGTGAGCCCTATTAACTACTACAACCACTGTACATATGACTTGTGTTCTGTGGGAGGAGCTGGAGATATTCTTTGTAAGAGCCTCCAGGCATATGCAGCCGCATGCCAAGCTGCCGGAGTTACGATTGCATCATGGCGGACCACCACATTCTGCCGTAAGTCATCTTGGTAGCTAATAAGTGGAGTAAAACCAGCTTGATGATTGAAAGCATGAAGTGTATTATTTATCTTTTATGCCTTCTGAGAATGTGTCATGTGGCTTTAACGAATTGAAAATGTAAAAAGTAAAACAATTAACCCAGAATCATGAAAAGCTACAGTGACAACTCACAGAGATGATAAAAGTTGTCTTAAATAGGTAGACAGATAGACAGGTAATTAGTTAGATTGAGAACAGAAAGATTAGGTTGCAAAGGTAGATAGATAGATAGATAGATAGATAGATAGATAGATAGATAGATAGATAGATAGATAGATAGATAGATAGATAGATAGATAGATAGATAGATAGATAGATAGATAGATAGATAGATAGATAGATAGATAGATAGATAGATAGATAGACTGACTCCCAGGTAGATAACAGGCAGAGAGTGAGACAAAGAAGACAGAGTTTTAGACACACAAACGGACAGACAAACAGAGCAGTCAGAAAGTTAGACATATAGACAGGTAATAGATAAACAGAAAGAGATAGACAGGCAGGAAATTGGAATAAACAGCAGAGGTAAAACTGGTAATATAAAAGTAAAATATTTATATAAGCACTGGGCCCGATTCACAAAGGTAAACTTAAACCACAAGTTTAAGTTTACACCAAAAGTCTAAATTTAAACCTAAAATCTAACTTTGCTCGTAGTTAAGTTAGATTTCTGGTCTAAATTTACACCAAAAGTCTAAACTTGGACCAAAATTCAAACTTTTCCTTGAGTAAAGTTAGACTTTATGTCTAAAGTTAGACTTTTGGTGTAAACGTAGACTTTTGTGAATTGGGCCCACTGAAAGCAATCTAGAGAGGCATTCAAGCAGCACAAACAGGCTACATTGGCTTACAAATATAACTCTAGTCCTCAATCAAAATACATCATATTATGATATACACAGGAGGACTTAGAAATGCTCTTCATTGAGCGCATACAAAAAAAACAGAAATGACAACTTCCTAAATCACCGGATTTACTTCACCAACCCACCAAACCATTTCTCTCAGCATCACTCTTACTCGCAAGACACACCGCACATCCACAGAAGCAGAACGGGGGGGAGGGGTTGGCAATGGGGGGCTATCGTTCTTCTACTAAGCCACCAAATCCTCAAACAACCTCTCCCAACACATCAAAACCTCCTCCTCACTTTTTGAATTCTGCGAGAAGCTGAAGACGTGGCTATTCAAATAGTTTGCCTGTGTGACCATCCAGTCTGCTTGTACTCAGGGCCTGTCTCACCACATACCTACACTCATCTACTCAGTGCCTGGATACTCTCACGGGTGACAAGTAGTGCTCTACAAATCCAAATTACATTACATTACAACAGTTTCAAAGGGATAAAATTTGTTTTTTGTGAAATAGCAACAGCCAGATGAAAATGTCTACTCTAAAAGGAATTTACAATGCCATCAGCAGAGATAGGATCTGACAGATCAGGAATGTGCCCTATGATCAACATGGAGAGCTAGTTGAAAGACTCCTGCTATTTCATCTGACTCATCATCAACACTACAGTAACACCAAAATAATAAAGTAAAAATATAAAATTGTGGCACTGAAGAGAACAGTATAATGTACAGATGTGCTTCTTGCTAAAGAGCAAAATGCAGTTACTCAAAGTAAAGTTATTTAGTCGCTAAAGTGGGCTGAACCCCCTGTTGTATGCTGTAATGGAGGACGACAGCTGGCTTAAAGTCCCTTTAAGTAAATATATTGTACATATCAAAAGGTCTTGGCTAACACCAGACCTAAAAAGACTACACTTCAAGAGAGAAAGGGGAGGGAATAACAAGAAAAATAGTTGTATTCCAGTTGGAAACCAGTGGCTAAACATGGTTTGTGCGTCGTCATTTTGCTTTCGACAAACTGGATTTATCATGAAGATTATTAGATTACTTTCAATTGGATACTTCTCACATTCATACCGTACCTTCAAATGCCAGATGCAAAGGTCACATCCAATTCTATCCAAACTGAATACCACGTTCAAAATTCACCCCTTCGCACGATCAAGGCCTAATTTTATTAAAAAATGTGGACTACCAACGGTGTTTTCATCTAGTTTTAAACTCCAAGAAAGTTTATGGATAGACACCTCTGAGCAATTGCCAGATTTCATTTAACCAGTCTCAGGAAAGAACGGAAAACCTTTTGTTGTTAGGTCTGGCTTAAGCCAAGATCATTTATGACTACTGACATCTTATACATATTAAACGTATTGAGGGGCAGGGTCAATGGAACTATGCAATTTGTTAGCCACATTTTTTTCACACAATTATGGATTTGCTGCAGTTTTCAGATTATCCTTTATCTGCTGCATAATCTGCAGATTTTAAGAAAACAAATCTAGCTCAAATGTATTAAAAGTTCATTAAAATGCAGCAATGTGTTGCTGTGAAGTGTAAGTCCCTTCACAAATGTGGGCTGGTCACCTTTCCCCTGCTTATTACTGTATTTGGGTTTAAACTGGTACTAATGAGGCAAAAGCTTTTCCCATCACAAAATGTGCCAAATTATGATGCATCATTTTCTTTTCTTGTTGCATAGTCCTCCTCCAGTGGCCCTATTTATAGGAACTCTGAATTCATTGGTCTGTTGTGTCATTCTCGCCCACTACATCATACAGCATGAGGCAATGGGTCAGGCCACTTCAATCATTGGCTAGCTTCATTCTAAGTGAAAAAATTCTGCCCTTTCAGAAGAAGCTCGTCCATACACAACGCACTTTTCCTCAGTGCCGGGGACTACTAAAGCAGTGTGTGCTTTTCTACCAGATATTTTTAGTTTTTTGCCAGTTTTTTTAGGTCGAGCCTAGTCAGTGTGCATGTGCTGTCTGCAAGGCCTTCTGGATTCATTAAAAGGACTTTGATCCCATCTGCTGCTTACCATAGGTTGACTGCAGTCTTGCTCTTCTTTGCTGCCTCCTAATGGGTTTGTGCAGCCGATACGTCACTTCTGTTTTTGGCTGAGGAGCACCGGCCAAGTACAGTTTCCTTACAATTTGTATTGAGCTCTGATGTACATGTTTCTGCCCCTGCCTGCTTGCAACAAGACAACTGAGCGTCTTCCACATGTAATTGGAATACAAGTCGGAATTGAAGCACCACCGCATATACACACTATATCGCTTTTCCGTCAAATCTCAACCACCGTGCCCATCCACTTAATCAACCTTTACAATCAGGGACACATTTCTAACTGAGCACCTTCCATGTGTAGTTGAAATAACAGATGGAAGTAAGCGCCACAGCGTATACACACCATAGTGCTTACCCTTCAAATCTCAACCACCATGCCCACGCACTTAATCAAGCTTTGAAATCGTCGACACAAATCTAAAAAGCAGGTTTGTGCATTTACATGGGTAATTGCAAGAATGAGGAAAATATGTCTCCCAACCAGCAACAAAAAATCTCTATTGTACTCAGAAGTTCTATAGAGCAATTACAATCAAGATCTGTGTCCACATTTTGACTTCATACCTGTCCTCTCAACCAGAGAACACCCCTCGCAATAAGCCCAGTGCTTAAAAAAAAGGACAATTAAGTGACAAAAACCTCAAATATTTCACATAGTGCAGAAATGAGAAAATGGGGATGGGGCGTTGTGTTTGAATAATATTTTTTCTATAGCTCATTGACAGCTGTACATTACACCTTTGAACACTACCCATTTTATAGGTAGGTGGTTGATACGAAAATAATCCTATCTGCCTTTAGTTGAGACAAGTCCCGCCAGACATCTACTTCTCAGGAATGGATGGCTTATATTTTTGGTCGGCCGAATCAATGTTCACTTTTCTGACCAGACCCCGTGAAGTGTTCTAATTAGGCACACACTCTTCTTAGGAGCCGGTGTTAGCCACAATCACTCCTTAACTTAAGATACGTAAAGTCAAATACATTTTTGGTAATAATAAAGTAATCACATAGTTAGAAGTTGGGCTCATCGTCAATGCACAGCTTTAAATTGGAAGGGCAGTTGTTTTAGTCGGGATATTGCCATCGTCTATTTCTAGTTATAAAGTCCCCCTGTTTCTTGCTAGCATGGAGGATTATCAGGACCGGGCTAAATTTCAGATCGGTCAATTAGAGTAGTTCACAGATGAATACAATGTGACTGGTGTACTGCTATGCAAGAGTGCGAGGATGTTATGCACAGCTCCTTTCAGTGAAGCAATTTTTATGTTCCCTTCAAGCAGTTTGGTGTGCATGATTGGACAGCCCTGTGCACATTTCTGTTGCACTTTTAGAGCTCATGCGGGGATGTATTTGGAACAAATGACACGGGTGGCCATTCACTCACACCGTCTGGCGTTCCATGTGTACACAAACAACATAATTCAATTCACCAATACAATGGCATAGCACACCACAATCATTCAATCCACGCCACTGAATTTCACATCATGCCACAATTTTCAACAGCACATCACATAATTAAACTCAGCTACATACCAGTCCACCACACAAAATACCCTTCCACATACTTACACTCCATGATACACAATTCCACTCCACACAATTCCAGTACACTCAGTACCACATATTTACTATCCACATAATTCCACTGCACACCATGCCACATAATTCCACTACACAAATTCACTCCACATCACACAATTCCAATCCAACCCACATAATTCCACTCAACACACATACATCTGCTCTACTCATACCAAAAGACATAGGTAAAAGATATTGGCCTCATTACGAGTGTGGTGGTCTCAAGACCGCCACACTCGTGTTGGCAGTTGGACCGCTGCAGACATGGCAGTCCAACCACCCTATTATAAATGTGGCAGATGGGCCACAGTCTGACTGCCGGCACCACCAGGGTGCCGCCTGTCGACAGCCTGGCGGTCTCAACGGTCGCAAGCCAGCCTTTGCATGGCAAAAAGGGGGCATTGGGCGCCCTATGGGGCAACGCTGTTTTCTCCCGCTGTACCAGTGGAAAACTCCTAATAGGGCGGCAAGCATACCACCAGCACTGGCGGCATTCTGGCAGCAGCAGCTTCGACGGTCTTCTCTGAAGACCCCTGAAGTCGCAATGAGGCCCTTTGTCATTACAACCCAAATAGCTCTAACTCTTGCAAATGCGAGACCTACTGTATTGCAAATGTTTGTTTAAAAACTGGTGTGGTATCCTTAAGATCGCCAACAAAAAAAGTTTTTCCAAAAACCATAAAAAACCCAAACAAGCATTGATAAAGCTAAAAAACTTCCAGCCACTACCAGACGTACTGGCTTTGTCACTGCGTGTTCCCTTAGGGATTTAACAGAGTGATATAACTTGGTGAATCTGGTGAAGCACTTGATACCAGGGATTGGTTTCAATATTTTAAATAATAATTCAGTAAAATATATTCTGAATAGATATGACCATTAATGGATTAGAAGGCTGGTAAAAATAATTTTCGATTTCATTTTCATTTTGCCCTTCAGCTTTCACCTGTGGTCCCAGGAGCCATTACTCACTCTGTACGTCGACATGTGCCATTGGCTGTGCTCTTCTTGATGGAGGTCCCCAGTGCACCAACTGGTGTTTTGAGGGATGCGAGTGTGATGATGGCTTCTTCTTTGATGGGGACACATGTGTATCAATGAATGACTGTGGCTGCATGTACAATGGAAGGTACCTCAAGGTAAGTGCTGAACCTGACACTTGACGTCACTTTAGAGGAGATGTAGCCTACTGGCTGGAGCTGGCAGGCTTGAATGCCGGTCCCAACCCTTGACGCAATATTGTCTGATACCGGGCTGATCCCTTCATCTCTCTGTGTCTGCATAAGTATTTATTAAAGTCTCAGTAAAAGTATTTATAATTTTTTTTAATAAAGTGAGGAACATTACCTGCCGTACCAGGAATCCAACTTGTTATTCAGTTCAATTCAATTCGAAATACTTTTTTTTTACTCATACGAGCCATAAAAGTTACACAATAAAAGAGCATATGCTACAATATCTGATATATTAAAAAAATATTAAAATCAATAAAAAAAGTAAAAAGCAGTGAAAATAGTACATGACTTTAATATTTAGAGCAGACCCGTAAAGCACTTAGGCCCATATTTATACTTTTTAGCTCCGCATTTGCACCGCTTTTTGACGCAAAAAACGGCGCAAACTTACAAAATACAATTGTATTTTGTAAGTTTGTGCCGCGTTTGCATCCAAAAATGAAGCAAATGTGGCGCAAAAAAATTAAAAATATGGGCCTTAAGATATAGTTCAGTACAGCGTAAATAACAGCCTCGCTTACCAAATAATGTAAATAGGCAAAGGCAGTTACATAGGATCTGGTGTCTAACACTCGTAGTACTAGGCAGGGAAACTGTCTTCTTTGTGGGGTATAAAATATGCAAAATAAAATAAAGTGCATAGTGCTTTGCTCTGCCGGGGCTCCACATTGACAGATGGGAAGAGGTGAGAACCAGTTGCCTCCTGTTGAAAAAGGAATCAAAAAGTGTATGGTTTTGAGGCAGAACCTGGTTAACAAGAACTTCTGCCTCTCATTTGTGATTATCTGCAAATAAAGTGCAGGACATGCAGATAATTGACTTGGGTTTCCACCCAACCCATCAAAGCTGTCCTCCGTTCATGCCAACTGAGTCTAATGATGATATGACTCTTTTATCCTACCCGGCGAGATGTTGGGTAAACTGTCTGGGTTCGAAAAGTATTTTGGGGAGCCTAGCAAAGCTCCTTTTTAATACATTTAACCCATGGAATATCCAGACCATTTTCCAGATTCATACATTCCATGAGAATTGTTCTACGCAATTGGGCTTCTGGATTGTTCCAAAGGCTGAGCCAGAGTAACAAAGGCTGTAATTTAACATGGTCTTCAATGACCGAGTCCAATCTTATCATGGCACAAAACTGCTGCAGTAGAGTGTGGAACTGAAGCAGCCTTTTAATGAACTTATTTTCCACACTTTGAAGAGTTTTACATTTGACATTCGCCCAGATACCTGCACCAAATTAGGTGACAGAGACACATTTACTTTTAAAAATAGAAAGTAATCTGTTAACTGGTTTATGCCACAACCTTTTAGAACCTCTGAAGAGTGCACCAATCACCCTTTGAAACTGCAGGACTCTGACATTTAGTAAAAACCTACAATTAAAATCAGCATCTATCGTTACTACAAAGTATGTAAAATGAGGGGCTTTCCAGAATTCTTTGCCACCAAGTATAAATGTCCTAGTCTTAGATAATTTGGGACCACTTTTCATTACAAAGGACTTGTTATTAGCAAACTAAGGCATTTTAATTTTCATTGCATTTAGTATATGACTTAGATTGTTATTATCGATAGAGCAACTTTCCAGACTATGAAATCAAACTGTCAACATCCTGACATGAAGTATTTGAAGGTGCACCAATATGTAGTAATGAACAAAAAGTGTGGTCAGTGAAATCAAGTATTTACTTAGAATCACACAATTTGGTCAAACAGGAAAGCATCACATATATTCCAGTTTCACGCTCTGCATTTCAGTTACTAGATTGGTAGCTCTGTCGGCCCCCAAAGGTTAATGATTTGCGCTTAGTTTTTGGAGAATAAGGCCCTCATTCTGACCTTGGCGGGCGGCGGAGGCCGCCCGCCAAAGTCCCGCCGTCAGGTTACCGTTCCGCGGTCGAAAGACCGCGGCGGTAATTCTGACTTTCCCGCTGGGCTGGCGGGCGGTCGCCTTCAGACCGCCAGCCAGCCCAGCGGGAAAGAGGCTTCCACGATGAAGCCGGCTCGGAATCGAGCCGGCGGAGTGGAAGCTGTGCGACGGGTGCAGTTGCACCCGTCGCGTATTTCACTGTCTGCGCAGCAGACAGTGAAATACATGTAGGGGCCCTCTTACGGGGGCCCCTGCAATGCCCATGCCAGTGGCATGGGCACTGCAGGGGCCCCCAGGGGCCCCGCGACCCCCCCTACCGCCATCCGGATCTCGGCGGTTCGACCGCCGGGATCTGGATGGCGGTAGGGGGGGTCGGAATCCCCGCGGCGGTGCAGCAAGCTGCGCCGCCGCGGAGGATTCAATGGGGCCGCGGTACACTGGCGGGACCCCGCCAGTGGTGCCGGTCCGACCGCGGCTTTACCGCCGCGGTCGGAATCCCCATTGGAGCACCGCCGGCCTGTCGGCGGTGCTCCCGCGGTCCTCCGCCCTGGCGGTCAAAGACCGCCAGGGTCAGAATGAGGGCCTAAGATTGGAGTTTGAGAGACAGGTAGCATCCACATTTTATTTTGGCCCTTTTTACCTACCACTAGCCTTATCCAAGGACAGAAGAGTGCTACAGATAGAGACTACTTCGCCTATTCTTTTTTTCAGAATAGAGAGGTTGGTTTGGCTTCACAAGATTCTGAGCTGAGGCTGACATTAAAACTCTGCTCATATGATACATAGCCTGCAGCTTTAGTCACAAGGCCACATAGCCTTCTACAAAGGCCAACTATTTTGGGGTTCACAATTCCCAGAGCACCCTGAGCTGAGCCAAAGCTTGGCATTTGGTTTGAGCCTGGCTCGAGCTTTGTGTGGTACAGATTATCTCTGTGTCACCAGGGATGTAATGCTACAACTTAGTCTGTTATGTGGCAGTCTCATTCATTCTTCAGCTTGTACTCTCCAAATCATCAGCACTTGTGCACATGGAGTCATCTGGTGAACTTACTTGTGCATTAATTTTAGTTACCCATTTCTTAACTATGTGTACTGGCTCTGCTCCTTGTCCTGGGAGAATATTTGAATTTATGAAGTTGGAGAGGAGCAAGGACAGGCTCAATCATGGTAAGAGAAGGTTTTAAGGGTGAGGCTGTTGAAGCCAAGACTGTTGTGACAGCCTGGTGCTAGTGTGCAAGACACATGCTTATCTGATCTGCATAGTGACATAGGGTGACCATCTCCGTCAATGCTTAATTTTAGCTTGTGGTAGCAGGTGGGGCCCAGAGGCACTAATTTTAGGACACCTACACCTATTTTTACTCATCAGACATTGACCAAGAAGGAGAGGCAAAACACACAAGGGGGAAATAGGAGGAATGGAAAGATTGAAAAACAGTGACAGAGAAAAAAAAGGAAGAGAAAGAACCCAAAAACCTGAGATAAGTGGGGTAGGGAGTATCTGCTAGTGGATGAAACAGGCATGAGGTGAAATCAACACTACCTGGCCTTGATATGCAGCACCCCTGACATTTGATAAGCAAATCCTAAACTCAACCCATTATGGCCAATTGGAGATTTTCCTTTATGTATATATGCGTCTTCCAGTACAGAATCCTGATGTCCTCTTTCCATCATCACTGTGAGGTCCCAAATACACTCATATGGACTGATGCCCTCCTCTTGTCTGTAGAACTGGGAGTTTCTTTGTGTCTCCCGATGCAGAACCCTAGTATTTTCAAGGTCAGCACAGTAGGGTCTGCATATTGCCTGATACCCTCTCCGTTCCCTCAGAACTGTAAGGTTCTATGGGGGTCATTACGACGTAGCGTCCGTACCTCCAACAGGCTGGCGGTACGGAGGCCCTTATTACGACCGCAGCGGTAGTGCCGCGGTCGCACCGCTGGGGCTGGCGGTTTCCTGCCGTTTTAGCCCCGGCGGTGATAATCCGCCAGGGCAGCGCTGTAAGCAGCGCTGCCCTGGGGATTATGACACCCCTACCGCCAGACTGTTTCTGGCGGTTTGCACCGCCAGGAAGAGGCTGGCGGTAGGGGGTGTCCTGGGGCCCCTGGGGGCCCCTGCACTGCCCATGCCACTGGCAAGGGCAGTGCAGGGGCCCCCTAACAGGGCCCCGGCCAGCTTTTCACTGTCTGCACAGCAGACAGTGAAAAGCGCGACGGGTGCTACTGCACCCGTCGCACGCCCGCAACACCGCTGGCTCCATTAGGAGCCGGCTCCTATGTTGCGGCCTCATCCCCGCTGGGCCGGCGGGAGCAAACTTGGTTTGCGCCCACCGGCCCAGCGGGAATGTCGTAATGGGGGCTGCGGGAGTGCGGCCGCACGGCGGTTACCGCTTGGCGGGCGGTAATGTCGTAATGACCCCCTATGTCTTCTATTCCAGAAACCCACTGTCGTCCTCCCTTTTCTATCGGAATTATAAGGTTCTATAAGCCTTTGGTTCAAGAAACTTAGGGCCTGATTCTGATCTTGGCTTTAATGGTCCCTCTAGGTATTGACTGAAAACCTGTCTGCTGCTATGATGGTCCGCCTGCCGGATTTAGATGTTGGCAGTCCCATAGACTAGTACCCGACTTTGCCCCAACATCCCAGCAAAGAAACACTGCTTGCGTCGATGACACCATAGGCAAAAGTGACTGCCAGCAGGACCCGAGCTACCTCAACCACCGTGCAGATTTGGATGTGCAGAGTTGGTTGATTGGGGGGAAATGAGGTAAAAACTGACCTTTTCACCCAAATCCACTTCCATTTGACTGGACAAGACCTACTGTCACTGCTGTCACTGACCCATGGAGAAAACACAACCCCTTCCCCCACTGGCAGGCTCAAAGGTAGGGAACCCACACACAGGGGCACACCCTGACACTCCGTCAGGGTATGTTGAGTGGGGACTGCACATGAGGTCAGGATCACTATAGACATATAGATGTAACATTATCTTTTTTTTTAATTACTGTGACATGCATATGTCTGCAACACGATTGGGTGAGACATGGATGCGGACACTGGCACAACACACTTATCGCACACATACACAACTGTCATTGTGGTGTCATACTTCATTGACAAATGAATTGTGCCACAACAATGAAGGTACAATCAAACCTGTCAACTGTGTCCATTTGTGTGCATTGCAAGGGGACCTGTACTGATATGGTTGATCAATGTTGTTGTGCATGTTGTGTTGGTGTGTGCAACATTCAGGTGAGTGTTGTGTGGCTGATGTTGTCATATTGTGTGTAGGTGTGCCTCGTGTGAGTGTGTTTGTGTAGCTGAGTGTGCAGTTGTGTTAGTTGATGTGGTTTTGTCATGTGTCAGTGCAGTGTCAATAGTGTGAGTGTGTTGTGTCATGGTTGTATGGCAGTGGATGTGTTCGGTATGTACAGGTCCTGTGGTGTTGGAATGGCAAAGGATGACGGTGTGTCTATGGTGTGTTGAGTCGTGTCTTGTGCAGGGGCACACATATGGCTGCAGTGGAGTGTGTGTGTGTGTGTGTGTGAGACTTACCTGCATTCCATAGCCTGTACCATTTTTCGGTGTCCATTGGGTCCAGCAAGGGTCTCCTTCCATCAGCAATCTGCTAGTATGACGCCACCTGCACAGCTAACACATTCAAACCTGGTCGGCAGGAGCCCTACTGGCTAATAAGGGCGCTTCGTCATGCCGGTCTTTGGCTCAGCCCCAATACAACTAATTACGGTGGGTGGAACACCGTTGACTTTTGGTTTTCAGGTCCGACGCCGATGCTGCTTGCCAGTAACACTATCAAGATCTAAATCAGGCTCTCAGTGTCTGCATATAGTCACCAGCCTCTCATTTCTCTCACCACTCTAAGGTCTTATATATCTTCTGTCACAGAACCTTGGCATCTCAATATAGGCTGACCGCTCATCCTTTCCCTAAGTACTGTAAGATTCTAAGTGTTGTCCCTTCCATAATCCATAAAAGTGTTTGCATAAAAGTGGAAAGCCTCCCCTTTCTCTCAGAAGACTACAATTCTGTAAGTGCTCCATTCTATAAAGGGCTTGATTTACAAAGGTAAACTTACAATTTTGTGTTTGCTATTCACAAAGGGATTTATGAGTAGTATCTTTGTGAGTGTGGAGTCTCTGCACATAAAAAGATAGGACTAGGCTCTCTTTTTATGAGTGGAGACTCTACACTCATAAGGATACTACTCGTAAATCCGTTTGTGAATAGCAAGCAATTGTAAACTTACACAAAAATGTAAGTTTACCTTTGTGAATCAGACCCTGCGTATCCAATTAAGAACCAATGGCAACCCTATCTCTCAGCACCTTCAGTACCCCAGTGTCCCCATAAGCCTCTCCTTTTCCTCAGCATTATCAGTTACTATATGAACCAAGCCTTTGCATGAGGGCCCATGCCTTCCTCTTTCCCTCAGCACTGTAAGGTTCTATATGTCTTTACGTCCAGAAGCCCAGTGTCAGAATATAGTCTGATGACTCTGTGTTTTGCTCAGCACTGTACGATCTTATATATCTTCTGTTCAGAACCCTAGTATCAGCGTATGAGTTGAAGACACCCTGTTTCCCTTAGGCTGTAAGGTCCTATATATCTTCTGTTCAGAAACTGAATGTCAGTATGTGGACTGATGTCCCCCTCTTCTCTTCAGTGCTGTAAGGCCCTATATGTCTTCTTTTCTAGAACCCCATTGTTAGAGTATGTGCTGATGAACCCCTGGTTACTTCAGCGCTTTAAGGTCCTCAATATCTTTTCTTCCAGAACCCCAGTGTTAGCATGTGGACAGAGGACTCCTGTTAACTTCAGCAATGTTAGGTCCCATATATCTTCTGTTCCTCAACTCCCTCTGTTAGCAAATGGGTTGATGGCCCCCGGTTTCCCTCAGTGCTTCAAGGTCGTATATATCTTCTTTTTCTGAAACCTGGTGCCAGCATATGCACTTATGGCCTCTTTTGCTCAGCGCTGTACAGATGGGTAAGGGAGGTTGATGGGAGGTAATGTTGATGGGATGAATTAAATGGTTTACCATGTCAAGCCATTCAAGGTTTTCGGAGGTTGACATGTGAATGGGAGTGTGAAGTTTCACAGCAAAGTGAAAAATGAAGCCGATAACATCCTAACGTAATCAGCAGGTGACAAAATATGTGGTGTTTTGTTCAAGTTTTGACTGGACATGGCTTTGCACTGTCAACGTGGCAGGTCTGAAATGGGAAGGCAGTCTTTAGAGGGGATGGTGAGGATGTAAGGGGGTTTGCTCGAGTGGCTCCAATCGTAGCCTCCTTGAGTTATTTGACATAGATGTGCAGTTTATGAGATGAATCTTGGTAAGGGGAAGCGGAACAATGGTGCCCGATGATCTGCATCCTAACAGTGTAATATTTCCTGTTCCAGGTGAACGAAATGTTTGTCTCAAATGACTGCAGCCAGATATGCAGGTGCCGAGCATTCGGAGGAGTACTTTGTGAGGAGCTCTCTTGTGGAACGGATGAATTGTGCACGGTCAGACAAGGGGTTCGAGGCTGCTTCAGCAACAACGGGATATGCACCATGGGCCCAGGGGTCCAGTTTAGCTCCTTTGATGGCATGTCAGGAATGATTTCGCTGAAGGGGGCCTACGAGATAAGCTCACTCTGCAATGAGATATCCAACGCCTGGATCCGAATAGTGGTAGATTTCCAGACCTGTGGGCCAGGAGCTACAAACTTGGCGTCTCTTGTCCACATATTTTACCAAGATATATTCTTAACAATCTCAAAGAGCAAGCGGGCTTGGGTAAGTACATGTCCTACCTATCAGCTTTCATGGCATGTACTGCCTACCTAACTTTGGGCTGAACCCTATCTAGCATCACCTTCTGATTTCTTCTTACATTACGTCACTCACATAATACCTTGATGTCATTGCGATGATGGAGCTCTTTTGTTTTCTCCTGTTGTCCCTGCATCAGCTCCCTCCTCTGTCATTTCTTATATTACTCTCATGACTGCCTACTGTTGTGATCTCAAATGTCCTTACTCATCCCATTTCACACACTTCCCATGGGTATTCTCATCTCCACCACTACTATGTTCTTTCTGCTTATCCAGCCACCTCCTGTCCCTTTTCACCCATCCTCATGCATTATTGTCTCCTTTCTCGTGCCCTTTTCTTTGCTCACTCTTCTCCACATCTGTCATGGTGTTGCTCACTCTTTATATTTTCCATTCTTCAATGGAGGCTACTGTGCCTTTCCAGTCAAGTACTTATCAACTATTTGGTTAACTCATTGTCACCCATGAATAATGATGTTTAAGCTGTCTATATCGATCGTTTATCAATGAACATCAAAGTTGAAAATTATCTATCCACAATTGATGGTGTGTATACCTAAGACAAAATGTTGTCATACTATGAAGCTGTTAATTCTGTAGCTACAAACACCTAAAGTCGGCTGTGAAGTAGTTGAGTGTGCCAGGAATTTTGCAGTGTATTTCAGTGTGCTGCGGCTCGCTTTGCTAATAAGGAGGGTGCGGCGCATGGGGGGTGCGGGAACAGGTCTAAAAATTACTTTAAAAAAATAATAATAAAGTAAAAACTTCCCTCTCTCCTCGCTGGGCTGCTCCTCTCCTCCATCTTTCTGCAGGCAGGCACAGTCTTCCAGCCTGCCCTGTGGCCAATTCTGACACTGCTGAGCAGCATCAGGGTTGGCTGGGAGCACCCTAGCTGGGCACTCCCAATAGTCTGTGCAGGCTCTCTGGAGGGATCCTACTGCGCATGTGTGTTTGGCCGGCGTGAGATGGCCAGCCAAACACACATGCGCTCTGAGGGGAGTGCACTCCCCTCACTGCCCGTCACCTCCATGGCCGGCCCCGTTCACCACGAAGGGATAATAAACCTAGATTATTATCCCTTTGTGGTTAAAGGTTTGCAGCTTCTGCTGCTGACGTGGGTGATGCTCCTCTGCTCTAATGGAGGAGCCGCCTCAGGTGTATTTTAGACATGCTCTCCCAATTCAGTTCGAATTAGAAGTGGTCGGACACCTGCCTAGCAACCACACATATAAACTTACCCAGGTTGCAGTCTCGATAACTGGGGGTGCTCCAGAGAAAAATAGACTGTAATCAAACTTGAATCAAATCTCAGGGGATTGTCTTAAGACAAAGAAACTCCCAGTAAATACAAACACAAGTCAAGTATTCTGACAGACCAAAGTTGTGGTCTGTAAATGATTAGGCCACCCTTAGGCGCTACACGTTCTGCAGTTTAGAGTGTGTTGCTCTCAAACAAAAAGGGGAGAAGGGCCCAGGAGATTTAGGGTTTGACGACTAATGTGCAACTGAAAACCTCTTAGCATTCAATCTAGTTTAGTTGTAAATATTTTTGAGAACCTGTTTTTCTCCTTGAACGATGTATTGAAACGAGTAACTTGTCACAAACAGCTTCTCTCATATAATGTCTTGTTACGTCTAGTAACAAAGGTTGGGCTCAAACCGTGACCACTTTTGGAAAAGGGGAGCAAGTTTGTTTTGTCCTAGGAGTAGCAATCTGTCTGAGGTTCAACGAACACAGGCCTAGGCCACAGAGACTGTCACTAGGCTCCAACAAGATATGCCAACAGGGCGAGTTGACAGCTTTCCTTGTTGAGACTATTTTAACTTGTTATTACTCAATCAGAAACAAAATAAAGCTGCAACTGCTGGCCACCCTATTTACATTCGATCAAAATATATGATACATCTAATCCAAACCCTTGATTGGTTGCTCCTGACCTGGCTTTCATTGCTTTGGGTGCTGGAGTGGGGCTACGTCCTCCAGCGATACCAGCAGCAAGGAAAGGACGGTGGGGAAAGAGACAGTAACATTCCGCTACAAACGAGCCTTGCAGCCCACAGAGTAGTTCCCTTGACTATTTGCTCCTGACCTGGTTTTCACTGCCCTGAGTGCTAAGGTGGGACTTTATTCCCCTAGCGAAGCCTGCGGCAAGGAAAGGAATGCAGGGCAAGAGACAGTGACATTGTTCCGAAAGTGCGGCTTGCAGCCCGCAGAGCGGGCCTTGCCCGTCTTCCTTCGGCACCACCCGGAAGAGGCTGGGCTGCACCTGGTCTCTTGGTTTTGAGGTACTGGCACACTATAGCACAACTTGGTTATTGAGAGGCGAACACGCCTTAAGAGAGTATTTCACTTCAATCTGCTCATCCGCAGCCTAGCATCACTCAAGGCTTACCAACGCTGATAGTGCACAATGTGGTAATAAATTCTGGGAGCCTTCCCTTAATAAAAGCAGGAAGGAAGTAGCTGGTGTTAGCAGCACAAATCCCACTCCCTCATCACTAAACTCAACTTCCCCAGAAATACACAGGAATAGAATGAAAAAAAAAATAGCAGGAAAGAAACCGACCAGGAAGGTAACCAGGGATAATATTGACTTGACAGAATTTTCTTCATAATGCATTGAGAGATATGAGCAACTGGACATTCAGATCAGATAAATTAATAATTTCTGTTCTAAAGTTCTGGCTGAGCTAAATGCGCTAGAAGGAAAACCGACTGACATTTACATACCCCAAATGGGGTCAAGAGGGCAAAGCAATTGAAAGTTGAAAACCAGAACAAACTCACAGAGATATAAGCCATACTAGTGCAAAGAAGCCATCTATTAATTACCCAAAGCCAAGCCACCTTGGAGGCTAAGCAGGGATTTCCTGGTGCCACATCCTCCAACAAGTGGTGGCTCAGCAGCACCCAGCCAGCTACCTCCAAGGAAGCTGTGAACACTGACGACAATGGAGGTCAAGTGGAGATCTGCCAAACTAACAAGTCGGAGCGAAAAACCCAATATTGCAGTATGCAAGATGTGCGCCTGCGCATCCCTCCTGGATGTTGACCTTATACTATCCTTGAGAATGTTTCAAAACAAGACTCCCACATCTCGATCAATATCCATCTCTATTGAACAAGGTGTCACATTGGTTAATGAAGTACTCAGGCTAGTCATGTGACTTCCTAAAAGAGATCTAATTTGCAAGCTAAGTGTTATGACTAGGCCCCGCACCCAAAACCACCCCCGGGAACTGTATTAAAATCAACTTCAGAAGACCTTATTTGGTTATAGCATTGTTACATTGCCTCTCTCAATCTCTGTATACTCAAGAGGGCATTAAAGCCCAACCCTTAGGTTATTTCTTACGAGCAATACAGCTCCCCGAGATCAATTCCAGGGAGACGCAGGGTCCTCCCCGTGAAGATAGAACATTCACTTGCTTCAGCAATGGCAGCATTGTAACCTCTAGTAGCTTTGATAGCCTATAATCCATTGAACAGATAAACTGACAATTACAAGCTTCAGGATCAACGGTAAATGTCAGAGACCCTTAAATCTTCATCCCTAACAAGAGCTCGATAACTACCAGCATAGATACACAAGCAAAATGTTGGGGTCTGCTGTCATGGAATGAGGCAGGCTTGAAATCCAAGCTAAAAAACCCAGACCGGGAAAAGGCGGTGGGAAAATATCAAGTTATCTGTTGTCAGGTGACATGGTCGAAAGAGCCTCTTCATATGAACAGTTATCTGACCTTCCATGGTCCAGCTACTCCATCCACATCAGGAAGGACAAAGGGGAGTTGTTCACCTTTACTGCGACTCTTACTGGTTAGTCTGTGCAGACTGTCAGTGGTACATCTTATTATGAAATACTCCTTTTTAAACAGAAGATTACTTTTGACTTTTGAATAACACATTTTTATTATAATATTTTTGATACATCGGAGACCAGTGTAATAGATGATTTGGAAGATCCCATGTTTAAGGAGCAGAATGGCCATAGCAGGGATTTTTTTATTATCTGGGTTGGACACTTCACCATTTCAACTTGTGACCCTAAGCTTTTGGTGACTCGTGGTATGTCTGGCGAGGCTGATCATGCTATCATGCATTTTAGACACATACAGGGAAGCACTAAATAGAATTATGGGTGCGAGAAATGTAATGTTTTTACAAGAGCTTAATAGCCTGACAGCAAATCAACATTTGTGGGCCCTGGCTCCAGCTCAACTATTGATTTAATATTATTCTCAAAGGAATTGATTCAAGTTTTTGGCAAGTATGAGGTCTGGGTGAAATCCCTGAGTGAACACAATCCTCTAACCCTGCGAGCTAAAAGTTGACCTCAGTGGCTGTACTTTGAATACTGCACAGCATAGACTCTAGCTTGGAAAGCATAAGGGAGTATTCATTAAATGGTAAAGATTCCTTTCTTGTGAATGATCAGGCCCAAACATCTACTCTTTTGTAAGAAGATACTAGACCAGAGGATGTCATTCAGACTTATTCTAACCGGAGTACATACATGGCAGCCAAAATGTCTAAAAGTGCTCCCACACCTTCCAATGGCCCACGATGGTTTAATCATGCCTGTATGCAGGCCCATAAAAAGCACAAATTAGCCCTCAGTAAGCTTCCCAGAGACCAATTAGGTATAGCCTCCACCATGCAAGCATATAAATATGCCCTAGCCATTTAGAAACATGAAATTAGAGAAAAAGCATGGGATAGTTGCTATTGTCACTTTTTTTCTCAGGTGAAACCATCTCTGGGGTTGAGTTGGTGATATAAGCTGATGCATGGGTTAAACATTTAATATAATGTCCAGGAGTTACAGGCCTGAAGGTGCCATTTCTGTGAATAAGTCAATAGAGGTATCAGATATTCTGTTGGCCCTAGAAAATAGCTGGGCCGATAAAGCCCCATGCCCAGATAAAATCCTCTTGACCTTTATAAATCGCTGCCTGATTTGCTGGTCCCACTGACCACAAATGTGATTAGGTCCGTCATTGTGTTACCCTTGGTTCACACTTTAAGAAGGCAATAAAAGCTTACCCCATTGTTACCACCAAATATCACTGTTAGATAGCTCAGTGAAATAACTTGGCAGGGTTATCTTAGCTAAGTTAGAAGACTTGGCAGTAGAGACACTCAGAGGTCCAATTTTTGATTCTGCCCGAGACTGTGAACTATTAACATAGCCTTTACTTATACCTCACTATGCAAATGTTCATGAAGGACCAACAAGTTGTGTCCATTTGGAATTCATGGATTAAACATGTGCGGTGAAGCTGTTCATCGCCCCAAAGTTACAGGCAAAACACTGAAAATCTGGGCATCGATAAGGCAATAATAAATCTTCTATCTAGACTCCATGAACACACTACAGCTAAAATCCAGTTTAGTAACGGAGGGGACCTTACGGACTCATTACCCTCTGCTCTCAGGGTGAAATAGGGTTGTGTATTGGCCCCAATCCTTTTTCTACTCTATAATGATGGGCTTGAAGAACACTTGTGCTCTAAAGAAAAGGACATCCCAAGAATGGGCTCATGTTTAGTTCCTGTTTTATTATACACAGATTACGCAGTACTAATATCAAGAACAGCCAACAGCCTCCAATCACCTTTAGACACCGTCGGCGGGTTCATGGATAATTTAGGATTAAAGACAAATCTTACTAAATCCTTTGATATGAAGTGCAGCCCTAAAACAGCTAACATCCATACATTTTTGTTGGGGTGCTCAGAAAGTGTAAAGATCCCTCAGTTTACCTATCTGGATATTGCTCCTAATTGGAAGTTCCTGATGAGTGTTAGATCTGTTCAATTTCAAAGATGAGTGGGGGCAGTTTTACAACATGCTAAGTGGATCTTGAGTTTTTAGAAGATCATACCAAACTTCAGCCCCTCTTAACCTGGCTCTGAACCTGGACAAATCCAGAGACCATTTTTTCAGCAAGATTCTAACTGACAACCTGGCCTTAGGTAACTCTTTAGATATTGCCTGGCTGTAATATGTAAAACAGAGTCTTAAATAGTTAGGTCTTCCTGAAGTCTTTTCCAATCCCTCTGATAATGCAAACTGGTCTGTACAAAAAATAAAAGAGCTTTTTTTATCGCATTAGTACCTTCGACAGGAAAGGGGGAGTAGAAGGTCAGTTATTATCTAACTGTATTTTGAGTTTATAACCTGCACTTTATCTTCAAACTATCTCAAAAAATTGTCACCAGTTTCTTTTTATCTGTTGTTTCATGTTACTCTGGGTATGGCCCTATGGCCAAACCTTTTTGATTTTATTGGTTCATTAAACCAAAATAAAGTTATTTGATGATGATAATAAATCCAACAAGAAATAGATATAGCAGGCGGCTGTGAAAGAGGAGGTTTCCATACAAAATGCAGCTCTGATTAACATATCACAGCCACAATAGGGGGATTAACTACAAAATAGAAGGCTTAGATCATCTGCAATACAAGGAAAACCTGGGATCCCTAGTCATTAAAGATAGACCTAGGTCAAAAAAGTTAAAGGTGTTTTGGTTGCTATCCTTCAAAAGCCTTCTATGAACGGCCATATGTTTATTCTTTTAAATAAATTTCAAGGGCCCACAGATATCCGTTTAGGCAGAATCCTAGTCAATCATACCCACAGACAAGCCTCCTCAATATATAGAGCTTTTCAGTAGATGAAATGTAGTTTGAAGCCGCTACATAATGTTTATGGCTCAATAGGGAACCTACTCATTAGGTTTAGCTAACCTACAACAATAGCTGTCCACCAGCATCTTGTAACAACCAAAAATAATAATACATAAAATTGTCATAGCACTTAGTGTGGGTTTGGGTCAGCTCCCTTTGCCCGCCACTCATTGGAACTGTCATTCACAAAATATATCAGCCATGAGTCACCATACATAAAGACTGGCAGGTGATCATCCCCCTCCAGTCATCAGCTTTTCTAACATTATTAATAATAATAAAGAAAAGTTCACATTACAAACATACACCATGTGGAATGTTCTGCACAGTGAGTGAGAGCTCTGTGCTTGTTTGCAATAGAGTTTACAAGGGTGAATAGGACCATTATGGTGTCACCGCAAGCGATGCAGCACACCACACGGTGGCTCTCCAAGTAGCTGTTATCTGCTACACACGCTGTGAGGCTTAAAACTGCAGCGTAATTCACCCTCACAGCATGTGTGACACCCTAAGGAATTTGAGATGCGCTCTGGTGCTAAAGACACTTAGGAGCATATTTAAGAGCCCCTTGCTCCACCCGAGCATCACTTTTTGTGATGCTCCTGTGGCGCAGACTATAAAATTATATCTATAGTGCCACGCAAAGCCATTTGGCATGGCTTTGAATGGCCTTATAGATATGCAGTAAGGCAAGGCAGTGCAAATCTCTCTGGAAGCACACAACACTCATGGATTTTGATGCTTCCCCAGATTTACAATGTGATGTAAACCTGGGAATGTGCTAAAACCTTACGCCTCTTGAGGTGAGGCGTAAAGAGGAGAATATTTTTATTTCTCCTTGTTTTTTCCTCCTTCCATGTGTGTGTGTGTGTGTGAGTGTGTGTTCAGCACACATATCAAGAGGAAAACACCTCTCAGGTTTGTTTTTGAGCAGGAAGGTGCAGGAAGGTGCTGCCTCCACGACTCTTTCACTTTACCACAGCTAACCAGTGCAAAAGTGCCTGTGCTCTTTTCCTTAAACATGGTAAAAGAGGCTTACACCTGATTGGCATAATGCATTTACTTAGAAGTCCCTTGTAGTATGATATATCATGTCCCTATTAGTGGGCCTGCAGCACTTATTGTGCCACCCACTTAAGTAGCAGACTTAGAAAATGTCCCAAGACTGCCATTGCAGCATGAATGTAGATAAAACTGCCAATATGGCTTAGCAATATAACCCCCTTGCCAAGCCTTAAGCTCCCTTTTAATTATATATGTCACCCAAAGGTAGGCCTAGGTGGCCCATGGAGAAGGATGCATTGTAATAAAAAGGCTGTATGTAACTTTTACAGGGCCTGTGCTCTGTGTAAATTCAGTATGCAAATTAGGCTAATTATAATTGGCTAAGTCAAACCTACCTATAGGTCCCTAGTATATGGTAGGGCATGTAGGTTTGGGAACTCCAGCATAGGTAGTGCACCCACAGGTGCACTACTGAGGTGCCCAGTGTAATTTTAAAGGCAGGCCTGCCTTGCTGGCTGCTTTTAATTTAAAGTTACATGCAAATTCGACTTTGGAATTAAAATTAGTTCCAAAGCCTTAAACTACCTTATTTGTACATATTAGTCACCCCTAAGGTGTTCCCTATGTGCCCCTAGGGCTGGGCGGCATGTAACTATAAGCAGGGACCTTATAAAAATAGTTTTATAAGCCCTGGTGAGGTAAAACATCCAAATTGTTTTTTCCCTCATTGTAGTGAATGGCCTCCATAAGCTAGAATGGGGAGACTTTATTTTCATTTTAAAAGTCCCCTTAAGAAAAAGATACCACAGGTTTGGTATCAGATTAATTGTTATAATAAATCCCACAACTTCCAGTTGTGGGATTTAATATAACTTGTTCAGGTAAGGAGTTTTAAACCTTGCCTGAAAAGTTGCCAACTTCAGCCCTGCAGTGTTTTTGCTGCTTTGCTCTGATTGGCCATCCTCTGACAGCCTGGCCAGGCTGCCTTGATGAGGTGTGAAGTGGCCTGGCTCAACACAAAAAGATGTGCCTGGGGAGGAGGTCTTCCCTCAGCAGATGGGGAAGCAGGAAGGGGGAGGGCTGCCAAACTGGTCTTCAAAGGCAGGGAAGGACTTTTGGAGCAACCCAGTAACACCCTCACATCCTGCAAACCCAGACAATTAGGTGCCCCCTTGATTAGATTAGGAGAGGGCAGGAGAGGGGTGTATTTAGGATTTTAGCCACACCAGTGGGTGGGCTCAGCCAGATGTAACCTCCAAAAGTCACTTTCAGCCATGATGGATTTTAGAGGAATGTTGCTCCCTGAGATTGATTTTTGCCACACTCCCCAGGAAGTGGTCATCACAGTGGGAAGGACCCTGCCCCTGATTGGCGAACCAGGACCCCCCCTGTTTTTCACCCAGGAGCAAGGATAAAACTGCTAGACCTGCACCCACACCTCAGATCCCTAACAGATCCCCATCAGATTCCAACAAGGAAGAACTACAGAAGAAGGACTGCCCTGCTGGATCCCGACCTGCACCTGGACACTGCACTCTGGAGGACTGCACCAGCTGCACCCTTGGGCTTCACCACAAGAAGGACTTTGCCTGGCTTCAACTGGTTCAAGGAGGGACTCCCTGTTTGCTACAGGTGAAAACTTGCTAACCAGAGTCCCCTGAACCAACTCCTGAAGAAACCAACCAGCTGATCACTGTCCAGTGGCCAAAGAGGAGTTAGCGCCAGGTGCATTCTGGGAGTTGTAGTCTGCACCCCCCAAGGAGCATCTCAGATCTTCTGGAACCTTGGGGTGAACTGTGGACCTCAAAAGAACCTTATAAGAACATCTGGAAGAAGATCCAGAAGTTTGGAAAACTTTTGGAAAAAAGCTCCATAGAGGGACCGACCCGCCGCGGCAACTCTAGCCAGCTTGCCTCAACCGCGACCTGGCCTTCTTGCAGGTTTGTCCCACTGAGAAAATCCCCAGAAAAATGACAAAGTCCTAAGGTAAACTTTTGACCTAGGCCCCCCACGGGCTGTAGCCAAGCCGGGCTCCATCGATGTCGGCCTTAAACTTTGACTTTGCCCCGGTCGAGGTGCGACCAGATGACCAGATTGGCACTTTTTGTTTCTATGCGCTAGAAAGCATTAATTCTTTAAAAATTCATATCTCCGGTTCCCCTTATGTGATTTTATTTGTTTTGGTGTCATTATAAAGCTAAACATATTTCCAATTTTTATAAATTGATTTTGGATTTTTAAACTGTTTCCTGTGTTTTATTTAATTACTGTTTTGTGATATTTGAATGCTTTACGCTTTGTCTCCTAAGTTAAGCCTTGTCGCTCGTTGCCAAGCTACCAAGGATTGAGCTAGGTTTAATTTACTGAGACCTACCTGGCCCTCAGTGGAGGTTAGTGGCCTATTGCTAAGTGTAGGTACTTACCTGCCCTTACCCATAACCCATTTCCCAACACTGTGTACTCCACAAAACTGCTTAACTGCACCTGGGAGGACTGCCTTGCTGCATGGAGCCTATCTTAAACCCTCAAAAGCCTGTCCTGCTGCTTGAGCCCTGTTTCACTGCTTGAATAGAGGACTACCAGAGTGACTCACAGGGCTAATTGGCTGGCCTTTTAATCAGAGCCTCAGGGACAGAAAATACTCCAACCATCTTGAACCTGCAACTGGATCCAGCCTAAGTGAATCCTAGACCTCGCTCAAGTGGTTCTCTTCCTGTCCTGGACCCTTGCTAAAGGTACCTCGATAGCCAAAATCCAAAATTGGGGTCAGAGAAACCTTTTGGCTAAAAAAGGATCTGGGAACCAAAAGGAGCCTTGGATCAATCTGCTCGTCTATCTGGCTGAGGCACTATTCACTACTTTTCTCTCCTCAGAAGCAAATCCTCTTCAGTGGTGCTTCGCCCAAGGGGATTCCCCCCTTGTGGAACTCTTGTCAGCTACAGCCTCTACCTTAGTCCTGCTGGAGATTTTCTACTTCCAAAAAAGAGCCTAAGTTAGAACATAAAATTCTTCACCATGACTTCAGCCAGAGGCTCTCCGATGATGAAGCCTCTTCCTCAGACACCGCCTGCAATCTTGGCCATCTGAATTTTACCTTCTCAGAACACTTTTAGAGCCAACCAGCCCAAACCACTTTTTGCATCTGGCTCATGCTCCGACGTGGTCAGCCATTTTTCGACTTAGACCAGGTCTAGTGTGACTAGATGTCCACGGTTGGCCCTTAGATCTTATAGGCACTAGTTTTATTTTTCTAGTGATTAGATTGTTGTCATATTGGTGGCAAATAATGTATTAACATGTACTCTATTCTAAATCAGTGTGGGATTATTTGGTGTTGTGTTTCACTTTATTACTGTTTGTGTGTTGTATGAATACTCCACATATTGCCACTATGTTAGGACTGATTGCTTTTGTGCCAAGCTATCTAAGGGTTAAACACAAGTCAACTTAATAATTTTTTTGGTTCCCCTGATAGCGATTGTAGCTGTTGCTTGAACAGGGGTCACCCCCCATTCAACCAGCAATCTAATTTCTTACAGGTTGCTAGTCTTCTAATCTGGAAGGGACCTATTATTCCAATAAGTACTCCATACCTCTTCTTTTTGTCTTCCTAAGCTTTTCCAGTTTAATGCCTGAACATCAAATCATGGCTCTGTCTTATACACTGGTTGTTATGGAGTTGTGCTCAATTTCAGTGCTGCTCCTACACACTGGTTCTGTTTGTATGAAGGAATAGCAGAGATAATCTACCTTCTGCGCAAGTGGTCATTCCCCATTCTCATTTTTGGGATGGAGTACAAAACTGAGCAGACAAGGCCTCATTGAAACATCATCAGTGTACACTAAGCTTCTGTCCCCAATCTTCAGTCTGTTGCCTCTTCTTCGCATATGTCCTACCATGTAATAAGTTCTTCTCCAAATTGGTCAATAGTCATCAGTTCCTGCAGAAGTCCCTGAACTCCATTTCCTGACTGGAAATTGCTCTGGCGTGACCAGCATTCACCATATAATATGCAATTGGGCCAGTCTTCCCTGTGTTTTTTTTATTTCTTACAGTCAGTACCCTCTGTCATTTCACTTCACATCAAGAAGCAAGAGCTCAAGTAGAAAGGAGCATAGAAGAGTGAGTTGTGGGCCTTGTGTTAGTTTAAAGTTGTAGACTTTGGAGACATGCATGGTCTTGTTCTAAGGATTCTGCTTGTGATCACAACTATCCATCTCTTCCCCCGCCTGTTTTTTTCAGTATTCTGGATCTCTGTCATGTTTGGAGCTCTACCCTCCACAACTTCTGTACTCCAGTGACTTTTGGAAACCTCCAGTTGTTGATGGAAAAACATCATGAGGCATACCTATGAGCCCCTTGCGCTGCCGAAGAGTCATTGTTTGTGACCTTCGGGCGGCACAAACTACAAAATCATGTTCATGAGGCCACGCAAAGCCACTTTGCATGGCTTTCAACGGCCTCATAGATATAGAGCAAGGCAAGGCTGTCCAAATTGCTGCATTGCATTACTCTTTGCTTGTGAGGCGTTCCATTAGCATTGTGGTGGGTGTTCCCACACAACATCCATGGATTTTGATGCTTTGCCAGATTTACAAAACCATGTAAACCTGGGGTGCATTAAAACCTCACGCCTCTTGAGGTGATGTGTAATGAGGATAAATAACGTTATAGAAGGGTTAATGATCCTTATATCATCTGGGCATACAGCCTGCAGCAGACACATTTGTTCCCACATACAAATCACCTCTATTGCTTGGTTTGACAGTTTCAAAATGGCCCCAATTTGGAAATCTTGGCCACATGTTAGCTATCTGATTTGCTAATTGTTTGGTGCCCAGACACATTTTCTGTCCCAGACTGACCCTGCTGCTTCCTGTACTGTGTATGTTTGAACAACTTTTCTCTGTGACATGCTGGGTCAGTGCAAGCAAATCTCACAGGCCTTTTTCATTCAGTGTATATATTTGGAGTGTGGGAAGGCTGCACAGCTTCGACCTGTACTGTACTTGAATGTGCAAAGAAAGCCTTTTCAATGCTATATCAATTGTGAATATAAGGGAAGCCTGCTCTTCTGCTACCACAATGTGTCTTTGATGTATCCCATCCATTCCCTGAAACATCCATCCAGCTACCTCATTCACACACTCATCTGTTCATACAGTCACACAAACTCTACTGCTATGAAATAGCCTGGCTTTTTGGGTTGCGCAGTGCCTGTTTTTCCAGAGGTCTGCCTTTGTTCAAATTGTAGATCACTTCACCAGATTATAGATCCCTTCAAAAAGTGCAGGCTATTTATTAGCAAGAGCTGGACTCTGGTCTCTTTAAAAATCATTAGTTCAAGATATACTGGGTTTTGAACAGAGTTAACTTATAGAAGCTACAGGTAAGACATGTCTGCAATCCATTTTAGATGTAGAGTAAAAGGATATTGATGGGCTAGCATCCTCTGGTAAAAGGTATTTCTCTAATATTGTTATTGAACTCTCTGAAATTAGTGGAAGAACAAGTTTATAGCCCAACATTGTAACTTAGAGGCAAGATCTATTATGTGATTACATTGTTCATGTTGAGCAGGGCACTAGGGAAAGGTAGGTCTGTTAGTATTAATATTACTTAGTTAATAAGAAGTTGGTAGAAGATACGATGGAGTGAGTGGAGATTTTGCAGCATGATATAGTACTAATTAGTAACTATGGGATTTTGTGACATCTCCCCCCAAGGTTGGATCCTCTGAGAAAAGGAAGGGAGTCTGTAGACTTGAAAAGGGGGGAGGTGTAAAATGTGAGAGGGTTGGGAGCCAATAAGAAGAGGTGCCAGGAATATATAGCAACTTTACACGCAAGTGCATAGGTAAATTAATTATGTAATTGGACATTTGGGGAGATTTGTCCAAAATTGCATTTACCACTGAACATTAAATGGCTGGCATTGGGCTGAAGCAAGCAGGCATGTATATTGAGCCCTGTATGTTATGTGCTGTTTCACCAATACAGACAACCCAATAACAACATCATGGCTGCTCTTAAATATTGGGCTGAAACAACACATAGGGCCTCATTATGAACATATCGGTCTGGGCCCAGACTACCACATAATAGACTTGGCAGAACTGAAACTGGCGTAACTCTGCCACCGCAAGTCTACCACCGCCAGGCAGCCTGGTGATGGCGGAGTTACATATCTGACAGGGCAGCGCTGCAAACAGCGCTGCCCACCGGATAATGTACTTCTTTCCATCAGCCTTTCCGCTGGGGAAAAGGCTGGCGGAATGGGTGCCTCGGGGCACAGCCCCATCGCGCATGTCACTGCCCGATTTACAGGCAGTGATATCCGCGATGGGTGCTGCTTCACCTGCCACACTGCTACATTGCCGCCGGCTCCATGTGGAGCCGGTGTCAATGTACAGGCCCTACTTTCCGCTGGGCCAGCATTCTGCCGTCCCAGCGCAATGATCATTTTGTAGCCGGCGGGGTCTTCAACGTGCTGGTGGTCTTTTGTAGACAGCTAGCAGGGAACTCGGCGGGTTTTCCCGCCGAGTTCATTTTGACCACCATAATTCTTGATGCGGAAAGGCCTTTGATCAAGTGGAGCAACCGTTTGTGTTTTGCTTGAACCAGCAGGAATCCACGTACAGTAGGTTAAAGTGGGTTGATGTGATATGCACTACACCAAAACCCATGGTGTCAATTAACAAGTAATTCTCTTCTTTTATATTACAAAGAGTAATAGGCAAGGCTATCCCCTCTCCTGTATTACTTTTTACATTACAAGGAGTATTTACCAAGGCAGGCCCCTCACTCGACTTCTCCACATAGCATACAAGTAGCCATATCTTCGAATAGTCAACCCCTCTTCTTCAATTCCAGAGTAACCTGTGCAAATGATACTCCATAAATCTCTGGGCTTGACCATGAGGTATTAATTGACATTTTAGATGTGATGATAGGATTGTCAAATATCAGGCATTCTCAGGCTCAAGAAGCATCAGTGCAATCTTTTCTTATGAAGTAACATAGTAAAAGTGTCTCTTGGATATCACCAATGCATTATCTTCTGAGGAGGATCAAATTATCCTGAGAGCTATCCTAATCTATCAGGTCAGTTTGAGAATGTAACATGTGGTTATTGAAGATCTTAGCAAGATTTTGAAAGACACCTGCAGAAAACAAACTGTTAGAGATCTCTCCCCACTTTGGCCCTAATTATAAGTTGCTTGTTAAATTCTGACCCATGAGCTAACCCCGGTCTACGCATGGGCCGAAATTACGAGTTTGAAGGTATTAATCACATCTGATAATTATTGGATCCAATAAATACCTTAACAGTTGTAACATTTCAGGGAAAAGCATATAATATTTACTGTAACATGCAAGTTTTGGTACGTTAAACACTAAAATCTGCATGTTGTTCCCCAGAAACTCATAGTAAGTGGTATTTATCGCACCTGGTATATAGTGTAGAACCATTATTTATCTGGTGCGATAAACAGCATCTTTACTTGCAATCAGGCCCTTGCATCCATCCAATGTAGGTGTGTAGAAATGTAAATTTGAATCGGATTAAATGTTTGTTATAGTTATTCCTCTATTATATTGATTAACTATTATAAGGGGACTCTTGAAATTATTTTCACACATTCAAGTGGAGTGTATCACACACCAGAAAAAAATGTATTACTGTCTTCAGGTGAGGTACAATGTTATGAAAACTGTGAGTTTGGCCTCTTCAGAGGAACCCCACTGGCTGCGTTACACATGTATATCAGACAGTGTATTATGATAGTATTCTTTTAGTATACGTATCCATGACAAGGAAAATGTGATGTATGTGTGGGCAGAGAAGTGTGTGTTTACAGGCCAGATGAAAGATTGAATAAAACCTTTATACAATTTAATATCTGACTCAATCTCTTTAATATGTTAAATCTTCTTGATTTTCTAAAAAAAATAATTTCAAAGAATTGATAATTTAATCTCTTTCCTAACTAGGGTGCTTACATTCTTCCCGGTGCATTTTATTTTGGAATAATACTGCTGTATCAGTGACATACTCTCCAAAAATCTTATATTTTATTTTTAACCCCTAGGGTGCCCAGGAGGAGCTGGTCTTGTACTCGGCACCGGGCAACCGTTGCCGAGGACGAGACCAGCTCGTCCTGCTATGGGCCCCCGGGGGGAGTGTTAGCGCTCCCCCGATGGACAAGCACCCCCCCTCCCCTGGGCAGGGATGGAAGGGGAATCGCTTCCCCTCCCCCCATCCCCCTTGTGGCGTCTGATGAAGTTAGTGCGCTATTGCGCTGTGACCTCACCAGAGGCATTCCCCTCCGTGCTGGAAGCTCAGCTTCCAGCGCCGATCGGAGAAGAAATGCAAAAGCATTTCTCCTCCGATCACGTGGAGAGGGCAGATAGGCATGAAAGGTCTTTCCTCTCCTTTCATGTCTCTCTGAGCATTTCTGCTGCTCGATCGCAATGAGATCCAGCAGCAGAAATGCCACTAGACACCAGGGAATTTTTTTGTTGTTGGTTGTTTATGATATAAGGGGAGCGGCCCCTTGGGCAAGGGCGGCTCCCCAGGGGGGCAATTTATTTTTGGGCTATTTCTGCCCCACCTGGGGGCAGATCGGCCTATTATAATTAGGCCGATCTGCCCCCATGGGGGCATTGGGGGCAGAAACCCCTAAACACCAGGGATTTTTTTTTTTTTTTTTTTTTATATGTCTGGAGTGACCCCGTAGGCAAGGGACGCTCCCCTGGGGCAAAATTAGATCTAGGCCAATTCTGCCCCACCTGGGGCAGATCGGCCTATTTTTATTAGGCCAATCTGCCCCCATGGGGGGGCAGAAACCACTAGTCACCAAGGATTCTTCTTCTTTTGTCAGTTTCGCATGAGGGGTGCGACCCCTTAGGAAAGGGTCGCTCCACTCGTGGTGCAACTTTGTTTTAGGCTATTTCTGCCCCCCCTTGGGGGCAGATTGGCCTATTGTAATTAGGCCGATCTGCCCCCAGGGGGGGCAGAACCTCTAGGTACCAGGGATTTTTTTTTTGTTTTGTTTTATATGTGTGGAGCGACCCCTTAGGCAAGGGTTACTCCCCTAGAGGGAAATTATCTTTAGGCCATTTCTGCCCCCCTTGGGGGCAGATAGGCCTATTTCTATTAGGCCAATCTGCCCCCAAAGGGGGAAGAAACCATTAGACACCGTGATTTTTATTTTTTTATGTCAATTTCACGCAAGGTGAGCGTCCCCTTAGGCAAGGGTCGCTCCCCTTGGGGGGCAAATTTATTTTAGGTCATTTGTTCTCCCCTTGGGGGAAGATCGGCCTATATCTATTAGGCCGATCTGCCCCCGGGAGGCAGAAACCACTTAGGCACCAGGGATTGGTGTGTGTGTGTGTTTTGTTTGTGGGGGGCAGCCAGATAGCTTTGTAAAGGATTCAGTTGGTATTAAAGTATTAGAAACGCTCCTCAAATAAGTGGAGCTGTCCAAGGCAATTAATCACTACACATGCCTTTTGGCCTGAATCCACAAAATAAAGCAAACCAAAATCAAACAAACTAAGGAAACTGGGGCTAAACTATGGTGAAGGGACAGAGATCTCTGAAATGCCTTGCACTTACACTCGAGTCATGGCAAACGCTATGCAGGGTTTTTTGGATTTACAGTATGAACAAAACGTTAACTGAAAATCTGCTGAACTACAGCAGACATGTGGCTATTTACTCCACCTAATGAAGAAACACCATAGATGGGGAAGCTCCTAGCAGTGGCGAAGGAGGGTCGCCCCACTGGCTAAGAGCAGATATTTTATTATTGTTTTATTTTTCAGCTGCTGTCTGAGCCAGCATGTGCACAGAGGGGCGGAGCCGGGAAAGGGTGGAGGAGGAGGAGATGTGCGCACTTAAGTGCACATGTCAGTGTGGCTGACCGTCTGAGGCCGACCAAATTGACATGCGCACTCAGGTTTCTCCAACCCAGCTGTGTTGCACAGCTGGGATGGAGAAACAGCAGAGGCTCCCATGCACTGTTTGAGCAGCAGCCAAGCCCCTAAGACCAATCCTGGCGTCAGGATTGCATAGGGAGCCTGTGCTGGTATTCCAGGGAGTGCTGGAATACCATCAGGAGAGAGAGGAGCGAGGTGGCCGGCAGCAGGACAGGTACGCTTTTTAAAAAACATTTTATATTTCCCCATTCCCGTCGTCATCCCCCCGCCCCACCCTGAAAACTGTGACAGCCAGGGATGCACCATAGGTCATTGTATGCCACAGTGGCGAAAGATAACCTTCTTAGGGGCATATTTACAAGCGCCTAGCACCACCTTGCACTGCCCCAGTATCTTTTTTTTCTTGCTAAGGTGGCATTAAGGAGGCCTTTCTCCTGCGCCGTATTTACAAAGTGGCGCAATAGTTGCATTGCTCCATTTTGTAACCTCTTGCATCATATTCTGCCTGCGCCAGGCACAATGTATGCAAGGGGGGCGTTCCAACACTAGAAGGCCAGCAAAAATGGTGCAGTGAAATTTACAATATTTCACAGCAACAATTGTTCCAGCAATTTTAATGCCTATTTAAAGCAGGCATTAAAATGACGCACCCATTTTAATCAATGGGCCTCCCTGTGCTTTGCTGCACTAGTATCTACATTTTTGACACTAGTGCAGCAAAGTGCCACAATAGTGTCAACAATTTTGATGCTATTGCCCTAACAACTGCAAATTGTAAATATGACGCAACCATGGTGTCGTTAGGTGTGGCAGGGGCGACCCAAGAAAAGTGGAGCGTTGGGACCGATGCACCACTTTTTTGTACTTATGCCCCTTAGAGTGATAAAAGGCAATTCACAGAATAATGAAGATCTTTAACCCCTTCGCTGCCAGGCCTTTCCCCCCTCAGGTGCCAGGCCTTTTTTTGGCTATTTGGGCAGGGTGCGCTTAGGCCCTCATAACTTTTTGTCTACATAAGCTACCCTCCCTGGACTCCCTCAGGTGTCTAGTTTTCAGAAATGTCTGGGTTTGGTAGGTTTCCCTAGATTGCCCCTGAGCTCAGGACCAAAAACGCAGTTTGCCCCTCCCCCCAAAAACAGGTAGTTTTGTAGTTGATAAGTTTGATGTGTCCAGATAGTGTTTTGGGGCGTTTCCTGTTGCGGGCACTAGGCCTGTCCACACAAGTGAGGTATCATTTTTATCGGGAGACTTAGGGGAACATAGAATAGTACAAGAAGTGTTATTGCCCCTAGTCTTTCTATACATTTTTTCCTTCCAAATATAAGACACTGTGTTAAAAAGATGTCTATTTGGGAAATGCCCTATAATTCACATGCTAGTATGGGCATCCCAGAATTCAGATATGTGCAAATAACCACTGCTCCTCAACATCTTATCCTGTTCCTATTTTGGAAATACAAAGGTTTTCTTGATATCTATGTTTCACTCTTTCTATTTCAGCAAATGAATTGCTGTATACCCATATAGAATGAAAACCCACTGCAAGGTGCAGCTCCTTTATTGGCTCTGGGTACCTAGGGTTCTTGATGAACCTACAAGCCCTATATATCCCTGCAACCAGAGGAGTCCAGCAGATGTAACAGTATATTGCTTTAAAAAAACTGACATTGCAGGAAAAAGTAGAGAAAAATGGCTGTTTTTTTCACCTCTATTTCAGTATTGTTTTATTTCAGTTGTTATTTTCTGTAGGAAACCCTAGTAGGATCTACACAAATTACCCATTTCTGAATTCAGAATTTCGTCTACTTTTCAGAAATGTTTAGGTTCAGCATTGGTTTCACACCCATTTCTGTCACTGACTGGAAGGAGGCTGAAAGCACAAAAAAATCATAAAAATGGGGTATGTCCCAGTAAAATGCCATAATTGTGTTGAAAAATTGGGTTTTCTGATTCAAGTCTGCCTTTTCCTGAAAGCTGGGAAGCTGGTGATGTTAGCACTGCAAACCATTTATTAATGCAATTTTCTGGGAAAAAACCTCAAGCCTTCTTCTGCAGCCCTTTTTTCCCATTTTTCTGAAAAAAACGAAATTGTCACTGTATTTTGGCAAATTTCTTGGTCTCCTTCTGGGGAAACCACAAAGTCTGGGTACCTCTAGAATCTCTAGGATGTTGGAAAAAAAGGATGCAAATTTGGTGTGGGTAGCTTATGTGGACAAAACGTTATGAGGGCCTAAGCACGAGCTTCTCCAAATAGCCAAAAAAAGGCTTGACACCTGAGGGGGAAAAGGCCTGGCAGCGAAGGGGTTAAAGTGTGAGCAGCATTAACAATGTTTTGAAATGGTTAGGTGCTTATGTGAAGCATAGACCGTTTTTATTCTCTTCTCAGGTCCAAATTGTACATAGGAGTTAGTGCTCAGTTGTTGAACTAAGAAATATGGGCCTCAATCTAAGAAGGGCCTAGCATCAACTAGCGCCACATTTTTTTTTACTCTAATGTGGCATTAGATTGGCAAAAATGCTGCACCATATTTACAAAGTGGTGCAATGCACACATTGCACCACTTTGTAAACCCTTGTTCCACATTACGCCTGCCTCAGGCATAGTGTAGGCGAAGGGGGCGTTCCCCCATTTGGCAGTCCAGAAAAATGGTGCAGTAGAATCTATGAGATTCCACTCCGCCATTTTAGGCGTCATGTTTAACTCCTGATCAGAGCTAGTGTTAACATGAGGCACACAATTATTGGCCTCTATGTACTTTGCAGGATTAGTGCCAAAATGTTTGGTGCTAATCCTGCAAAGAGCCATAATAGCATTGGAAATTATGACGCTATTGTACCTAACATGCACCATGATACGCTGTATATTAAATACGGCGCACATATGGTGGCGTTGGGGGGGGGTGCAGTGGGGCACAAGCAAAGTAGCGCTTCATGTAATGAAGCACCACTTTTCCTACATCTGGACCATAGTTTCAAGAATTAAGTAACTTCACATCAAATATGCAATAATCAGTCTATCTGCATTGTATGGGAGTCATCATACATATATAATAACAGATGTTCTAAAAAATTCTATATGCACTAATAACTCAACCTTAAGTAAACATGTACCAATGTTTTTTTTTGTTTTGTTATACGACATTGACATCCTTGATGAAGCAAGATATTTGTGAAATACATTTTCCTCTTGAATTTGTGTACAATGAATTGAAGATCAGATACAGGAAGTAAAAATACGTTTCATTGGAGAAAATAAGTACTAAATCATATTTGTGATAAAGCTAATTTTTGGAATGTATAATGAGCCCTGGAGACCCCTTACAAACTTATTGCTTCCAACTCGCCTGAAATAGTCTCTGAATCTCTACCGATGCTTGTGTCTACATGTGAGAGAACAACCTCATAACTCCCTCACGCACTAAATGAAGCTTTACATAGCTCATCTTTGAAGAACCCTAAATTCTACATGTGGGCTAGTAGACTTCTCCCTGAGTCAGTGAAGTAAAAGCATTACTTTACTGTTCACTTATGGACTAACAGTCTTCTCTTCCAAAAATGTAAAATCTCATGTGTTTTCATTCCACAAACTGGATCATATCTATTACTAGATTTTCCTTTATGTTGTTCAGCAAGCGCAAGCACACACTCTCATTCTTAACTGCAATAAGTTAAATGTAATTGAGGTCTATCTGCTGCAAACTAACAGCATCCTTTCATGATTTCAGCTTAATGGACATGAAGTCAAGTTACCAGCAGAAATATCAGAGTTCTTGTTGATTAGCATCGACGACAATGCTGTGGTGGCTAAATATGCATCCGAGTCCCAGGTCACAATTCAGCTCAGCACGAGTGGATCAGTCACATTGACAGTCAGTCCAAATATGGCTAACAACTTATGTGGGGCCTGTGGAAACTTTAATGGAGACAAAGCTGACGACCTGAAACTCGCAAATGGAAGTATGGGCAGTAAAGTTACAGATGTGATAATTTCCTGGAAGGCGGATGACCTAACACCATGGTAATGCTCAGCCTAAATGTATTCCTGCTATGCAAGTCATGAATCCATTACACATTTTTGAAGAATGGAGCACTTGCCCATCTGTAAAATAGTGATTGAGCTGAGATGTAATACATTTGTGGTGTACGTATGTATTTGTATAATTTTATATGTGAGTGTGTGTGCATGTGAGCTCAAAGGGGCAAGGGGAAAGGGTATTCCTGGTAATCTATGTCATAAAAAAGGAACACGGGATTTTCTTTTTCATATGTCCTGAACAAACTTCTACATGAGTTCCAATGGATCCACACTAAATTAAGTGTCCATGTATGGGGTACTGAGAGAAATGTCCTATGTTAGATGATTAACTTATCCTACTGTACATCAGTTCTCTCTTTTTTTTCTTGTGCTATAAGACAAACATTGCATTTAGGATGAAAGCATCAGTGTAGTT
Organism: Pleurodeles waltl; assembly: GCF_031143425.1. Lineage (NCBI taxonomy): Eukaryota > Metazoa > Chordata > Amphibia > Caudata > Salamandridae > Pleurodeles > Pleurodeles waltl. Next base: position 1,453,578,419 of record NC_090446.1, on the reverse strand, counting down.
ACAGTTAGGACTGAGTTTGAAAAGCGAAGGCATTTTTGTTTTCTTTATAACTTTAGGGTTGTTTAATGAAACTACACAAAACGTAATTGAAAAAAAAAACATCCACTTTGGCTCCTTCAGAGAAAGTTTTGCACTGGTACTGCAGGAGCAGAGTAAAAGGAACTTTCACTAAATGTTTATAGAACCATTGCTCACTGATACAGAAAAAACTGTGTAACTGACTTACACCAAGCTTGGCACAAGTTAAGATGCTTACTCAAGGAATGTCCTTTAGTTGCTTTGGTGTAAATCCATTCAGTAGTTTTTCCAGAAATTAGCATTTAAAGAAGGACTCAGGTTGGACATGAAGGTTTTAACCATTATTAGAACATTGGAAGGTTGGCAGCTCCATTGAAAACAATGGAGTGCTGCAGGCTTTTACTGGCCGGTAAAAGCCCGCAGCGCCAACATTCCAATGTTCGCTTTGTTCACAGCAACAGCTGTGAACAAAGCCTCACGGAGCCCGAGGGGATTTTAATCCCCTCGGGCTCCTTGAGCAATTTGTTTTATCTAATAAAACATTCTGCCCTGAATGGCAGAATGTTCTAAAAGCCTTAGAACCCGCTATAGCGGGCTCTACCGGCTATTAAAGGCAAAGGCCCTTTCCCTTGTTAAATGCCCGAGCCGAACGCGGGAGCGGGCCTTTAATATCTGGTAGAGCCCGCTACGGCGGGTTCTAAAGCTATAGAAAATGTTAAAGATATATTGCCAATTTACAAATTGAGGATCCTTCACAAATCCAAAGTTAAAAAAATATTCAACTCCTATTGTCTGATGGAGGTTTTCTCTGGTCGGCCATTTCAGATCCATGGGTCAAAAGTTGAATCCACAGATCAGAAATGATTTGATTAGCTGCCCATGACATTAAAAAAAGACATTCCAATTACCATTACAGGACTCAAGGACTCAGTCACAGAGTCCTAAACAAAATACTGGAAGGGTGCGTGCAGGGTAAGCCCATGTAGGGGTGCCCTTCTATGGTGAAAAATGTACAGTTTGTCAGGGGATATGGAGATGTAGAGCCTGGATTTGTGAATCCTAACAGATCCTAGCAAAACACTCTAGTGTAGATTAGAGGATCCAAAAATAAAATCACTAAAAAGACCCTTCAATCTCCCACCATTGTGCAGGCCTTGTGCGGTGGGGTTGGCTACTGATAGAAACTCTGCTGCCAGGAGCAAACTCCTTGGAATATAAAATGTTCTAACCGCTGTAACAGAAAGTTTCAATTCTATTAAGGATATAGAGGTGGGGATTACACTCATCTTTCTTCACTTCATTTCATCCAGCATCTTTAAAACACAACTACCTTTCCCAGAAAACCATTAGGAAAAGAGAAAAACATTATAACTAATTATCAATCAGTCCATGTAACATAGTCCATCATCTCTGTTTATGCTCCCATCTTTTTTAATGTGAGAGCTGTATCCCAAAATAAGGATTTCGTTGATCAATGGCTCACTCCTGTTTGGAGGCGTCATTCCCTAAAAGAGTAAACAGACCTGTAATACCTTCTCCACAACCAATAAAAAGACCACATATCAAGTCCTACGAAACAGTAAAATGAGCAACATACAATCCATCATGTACATGAAAACAACACACTACGTAGCAGTAATAAGAGAACTTCTTCATTACAAGAAAAAACGTAAACAATGCTTATCCTCAACAAACTCCAGAATTCCACATAGATGCAAAAACCACCAAGGAGGGAACAATCAGCCTTGATACGTGTGGCAATAATCCTCACCTCTGCATTCTTAATAGAACTGAACTTTCTGTTACAGCAGCTAGGAAATGTTCTATTCTATGTAGGATGCTCATTCAAAGCTTATTTACCACCAGGGTAGTAATATCTACTACTGCTTTAAAGTAGAACATGATAACCAGTCAGCCATATTCAAAATATCCTTGAGTTGAGCCCCTAAAGAAAAAGCCTTGGAAGCCATAGCACCTCTCGCCAAGTGTGCTCCAAACAGTGATGTGTCAATACCTGCCTCCTGCATGACATACCTCACCCACTGTGCTATGATTGAAGAAGAATCCACCAGGAACAGTATACATTAAGCAATCCGAAGTTGTAGTTCCCCAGCAAGGCAAATTTCTTCAGTAAGTGCCTCATATACCTTAAAGAAGCAGACCACACACAACTTTGGAGTATCCACAAACATCGGAAAAAAACAATCCTGGAAGTACATTTAGTTTGTCTTGACATATGAAAGGTAACATATTCAGGGGTGAATACCCTTGCCTGTAATATCCAGGGCTTGTACATTCAACACCCGCTTGCAAGAGATCAAACACAGCAACATGGCCAACTTACCTGATTATTGTTTCCAGGAGAGAAATGTATTGCTTGGGCAAGAGAGAAACAAGTTGAAGACCAAATTAACAAACCACAGGGTGGAATATCTAGAGGAAGGAGGCACCGACAGTCTCACTTCCTTCGTCAGTTTCTTAACCAATGGGTGTTCCACTACTGGAAAAAGGTCTATGGGCAGATGGCTTGCTGAGATGGCTGAGCAGAAAGTATTTACTGACCTGTAAGCCATACCGTCATTAACCAAAGATGACAAAAATTCAAGATAGGAACAACTCCTGATGGCACGGAATTCACATTCCTCTGGCACACATCAACTCAACCATCTGCCCCAGGCAGACCTAAATCTCTTCTTAGTGCCATCCACCCAACCCTGGACAAAAGACTTTGAGCTGTTTCCGAAAGTCTTCTGACTTCTTACCTAGACCTGTAATCTTCCACCCCATGAGGGGCAATTTGCCCTCCAGGACCAAATGGTGAGGATTCCCCAGCAGGTCCCGCAGGATTTCTTGTCACTGGGGTAGACAGATTGGAAAATTCCAAGAAAGTTTCATCATCACTGATAACCAAACGTGTGATCTCCAAAGTGGCCTGATCACCACCAAGTTCCCCTTCTGCCGCCAGACTTGCATGGCCACTTGCATCATCATCGCTAACGGAGGAAATGTGTACCCATGTCCCCCACTCCAGTCTTGCAGAAAAGCATCCTTTGCCTCCATTTGTAGATCCGGCCTTCAACTGAAAAACTGATCCAGTTGGCAGTTGTGACAAGTGGCAAAGAGATCCACAGAGAACAGCCCCCAAAGCCTCTCTAGTATCTGGAACACCTCCCGGTGCAGTTGCCATGCCTTGAGATCCTGAAGGTGATGAGAATGACAGGACGCAACTTTGTTGGACTTCCCCAGGATGTACTCTGCTGTCACCAAGATATTGCATTCCAGACAGTGGTGCCAAAACCCTTTGGCCAGCTCCTCTAGCATCTTCAATCGTGTACGCCCCAGGCAGCTGATGTACCTCACTCCTGAGAAGTTGTTGAGTTTCAACAGCACTGAGCAACTAACTTTGTCCTGAGTCCAACACTGGACCGCAAAGGAGCCTGCCGGTAGCTCCAGGGAGGTTACGTGCAGGGATTTTTCTCCAAACAACCACTTTCCTCCTGTGGACACACACCGCCACAGCTGCCCCCCAGCCCTTTTTGCTGACATTGGATTGAATCACAATCTCCAGACTGGATCTGAAGATGGCCCTTCCATTCCAAGCCTTTATGTGGGCCATTACTTCCCACAAAGTCCCTTCTGCATTTATTCTTGACAAACCCTCCCTATAATTAAAGGGCCTTCTAGGGAGACCCTTCAGTTTATTTTCATCTTCCTTCTTTCTTCCCCGTTTGGCCAAGCCATTTTGCACACATATTGAGTCTGGTACTTCAGACTCTTAGGATACATGTAAAAAACTATCTAACCCCTTTAGAGGCCAGTTGGGAATAACAGCACTAAGCTGACAAGGAGCACAGCCCAATAATATAGCATGCCTCCAGCTGGAGGGTGTGGGCTTGTGCTTCACAACTCAGTTGCTTTTGATGATCTTTTTTTCTGCCAATCTATCACAAAAGTTAGCTTGAACCACTGTCTCAGAGCACTCACTTTAATGATGCGCCTACCCCTGGAAGCTTGCTGCCAGGACCAAACATCCTGGATTCAATGGGTCTTGCTATGAAGGGACTTGCCTTTCCTGTGGAACTCCGCTGCAGGGAGAAAACGACCATGACACTAGGGGCCTGGCTGCAATGGGCTGGGGGTGTCTGACATGGAAAGCCCGCCATAGGATGCAATTTTTCTGAACACAATTAGCCTGGCCACAGAAGGCTTACCCTCTCCTGAGAAACTACACCACCAGGAACAACCATCCCAGACTCAAATGGCCTGGCTGCAGGGGCTGGGAGCACTTGCCCTGGAAAATCTCCTTTCAGATTCTGATTTCTCAAATTGAATAGGCCCAGGTGTGAAGGGGCCCTTCCAGCATCCAGAGCAAATTTCCCCGGTGCAAGGGGACCATCATTTCTAAGCAGAAATCTCTGTTACTTGGATCAAGATTCCTGGACTCACTGTGTCTGGCTCCAGAGGGACTGGGGCTACCCACCCACTGAAAGTTCTGTTACTGGGAGCAGCCTCCTTAAAATCAAACTGCAGGGCAGCAGATGGGTTAGTGGCACCCTCCCATCAGAAACTCTACCACTGCATGCCAGCTTCCCATAAATGGCGGATCTGCAGAAAGACTTACATGCTGTCTCCACCACCAGGCACAAGCTTTCTAGATTCTCAGAAGCTGGCTGTGGTGGTTGCTTGCCTCTGGAAATTATGCTTCTGGTGCAAGTTTCACAGAATTAAGCGGCATGGTTGTGAAGAGGATGGCACACCCCCAGAAACTGCCACCAGTTGTAAACTTCCCAAATGAAAGGGCCCAGCTGCCAAGGCTCTACCAGCGCCCTCCCCTGGAAAGCCACTGCTGGGTGCAAGTATTCTGGACTCAAGAGCCCAGATGTGGAGTGACTTGTATGCCCTCTCCACCATCAGGTGCATGTGTCCCAGACACAAGGCGGCTGACTTTGGAAGGGTTGGCACCTCCCCCAGAAACTCTGTCACCAGGATCAAACTTCCAGGACTCAAAGTGACTGTCTGTGTCTTCTTCTCAGAAACTCAGCCACCTGGAGCAAACTTGTCAGAATCAAGGTGCCTGCTGTTTTTGCAACGACTCCACCACAAGGTTCAAGCTTCCCAGACTAAAGCACCTGGGTGCAGAGGGGGGTTATGGTGCCCACTCCTCCAGCTTTGTCACTAGGAGCAAATGTCCCAGATTCAGGGGTCTCACTGCAGAAGGGCAGTTGGCTCCTGTGTCTGGAAACTGCACAGATTGAGGAAAGCTTCTCAAAATGAAGGAGCCCTGCTACAGTCCCTGGAACATCTTGGACTCAAAGAACACAGTTCTAGAATTACTTGCATGCCCCTTAAACAGTTTTGAGCAAGTTTCCTGGACATAGACCCTCCTGACATATAAACCCCAAATATCCCCTTCTATGTGAAAGCTTTCTGGACTCAAGCAATCTGGATGTGGAGGGACTGGGGGTGCCTTCCCCTGCAAACCCCACCTCTGAGCACCTCTAAGGCAAAGGGCCTGATTGTGGAGGGGCTGAGGCCACCTACACTTAGAAACTCCACTGATGGGTTGAAATCGTATAGATACAAGCAACCAGCCTAATAAGGAGTGGGGGGAAAACATTTCTGCCTAGAGTAAGCTCCCTGGATCACAGAGGTCAGGCCCAGGAGAGGCAGGATGTACGCAATCCTGAAATCTCTGAGAGCAGGCTTCCCAGACTGGAGGGGCTAAGGCAAACCTCCCACATTCAAGTGGCCTTGATGCAGAGGGGCTGGCAGCTCCTATTTTCAGAAACTTCATCAGTGGGCACAAACTCCTTCGACTCAAGGAGCCCAGCTGCAGAGGAGCAGGCAGTGGCCAACCCCAAAACCTCTACCTCTGGGTGCAAGCTTACCGGAACTAAGGGACTCTTATGTGGAGGGGCTTGCTCACCTTCAGAAAGACAAGAGTAAGCTTCCATGACTCATTGGTCTCAGCTGGAGATGGTCTGGCAGAGTCCACTAACAGAACCTCTACCTTCCGCACCAAAGGGGCCTGGCTGTGAAGCAGCTGAGGCATCCGCTCCTAGACACTACACCACTGGGTGCAAGCTTTCTGGACTCAATATGCCCAGCAGTGGTGGGACCAGGGACACCTGCCCCGGGAAACCCTACTGCTGATGCAAGCTTCCTGGACAGCCAGGTGGAAACTCCGCATGCTCAAGGAGTCAGGAGGATGTCCACCATTGAAACCCACTGGCAGCAAGTTTCCTGGACTAAATAGGTCTGGCTGTGGATGGTGCAAGCAGTGCCAACCCCTGTAAAATTGCCTTCCATGAGTTAGCTTCCTGGACTCAAAGGGCCCTGCTGTGGGAGGGCTGGTTGTGTTCACCACTGAAATCAATGACACTGAGAGCAAGATTCCTATACACAAGGGGCCCAGCTACAGTGGGGCTACTGCCCTATGAAGCTCCACCCCTGTGTGCAAGATTACTGCAGCTGACCCGCAATGTGTACTGTTGAAGCCTGTGAACAATGGAGGTCAGATACCTTCAGAAGGTGAGGGATTGGGTCAGACAAGATGCCCCTCCATGCAGCCCAGCTTTGCTGTGCATGGCTGAAGGCTAATTTCAAAGGGGGCTGGGGTAAAGGACCTGGCTAGAGTCCACACCATGCACCCCATTCATGTCATGTACACCTTTAAGGCTATTGGTCCCTACCCTACTGCAGATAATCAAAGTCCATCCACTGTGCATATTAGATGCCCATGAAGGATGGGTTGAAGAGACTAGAGAGAGGTCACATCCTGCATCCTACTCTTTGCTGCGTACATCCAAATTCTGTCATGTTGACTTTGGTCTCGGGCCTGGCCTGTGAGACCCCACTGTCTACCCCTATTGTGTACAGTTGAAGGAAGTGCATAGTGCAGATTAGCTGTTGGTGTAGGGTTGGGAACAGCTAATGCATGAAGATGCATATTTGGTATAGTTAGTACATAGGAGCTTATCATAGAAACATGACATGCAGGAAAAGCCTGTGTCATATGTCTACAAGTCATGTCCTACTATGATTAATTTGGCAACAGATGTCCCTAATAGTCATAGCCAAAACGTGATAACAACTTTATGTTAGCTTTAAACATACGTTGGTGAGACAAAAACTCTTTCATGTTCAAAATGAACAAAAGAACAGAAAATCCATTAAAAACGGTTAAAGTGAAGTTAAGGCTATGTTTACTCATAACACATAATGTATGTTACAATAACCTCTGAAATTCACTGAATAAACATAGTTCAAGTGAAAACTTGTGCCATCAGCAAGCAACCTCATGTAAATGCCATCACTGAGGACATCACTAATACCATCACTGATAACATCGTCCAATTATGCCAACATTATCCTATTGCCCAAGTGCAATGACAGTGAGCCACTTGACCAGCCCCCTGCCCAGACCTCTGTGAGCAAGCAGCCTACATTGCATTTAATCTTTGCAAAGTGCAGCAAATATTGGCTAATGACTCTATACCTACAGCAAGGCTCTACAGACATTCTTCTGTACTAAATTGACACAAACTATAAAAAGTCTTCAAAGGCGCAAAACGCACCTTACGGTCTCATTTATACATACAAGGAAAACTAAACCGTCTCTCAATGGCTTCTACAGTGTACATTGTTGATCCATTTGCAGTGAAGCATAATTTTCAGCATACTCCTGCACCAAACCTTCTTTAGCTAATAAATCCCAACTTTACTCAGTTTTTGGTCATAGCATATGGTTTCGACTTTATAGTATGGTATTGCTCCCGCTCCTTAGAGGTGGGTAGTCTCTGGTGTACACAAAATTTGGTTTTAATCATAGGTGGTTAGCAACAGACTATGGCTTTTGATCTGCAGAAATATGCCCTGAGGGCCTGAATGAACCACTCTAAGAATTCACCAATGTTGCAATAATTGGAAGTAAATTCATCAGTGATGTAATTTGTGATGTCTTAGTGATAACATTTAACATGTAATGAGTGATAATATGAAAGGTCATTATAAGTGCATAACAGGGGTACATGTTATCGTTAATTTACTGAAAAATAATTGGTGAATTTCAGAGGGTTGTTGGTTTGTTTTGTAACTAATACTGAATTTTAACTATGAGTTTTCAGTATATATATATATATATATACACACATATATATATATATACACATATATATAAATATACATTTCATGTTAAAGTGATGATACTGTTAGCTACTGAAAGAAGATAGGAAGTAACATTTAAAAACCAAAGAAAACACTGAAAACCACTACTTATAGTTTACCTAGCTAATTATAACTTGTGCCCTGGCAGCACACTGCTTATTACATCGCATATTACACCAATCATGACATGTTAAATTACTTTAATGACATCATTGATATCATCAAAGCAGCCAGCCACAGCAGGGGGTTCCCCACAATGTCAGTACTCCACAAAGGTCCTGTATGCAACATACCCTTGATGGATAGTTACCCCGAGGTAACTATAACTCATCGCCCTTTGCATGCAGTTTTCTTAGCAATAATTTTATTGCAAATGTTGCAGTGATAATATAAAAGATGCCATCAATGGTATAATATGTGCATGGTTGCAGCGCAAGTTATAGATATTTTAGGGTGCGAGCTATAGTTACTTAAAAGAACTCTAACTATAACTGCTGAATTTCGATGGTTTTGTACAAAACCATAGAAATTCAGCAGTTAAATATATATATAGAGATATACCCCGTGCAGCGCAGCCTGTGGCCAGGCCTGGCGGTCAATCCTCCTGCATGCACCCAAGCCCAAGCTGTGCACTGCCTTCGGTGGTGTGCAGCATGTGTTTGGATGCACTCAGGGCTTTTCTTTCCTTTTTTTTTGGTTTTTGGATCTGTGGATTCACAAATCTGTGCATCCAGTTGAGGATCCGCGGATCCACGGTTCGGGTGAAAAAAAAGGGCAATTGTGTCTTACAGGTCTTACGGGGTCAGGATACCTTTATCCTGTCCCCTAATGCGTTTTTTCACTGCTAGTTTCCCACATCCTGAGCCGATGTGCCCAAAGAAAATGGTGGCTTCAACTTTTATGTCAAGTTGCGGCCAACTAATCAGAGCCTTGCTCTGCCTGATTTGCAGTTCCCGATCTGTTAGTCTGGATCCACAGAGGATCTGCATCCCTTTATATCTATATTTTTTGGCCTTGAATTACTCCAAAACTACTGAACGGATTCACACTAATCCACAAAAATCGTGATCTGCGCAACAGGATCTAGCTTCCTGCCAACTGTGGTGTAATTCCATTGAGCCGTTTGGGCTGTAGGTGTGTCTAAAGGTCCTATGTAAAAATGTATTGGGAAAACGTCTTTTGGACCCCCGCTTGACAGATCTTTCAAGAAAGCAGCTGAACTGACCGAAGTGTACGTTTTGAACATTTTGTAAAGATTCATCAAGCAGTGCCAAGGTTATCAGTAAAAGAAGAAACGCTCCATCTATGGAAAGTAGGGCCTAGCTATGATGCCTCCACTAGGTTACAGATGGATTTGCGGTATCTCACAAGCCAGACAGAAGGACCATGAGCCAGCTCCTTCAGTGTATCATCAGTAGTACCATTACCGAGATGTGATGGACAGGTGCTTTGGCATATGTTCCTTAATTTATTTTTTAAGTGCAAACAATGCAAGTAAATGTCATAGCCTGATGGCAAGAAAATAATGAAACTTGTCTTTTCTTTTCACTCTTTTTCTTTGCAGCTTCTAGACTTAAATGCTTGGCTTCTGAAGGACTTTGGTTTAACACGTTCCAGTTCAGAAGGTTTGGGTGAACTTTCTTCTACAGTTCTCCTATCTAACTCATCACATTTTTCCACTCTGCACCTTTTTTTGGTGGAAAGTAATTAATCTGGAACAGGATGCACTTTTCTTACGACCAAGCAAACTGCAAGATCTTTGTGAAAATGTCCTCTGATTTGAAATAAACTGTCTGAATTCGCCTAATTTGAAATGAAATGCGTGCATTCCTTCTCCACTTAATTAAACTCTTTTGGCACACATTTGTGTTTATTCATGTTGCAGTATTTTTTAATTGATTGCAAGGCTGTGCTCTATACTCTATGAATCCTTTCAAAGATACTACCCTCATAAAATATTTTGCGGTGAGTAAACGAAAGCATAGCAAAAATATTCTCGTGTGTAAATTTCCTTTTTTCGATTTTTAAAATCTTACTAAACCAAATAAATCCCCATGTTTAAAAAAAAAAGACTATTGAGGGCTATTTAGACCTATGCACTATTAACAGCTGCTTAAATGTCCTAGCACATTTTACATTGGAAAAGGGTTTGATGTTGATGACGCAGAAACGAAGGTTTTACATTTATTAGCGCATAAACGTAGTGCCGCAATAATCAAGTGTGACTTTAACCGAACTAATAAAGATTGTACGGGACAAATGTGCCCTCAGAGTAGTTCGCCAACATTTATAAGCGTGCTTTATATAACGTGATGTATTAGAATTGTACTAATCTGACATAACCGTAAACGTGTGCCATGATTTGCTTGTTTGAAATGTTTTAACTTAGCATAACTTTAGTGGAGGCTTATTCCTAGTTGCCTTGTCTCACGGTTTAGATGCTCGTGTTTTTCTAACGTGCTAATAAAAGGTGTATTCTTGCTTGAAGCTGTACTTTTCCAGTGAGATCGGTTCACATGCTTATCTTTAAGGTTTCGTGCCAGCCTGGCATCTTCTTCTTTGCTCCAAGGTCAATCTGCAGGTGCAGACAATGGAAGCTCTGAAAGTGAGTTAATTGGTAAAATATGTTGCAACTTACGTTCCCGACTCCAAGGATAATGTATGCCTAGGTAGAAGCTTGTGAATTGTTGTTTTTGATTGGACAATTTGAAGCCAACCTATGAACCCTCCAATGGAAGACCCTACTGGATTTGAACTGTTGTTTATTTAAACCTGGTGCACAAGAAGAAAGCGGCCATTACCCATTTCACCCATTGAGGACATTATTGCCCATTGCAGCCATTATGGCCCATCTTGCCGACCTCGTCATTTTGCTATCTTCTACGATGCCAATTGATGTTCGACGCCATTTTGAATGAGACTTTGATGCTTTCTCTAATCGAGAGAAAGAGACTTTAAGTAATTCTCGCCCTAGAGACTTTAACTTCGATTTGCCCCTTTGCATAAAGTAGTAGTTTTGTCCTTTTATCTTGCCGCTGTGAGGCAATTGCCCCGTCCACCCTGCCCCCTTTGCCCCCGTCCCATGCTGATCGAAACCGGTACCTGTGAGACGAAGACTTCCTTGAATGCTGATTGAATTTGGTAAATATGAAAGGAAAATGTACAATTGCATTGTGTTTCTTTTTAGGTAACCAACTGCTGATTTTTGATAAGAGCCCTAGTTAGGAGTTTTCCAAATCAATGTTGCTAAATTGTTTTTTGCATGAAATCCCACATACAGATGCTAATTTGAGGTTAGATGAGGATTCATTTGTTGCACGATGCAATTTGAGACCTTGTTATGCTGACTAATGTATGCAATTAGCCCATTACAGATTATAGTTTTAGTGGTTTGCGTTGCTATCATCGAATGCATTGTTATTCAAATGCTGCATAGATTGCATCTTTTTCGCCGTTATGGACAGCTATTAATGTTCATTTACATATATCATTTGGTGTTGAGACACATTTATATCGTGCTAGCTTTGTTAATATAGGGAAATAAATTCATTAACTTTGAATAAACTGGTGTGGTTATTCATGGCCGGAAGATCATGGTTCGCCAAAATGTTTTCTGGATTAATTGTGAAGTGTTATGTTGATCAGGGCATTGCTTATGTTCGTTATTGATTATTGATTTGATTAAATTGACTAATCTCGGGTGAAGAGAGCCCCACTTGGTCAAAAGATTCATCGACCCAAGAGCGTCCAAATACAGGTAATTTATTAGGACGGAACGCTCTATCAGTAGATGGTAGAAGAGGACGGTTACCCCCTTTGGGACCCCACTCGAGAGGTAACGGTTTCGCCCTTTGGGACCCCACTCGAGAGGTAACGGTTTCGCCCTTTGGGACCCCACTCGAGAGGTAACGGTTACGCCCTTTGGGACCCCACTCGAGAGGTATATGGTGTTGAATTAGATTTTTCTTGGGTAAAACAGATTGAGAGAATGATGATGCCCTAAGTCCCCCGCGACTTTCCCGGGATCTCGGAGCTTGCGAATGGAGAGAATGGAGGTGTGAAATCGGCGTTGGCGGTACTAGTGACGGTATGAGTGAAGTCAGGATTTTGCGCTTGCACAGCTTATTGCCGCAGATTGTTTGAAAAGGTTGCGAGGATTTTAGAAAATAGCAGAGGTGCGACTCCGAGTGTGAGAGTAGGGAAGTCGTTGAACTTCATGTGCATGTGGCGCTTTGTGCAGAAAAAGGTCCACGTGGTTGTTGTTGTTGAGACGGGCCCTGCGAGGTCAAGAGACTCCGGAGTATGTTGAAAAGTGTATGAGACACTTGTTTTATGTTGTGGTCTGGTCGGTTTAATAGGTTGACCGGGCGTGGTCAACGAGTCGGTACGTGTGTTAAGGGAGTGAAAGAAAACTTCGACTTCGGGCTTTGACAAATTCTAAGTGCACTAGAATAGATCACTGACAAGTTGAGAGCAGAATCTGCGGGTCAGATTTTGCATTGCGAAAGTGGGGACCGAGAAAGATGGAATAACTGCCGAGGCTAGTGAAAAATCCCTAAGGTCCTGAAGCGATTGTGTTACCCTTCCTGTAGTAAACCGACAGATCTGTTTTATTATTATTTGGTTGCTCGCGATACATGCCAGAAGTTGTTACGAGAGGAGCTGAGTGAAGGAGGACTAGCTGCGAGGCTTTGTCAGCCGCAGAGTGTGTGAGTGTGACGTCACTAGGAGCCGCGCTGGGATAGGTTGGTTGCAGAGAAGGGTCGCGCACGGATTGGACGCAGTCCGTGGGGCTCGATTGGAAGGGGAAAGGCAAGCGAAGAGTATTCCGGGAATTAAAGTCACTTATTGATTACAAATTTTGTGAAATAAAAGACGAGAAAATGAAATTTTTTAAAGCATTAAAGAGTGCGATGAAGGGGGAGTCTTACATTAAAGCGAGCGTAGGAGAGGAGACGCCACCCGAAGGTACACCAGCTTACATTATAATGGAGGAAAGGGGGGTAGCTCCGTGCCTTTGGCTAAAGCAATGGCACAAGCTGACAGAGAGACATGGGAGCGTAGCGTTCCCGATCCATGGGACATTCAATATAAGGATCCTAGAGAATTTGAGATTCGCGATGTACGACATGAAGGTACCTCCAAGGCCAGCACAGTTTGAGGCTCTAGCGATTTGGGAACTAATGGCTAGACAGCAACAGCAAAAGAAGTTCGAGACCAGGATAAGAAAGGTAGAAAAGACAGTAGCGGACGCTCGGTGGGATAATGCACAGAAGGTGTGGAGGTCAGATATATTGCAGGGGATAAAATTGTTTCCCGCAATTGCTAAGGAAGAAGAGGCGACAGGCAAGAAAGCTACCTGTAAGACAAACAGGAGGTGTTCCAAAGATAGAGAGGACGAGGAAAAGTTAAGGAGAGAAGACGAGTCAGACGATGAGGAGTTCATCATGCAATTGCTGAACGACCGTCCACCACCTTATGTAGAGAGTGAACAAGGTCCAAGTACCAGTTCTGCCCCTCCGGCACCGGTACAGAATAATGAAACTCCGAATTCAGAAACGCCATCGGGATCTAAGGACCCGAGTTTACTGTTCACCCCGCAGATACCGCAGGTTAGGAGAATATATCCAGATGTGCCTATATTGAAAACAGCAGAAAATTATTAGCCGCAGGTCCCAAGGTACTACAGCAGTGACAACATGACGGGAATGATTCTAGATCCAACCGTAATGGGAGTACAGAATGGTCGCAACCCAACATTGGCACAAGCTGAATCAACCCAGTTTTTGATGCCTCAAAAGCAGATGCAGGGGGGAACCGCACATGCTCAGATGACGGGGAGTCAGACGGGCATGCCGGCAATGATGACCCATAGTGTGGGAATGAACATGCCTCAGAACCTGGGGAATGGACAGAACCCAGATGCGATATCCCTACCCATTACTGTAGGTCCACCGGTACCTTTGTACATTCAGCCTAACTCAGGTATGAGCGGTCAAGGATCAGTGGTGCAGAATGGGACGGAAAGGAGGTGCATAGAAAACACTCCAGAGACAACTCCGATAGCGGCTCAGCCAACTGGATCTGGGTCCTTGATGGAGTTTAGTCCCATATGTGCTCAGTCAACAGTGGTGAGGTCGAGTCCCCCACTGATGATACCGCTATCATCGAACACTGAAAAGTTGCCGCAACCATCAATGGCAGTCGATGTGAATGCTACACTGATGGGGTTGAATGCGCAACAGCTAACACAGTGGTTCAACAGTCTGAATTCCACACAAAGCTCAGCCAGTGGGAAGGGAGAAGACTATCTGAATGGGGTAAGGTTGAACATGGAAGCAGAAGAATTGGTGGAAGGGACTATGGGTTTGAATAGGTTAGAGTCCTACTCGGAAGAAGAGCTGAGGTATCTATGTCCCAGGATTACGAGAGAAGTGAACAAGGTACATAGAAGGTTGCAAGAAATAGCTGACAAAAACGGGGTTGAGATAGACAAGACAAAACACTTGAGCAGGAGCTATAGATTGGATTTCAGGACCACAGACTTTGAACACATGAGGTCAGCAGGCATGAAAACGCACCTTAGAGAATTGCTGCAGAGTGCACAAGTGTGGAGGTGCTTAGACAAATGGGAAAGCAGATGGGCAAAGAAAAAGGAAAAGAGGAAAGACAGTGTCCCAGAGCACAACGAGAAAAGATCACAGAGTAGTGATGCAATAACCATGTTACCAATGAGGGAGACAGCAGGGGGAAAATTAATACATGTACCGTGGCACAGAAGAGACATTCAGGGGGTCATTCTGACTCCCGCCGGACGCGGTCACCGCGCGCCCGGCGGGAGCCGCCAAAATACCGTACCGCGGTCGGAAGACCGCGGTGGGTATTTTGAGGTTTCCCCTGGGCTGGCGGGCGGTCGCCAAAAGACCGCCCGCCAGCCCAGGAAAAAACTCCCTTCCCACGAGGATGCCGGCTCGTAATCGAGCCGGCGGAGTGGGAAGGTGCGACGGGTGCTGTTGCACCCGTCGCGTATTTCACTGTCTGCCAAGCAGACAGTGAAATACTTGTAGGGGCCCTCTTACGGGGGCCCCTGCAGTGCCCATGCCAGTGGCATGGGCACTGCAGGGGCCCCCAGGGGCCCCGCGACCCCCCCTACCGCCATCCGGTTCCCGGCGGGCGGACCGCCGGGAACTGGATGGCGGTAGGGGGGGTCGGAATCCCCTCGGCGGCGCAGCAAGCTGCGCCGCCTTGGAGGATTCCAACGGGCAGTGGTAAACCGGCGGAGACCGCCGGTTTACCCTTTCTGACCGCGGCTGAACCGCCGCGGTCAGAATGCCCTCGGGAGCACCGCCAGCCTGTTGGCGGTGCTCCCGTGGTCGGTGGCCCTGGCGGCCACCGGCCGCCAGGGTCAGAATGACCCCCTCAGTCTTTTACGGATGATTTTCCCAAACTGAGAGAGAAACCGATTGAATGGTATCAACAGACTGATAGGTTTGTGAAGCTTGCAAAATGTCTTTGGGAAGACCTGAACACCCTCTTTGAGATTGTGGTTCCGGCAGATTTGTGGGAAGACTGCAAAAGGGCTGTATGTTGGCCGACAAGTGAACCAGAGAGAGACAGGGATACGGGTGCACCATCACCTATGGTAATGAGCTTGTACTATAAAGTGATTGAGCATTTGAAGACGAAGGTTGCCGCGAAAAATGTGGATTCGCAGAAGATTGATCGAACTGCCCAAGAGGCTAAAGAGTCGATTCATGGTTACTATGAGAGGTTGTTGAAGGCGTTCAAGAACTACAGTGGCACGGAAACAATAGAGGTGAAGGACATGCTTCATTTTGTGTTTAGATTCGTGGAAGGGCTGAGACCAGAGATAAGTCAGATGATAAAGACGCATTTGATTTGTTGGCAGTCGAAACCTATTGATGAGGTGTTGAATTATGCGAAATACTGTAGCGACGAAATTGAAGTGAAACAGAAAAGGTTGAAAGAGAAAGTGATGATGATGCAACTTAAAGCAGCTCAGACAGGGTTGCAAGGGTTGCAAGGGTTCCCACAGCAGATACCGCAGCCGCAGCCGCAGGGAAATATGGTGTTTCAGCCACAGGCGAGAGGCAGAGGCAGAGGAGGCTTTGGGAGTAATGGTCCGGATTTGAACACTGTTGCGATTCCGAATGGTGTGCAGGCAATGAAAAGGGTGATGCCGTGTCACGTGTGCGGAATCGTCGGGCATTGGAAACGCGAGTGCCCGATGGTGGTGCAGGAAGGTGCAGGTGTTGGTCAGCAAAACAATGATGTCAATGCATTCCAGACAATGAGGGGACCGAAAATGAGAGGTCCAAACCCAAATTTTCAGACCATAAATCAGCTGCAGGGATTACAGCCCATGCAGCCGCAGCAGATGCAGATGCCCCGTATGCAGATGACGCAAATGCAGCCAATGCAACAGCAGTTTCCCATGGTACCTAATCAGCAAATGCAAATACCCTTGGCACCAGTGAGTCAGCAGCAAGTGATGGTTCCTCCACAGGTCTCGGGTCAGGTGATATGTACAAATGGCACAGTACAACAGTTCCCACTACACAGTGAGAATGGAATAAACAATGTATGGGAGAGTGAAAGTTCAGATGAGGAGGGAAATTGTGTGCTTGCAGCATCCTTGGAAGTTGATCAAAAGGGTCCATATGTGGAGGGAAGAGTTATGGGTCATCGTGTTTCATTCTTGGTTGACACAGGAGCCACACGTTCAACTGTTAGGAGCATTGAAGTACCAAATTTGCCACTCTCAGGGAGAACAGTTCAAGTAGTGGGAGTAGCAAACAGGCACCTGACGAACCCAATCACAGATCCAGTACAAGTCAGAATTGGTAACTATCAAGGGTTACATAATTTTGTGGTATGTGACTCAAGCCCGATAGCACTGTTAGGGAGAGACCTATTGTGCAAATTGGGATGTTCGATTATGTGTTCGAACGATGGAATTAGAATTCAGACGAGCAGTGATGGGGAAGAAGAGGACAGTGTAGAAGGGGATGAGATGGAAACTGTCTATGAAGAATATCCTCTGATTAACCTTTTTCCGATGATAACTGAAGCAGATAGTCCAGCTGAATTACGGGGAACAGTCGGAAAGGAAGTGTGGGATATGACAGGAAAAGAGGTGGGATTGGTGAAAGGAGTGGAACCAGTGAAAGTGACCGTAAAACCCAATGTAACCTTTCCCCAGACCCCACAATACCACATGGCACAAGACACCCTCATGAAAGTCGCCCAACTCATTGACGAGTTTGTAAAACAGGGAGTATTGAAAGAAGTGTTAAGCAGGCCATGTAATTCACCAATCATGGGACTAATAAAGCCGAGTGGAAAGGTCCGAATTGTGCAGGACTTGAGGAAAATAAATGACATCATAATTAAATGCTGCCCTGTAGTACCGAATCCAGCTGTGATAATGTTTCAAGTCCCTTGCGATGCCGAGTGGTTCTCAGTCATCGACTTGTCACAAGCATTCTTTTCGGTGCCTCTTCATGAGGACAGCCAATTTCTCTTTTGTTTCAAATTCTTAGACAGAGTTTACAGTTGGTGTCGAATTCCTCAAGGGTTTTCTGAGTCACCGTCAATTTTCAATCAGATTCTAAAGAAAGACTTGGAAGCGTTAGAATTGCCATTCGAGTCAACCCTAGTACACTACATTGATGACTTACTGATTGCATCTAAGACAGAAAGTGGCTGCACAGCTGACACCATTGCTCTGCTGAACCATTTGGGAAGGAATGGACACAAGGTGTCTCCTTCAAAGTTGCAGTTCTGTCAGAAGAAAGTGAAATACTTGGGTCATCAAATAGAGAAAGGGTCACGGAGAATAATGAAGGAAAGAATAACAAGTGTACTTCAAATGAGTCCACCAAAGACGAGGAGGGAGGTGAGGAAGTTTTTGGGGATGGTGAGCTACTGTCGCCAGTGGATTCCCAACTTCTCAACTCTAGCAAAGCCTTTACTGAAACTGACCCAGAAGGATGCTTTGGATGAAATTGAGCTGAAAGGAGATGAGATGGATGCTTTTATTGAATTGAAAGAATGCATGTGCAGGGCTCCAGCTTTAGGTATGCCTGATTACACAAAGCCTTTCACATTGTTTTGTCATGAACGTGATGCATGTTCTTTGTCTGTCTTGACCCAAGCCCATGGTGGCATAAACAGACCAGTAGCGTATTTTTCAGCTACTTTGGATCTGGTCGCAGCAGCACTGCCAGGGTGTTTGCGCGCCGTAGCAGCAGTTGGTATCAGCCTCACTCAGAGTGAAGGAATAGTGATGGGACACCCATTAACAGTCATGGTCCCTCACTCAGTTGAGATACTTTTGACCCGCTCCCGAACGCAACACATGACTGGAGCAAGACTCACAAGGTATGAAACAATAATTCTGGGCTCACCGAATGTGCAGCTGAAAAGGTGCACTACGTTGAATCCAGCAACCTTGCTTCCTGGTGAAAATGCTGAAATTGAGAACGCTGAAGACGTCGAGCACGACTGCCTTCAGGTGACTGAATTTTGCACAAAACCCCGACCTGACATTAAGGATACTAAGCTTGATGAAAATGACCAAATTGTTTTTGTTGATGGGTCATGTTTAAGAGATGCATTGGGAATATTGAAAGCAGTATATGCTGTATGTACTGTAACAGGTGTCTTGGAAGCGTCCTGGCTTCAAGGAGTCTATTCCGCACAAGTAGCAGAGCTTGTAGCCCTTACAAGAGCATGCCAACTGTCTACATTGATGAAGGTTACCATTTACACTGACAGTCAGTACGGGTTTGGAATTGTGCACGACTTTGGGCAACTATGGTCACAGAGAGGTTTCCTGACCTCTTCAGGGTCCCCAGTGAAAAACGGGGAGAGAATAAGGGAATTGTTACACGCCATTCAGATGCCAGCCGAAATTGCAGTGGTAAAGTGTAGTGCTCATACAAAAGGACAGGACTATGTTTCCCTGGGAAATGCATATGCGGATCAGGTCGCAAGATTTTGTGCCTTGAACTGTATATTGCTCAGGGATGAATGGAATTTGATAAATGAGCCAGAGCTCGAACCAGCTGAAGCATTTGCCTTGAAGGTCGTGGATACAATGGATGAACTAAAAGCATTACAGAATAGCGTATGGGAGGATGAAAGAGTTTCCTGGATTAAGTCACAATGTACAAGGAGACCAGATGAGTTATGGGTTTCAAATGAAGGAAAATTTGTTTTACCAAATAGTCTCTTATCGCGGTTAGCGCGGTTCTATCATGGGCAGGCTCACCTAGGGAGAGATGCCATGATAAGATTGTTCAAAACTGATTGGTTTAACCCCAGATTCCGTCAAGTTGCAGAAGCAGTTTGCCATCGTTGTGTCATTTGTCAACAGATGAACCCAGGAAAGGGAACGGTTGTGAACGTGAGCCACATTGGCAGGGCGGGTGGCCCGTTCAGCAGAATGCAGATGGACTTTATTGAGATGCCTGTGCATGGAGGTCTGAAGTATGTGTTGGTGATTGTGTGCATTTTTAGTCACTGGATTGAAGCATACCCCACACGTAGAAATGACAGCCTTACAGTTGCAAAACTATTGTTGAGCGAGTTGATACCACGTTTCGGATTCCCGATCTCTTTAGAATCAGATAGAGGAAGTCACTTCAATAACGAGGTGATAAAGTTACTTTGCGCAGCGCTGAACATTGAGCAAAAACTGCATTGTAGCTATCGCCCTGAAGCCTCAGGACTGGTGGAACAAATGAATGGTACACTGAAATCAAGAATGGCGAAAATATGTGCATCGACAAATTTGAAATGGCCTGACGCATTGCCTTTGGTGTTAATGTCAATGAGAAACACCCCTGACAGAAAGACTGGATTGTCCCGCACGAAATTCTCATGGGCAGGGCCATGAGACTTCCTGCAGTTCCCGCAAACGCGCTTTTGAATATTACAGATGATATGGTGTTAGACTACTGCAAAGGTCTGGCTGACGTGGTTCGCTCTTTCTCTCACCAGGTGGAAGCAACCACCTTGTCACCGATCCAAGGTCCAGGACACACACTGAAAGCAGGTGACTGGGTCGTGATAAAGAAGCACGTGAGGAAGTCGTGTCTGGAACCCCGTTGGAAAGGCCCTTTCCAAGTGATCCTGACGACCACTACTGCTGGGAAGTGTGCGGGAGTTCCTAACTGGATCCACGCCAGTCATACAAAGAAAGTGTTGTGTCCCACAGATGAGGAAGTTGAAGCGCTGAAACTGCCAGTACCTGATAACAAAGTGCCAAGCGCTGAGACAGAGCAAAACAGAACTAGAAGCGAACAGGCAGAAATAGAGGAGAGAGAAATATTATCTGAGGACGAAACAACCGATTCACTTGGGGAAGACCAAGGAGAAACCTCAGACAGCGACGAAGCAGCTGAAAGTGACAAAGAGCCTGAAGAAAGTAACGGTGACAAAGGGCTCGAAAGAGGTGAAGAAGCAGGAGAGCCTGATCAGAGGAGGGCTTTCCCAGAAGCAGACGGTACAGAAAAAGAAAAGAAAAACCTGATTGACTCCCCAGAAGGAGGGGACAAGGCAGAACAGAACGAAACTGTTCAAACTTCTTCAGAAGAGATCGCAGGTCCATCAAGTGGACACAGTGCAAAGAGAAGACCAAGTTTATCACCAGTAAAAGTAAGGACTAGAGAAACGTTGAACGACGGTGAAGGGCCAAGAGTGAAAGAGAAAAGAAAGGAAGTGTCTGTCGTGATACCAACATCAAGTGAAGAAAAAGACTTGGCCAAAGAGGAAAGTACCAGTGAGGCAGAATCAAAGAGAGATGCAAAATTGAAAAGGAAAAGGATACCAAACAGGAGATATTCCGGTCCAGAATGGGCATATGTAGTCAATGACGATTGGACCGACGAATTTGTATCTCTTAGCCTCGAGAACGAAGAAGAAGAGATACCAATAGAAAAGAAAAGTTTTATGGACACTATTGACTGAAAAACTGATAAATGACATTGCTTGCTATAATCTAACGTGATACAACCAGCTGAGACATTGCTAAACCGGATGAGACATTTGCTAACTTGATAAGACTTTGATAACCTGATTGACTCTTAAACCCGATTTGAGACAACGTTGCTAACTGATAAAAGACTGAGTTAATGCCGAATTGAGACAAATGCTGCTAACCGATAAGTGACTGGGCTCCTGAAGAAAACTGTGTGAACATTGCGCTCGTTCAGCTTTGTAACTAATTGCTAAATCGTTTCTTTATAGGTGCTTCTAGCTCTCTGATTCTATACAGATCATGACTAAGTACGCTACACAAAACAGTAGAGTGAAATATTGTAAATATGCGTGTATAGGCTTGATAACTGCATGTGTACTAATAATAATGGCAATAGTGCTTGCAACGCGTGGTAAGGGTGGGAATGAGAAAATTGATGCTTCTACTTCTGCTCCTGTTACTGTTACTGAACTAACCGCATTGAAAAGACTAGAATTAGATGAGAGACACTTGCATGATAAGAAGGAACTTTCGTATAATGTTTTCTATCGCCTGCTAACAGAATATGTTGAGACTATGGATGCGAAAGATTGTTATGTGTGTACACAGATACCGACATCGGTAACGGAAGGGGTGACTTATCACCACATGCCTCTTACATATGGGATTACATGTAGTTTAGTAACTTCTAGATTTTATGGTCAAACTAACATACAGTATTTTTACTCAAATTATGATGTTACCTTTGCATATGTTCCTATAATAACGCAACTAAGCCAGATTGCTAAAGATTGGGATGCTAAAATAATGAGGGAATTTTTCGAGCCGATGCAACCTTTTGAAACAGCTCACGCTCATAGGGAAAACCTTACCTGCTCGCTCTCTGCAGTAGAAATAAGCTTTTTAGATCGCACAGATGATAGAAGGGCACAAATGAATGCGAAATTAGAAAAAGAGCTAAGTAAGAGGACTTCAGTAGATAATTATGCTTTTGCCGCAATAAAAACACAAGGGAAAATAGCTTTAGACGCTTGGCATGTAGGGAAATTTTGTATATATCGTGGTGAATCTTATTATGATAACATTTTCGTGGGAGCGAGTGAATGTAAACATACGTTTATCTTTAAGGCCAAATGGACATTCATGCTGAACGGACTTGACCTTGTCATACCTGGTGTATATTACATTTGTGGGCATAATGCCTATTATCGTCTTCCAAAGGGATGGTGGGGGAGATGTTATTTGGGTATAGTGTTCCCAAAGGTTTATCAACTGGATGACCTATCGGTGATTCCAAAGACGCCTGGATCTCATCGTATCCAGAAAAGAGAGACCGCAGCTGCTGTGGTAGGAGATATATTTGGAGCCATGATTCCTTCATTGGGAGTTGTGTTGAATTCCATCAAAATAAGAAAGTTGTCTACTATAGTGGATAACATGTTGACAAAGTTTTCAGGTGCTATAATCCTGATGGATGCTGAACTTGCAGCAGAAAGAGCTATGACTCTTCAAAACAGGCTTGCCCTAGACATTTTTTTAGCAAAGGATGGCGGCGTTTGCAAAATGCTTGGTGCGCGTCACTGTTGCACGTATATACCAGACAACAGTTTGAAAATTAAAACAATGCTTGCAAATCTAACAAAAGAGAGTGCAGACTTGAAGGAATTGAAAGAACCAGGAGTTTGGGAGAAGGTTGGAAAGGGAGTTGCTTCAGTGGGAAATTGGCTTGGTGGCATTTGGAATGGAATATTACTAAAAATAATACAGGGAATACTAATAGTACTAATTTGCATCTTTGGGATTTGGGGAATAAAGAGGGGAATACTAATGATCATGGCAAGAATTAAAAGAAGGAAGGAAGAGAAAATGATGAAAAGAATGGCAGAAGAATACAAGGCAAGAACAAGGGGAACTAAAAGGCAAAGAGAACTGACAGAATTTTAATGGAATAAAATTTGTGGGAATGGTTTTGTGTGATGACAAATAGTCATCAGAGGAGGGATTGATGACGCAGAAACGAAGGTTTTACATTTATTAGCGCATAAACGTAGTGCCGCAATAATCAAGTGTGACTTTAACCGAACTAATAAAGATTGTACGGGGACAAATGTGCCCTCAGAGTAGTTCGCCAACATTTATAAGCGTGCTTTATATAACGTGATGTATTAGAATTGTACTAATCTGACATAACCGTAAACGTGTGCCATGATTTGCTTGTTTGAAATGTTTTAACTTAACATAACTTTAGTGGAGGCTTCGGCCTAGTTGCCTTGTCTCACGGTTTAGATGCTCGTGTTTTTCTAACGTGCTAATAAAACGTGTATTCTTGCTTGAAGCTGTACTTTTCCAGTGAGATCGGTTCACATGCTTATCTTTAAGGTTTCGTGCCAGCCTGGCATCTTCTTCTTTGCTCCAAGGTCAATCTGCAGGTGCAGACAATGGAAGCTCTGAAAGTGAGTTAATTGGTCAAATATGTTGCAACTTACGTTCCCGACTCCAAGGATAATGTATGCCTAGGTAGAAGCTTGTGAATTGTTGTTTTTGATTGGACAATTTGAAGCCAACCTATGAACCCTCCAATGGAAGACCCTACTGGATTTGAACTGTTGTTTATTTAAACCTGGTGCACAAGAAGAAAGCGGCCATTACCCATTGCACCCATTGAGGACATTATTGCCCATTGCAGCCATTATGGCCCATCTTGCCGACCTCGTCACTTTGCCATCTTCCACGATGCCAATTGATGTTCGACGCCATTTTGAATGAGACTTTGATGCTTTCTCTAATCGAGAGAAAGAGACTTTAAGTAATTCTCGCCCTAGAGACTTTAACTTCGATTTGCCCCTTTGCATAAAGTAGTAGTTTTGTCCTTTTATCTTGCCGCTGTGAGGCAATTGCCCCGTCCACCCTGCCCCCTTTGCCCCCGTCCCATGCTGATCGAAACCGGTACCTGTGAGACGAAGACTTCCTTGAATGCTGATTGAATTTGGTAAATATGAAAGGAAAATGTACAATTGCATTGTGTTTCTTTTTAGGTAACCAACTGCTGATTTTTGATAAGAGCCCTAGTTAGGAGTTTTCCAAATCAATGTTGCTAAATTGTTTTTTGCATGAAATCCCACATGCAGATGCTAATTTGAGGTTAGATGAGGATTCATTTGTTGCACGATGCAATTTGAGACCTTGTTATGCTGACTAATGTATGCAATTAGCCCATTACAGATTATAGTTTTAGTGGTTTGCGTTGCTATCATCGAATGCATTGTTATTCAAATGCTGCATAGATTGCATCTTTTTCGCCGTTATGGACAGCTATTAATGTTCATTTACATATATCATTTGGTGTTGAGACACATTTATCATTTATATCGTGCTAGCTTTGTTAATATAGGGAAATAAATTCATTAACTTTTAATAAACTGGTGTGGTTATTCATGGCCGGAAGGTCATGGTTCGCCGAAATGTTTTCTGGATTAATTGTGAAGTGTTATGTTGATCAGGGCATTGCTTATGTTCGTTATTGATTATTGATTTGATTAAATTGACTAATCTCGGGTGAAGAGAGCCCCACTTGGTCAAAAGATTCATCGACCCAAGAGCGTCCAAATACAGGTAATTTATTAGGACGGAACGCTCTATCAATGTATATTTTTATGTGTGCTAAATAATTGAGAATAAAGCATTTGGACCGAACATTTGCCTGTTGTGCATTCATATGTAAGCTAGGCAAAAGGAATAATTGCTAGCATTTGCGCCTAGTTGCCTGTTAAGGAATGTCTCTCAGAAACCATAAACAGTACAACATTTATATGCATATGCAAGGTCCCTAGAATAATTGTTATAGAATATTTTTTCATATGAATAAAACAATGACGCAGAAGAGTTGCCAGCTCAAGCTGCTGACCCACCCACACAAGGCTCTTCACAACAAAGGACCCACCTACATCAACCACCACCTGAATTTCCACCAACCTTCAGTAGATGCAAGGAGTGTGGGCCAGTGAAAGGGTGGTCCCTTTCACTGGCCCACACTCCTTGCATCTACTGAAGCAGAAGCAGGTGACACTCTTTCTCCTACACCACAGCAAAAACCTGGAACCCCCTTCCCACACAGCTCCGAACCATCAACTCTCTCCAGGAATTCCGAAGGCCCTCAAGACCTGGACGTTCGAATGAGCCATCTGAGACCTGAAATCACCTGCAGTCATCTGACTACCTAAGCGGGTGATTAGCTGAGCTCTATAAATCCTGACTGATTGATTGATTGAATGAAATAAATGGAAACTAGACTGTGGATGGCAACCTTTTCTAAACTTTCTTCATTTTTTTAAATTTAAAATATTACATTCAAATAGTGAAAACCAATGTGCAGTACATTTGGCTAAAAACAACACTGTGTTCCACTTTTCTTTAAATGAAAGACACATACTCCAGTATACACTGGGCTAAGCTAACACTGAAGTTTTAAGAACTCAAGGAGAATTTCAGTCATTCCATGAGGCAAATCGTTTTTTTCTAATTTCTAGAAAAATCCGTAGTCAGTGCAGTCTCCTCTAGGCTGTTTCTTGGCTTAAAGCTTCATTTTTTGTAGGGCTTCTACTGGAAGTTTCCCTTCACAATGCTTTATATGTTGCTGAGGTAAGTGCCTTTTTTTGTTTTTCGCATGAGTTGAACTTACTTTATCCTTCCCATTGCCTCACCATGCCTGTTCTTGTCCACAGATATTGCCCTTGCGGTAGGAAAAAATATTCATAGAAGGACGAGCTGACACCCATCTCTTTTTAGGATACTCATTCTGTCTTGAGATGCCTTATTGAAGTCTCAGGAACAGAGATGCAGAGCACCTTATGGTAAGACAATGGCAATTAGTAGCTCAGCAAGACCCAACCAGGAGACCTTTTTCACCTCATCTCTCCTCCTCCTGCTCCTCAGGGCCCCTGCGCCCTTCCACTCCTGGTTGGCACTGAGGGGGTTCAAGGCGAGACACATATCATCAAAACTTTCAGCTTCGAGGCGTTCAAAACCCAAGGATTCACAGATCACCTTCTCAAAGTTTGTGGTATTAATCACTGTTGAGATCAGTGTCGGCTGTCAGAGCATCCAATAGGTGGAGGGTCACCGTTAAACCCATTAGCTCCAAGGAGGTCCTATCAGGAAACCGAGCAAAGAGGTGAAATCGTGGTGGTCTTCCTTTACTGCTCCTCTTCCTGGTGAGCCTCACCCCAGAGAACATCCATCATCCTCGTTGCCTTTACCTCCTCAGACTCCATCACCCTGTGAGAAGGACGGACCCAACAATCACGGATAAAACAAGGACAGAGATGATGCAAACACTCATAAGAAAGAGGACCAGCAGTCATGCCATTTTAAAAACAGAAAGTCATTAAGAAGGCCCCGAATCCTAGTCAAGTTCATGACCACTCTAACATGGGAGACCACTTCTTCATCCACTTCAGATACGGCCGCAACTGTTTGCTTTAGCCAGATGTTCTGTTTCTCTATTTTTGTGTAAAAAATAAATACAAAAATAAAAAAGGATGGTTAGAAAATAATATTTTCTGTAGGCGTTTATTCATTTTGTTTGTTTTTTTCATGGAAAATGTTATATAACAACTATTCCAGGGATCAAAACGGTTCGCAGAGCTGTCCTGCTCTTGATGGCGAGAGAATCCATGGAACTTCCATTCATTTCATAGAGTAAAAGTTGTGATATGCGAGTAAATGCCAGCTACACATATTCTCATTACATGCACCCTGTTCTAAATAAGAAATGTCTCAATTTTCTCCCTGGCTCTAATCTATCAACTTCTCTGAAAGGTTTGCAGACATGGAATAAAATGCTCAACTTGCTATAACAGTAATTAAATTAAAGATTGCCTCAATAGTGACTGGCATTCAACATGCAACCAAGACTACAAGAAATACCTGCGGTCAGGATTGTACTTGTTCATTTGTTGAAATCAGACTGCTTGAACATAAAAGCCAAAGAAACGTTTCCAGGTTTTGCAAAATAACTGTTGAGTTTTGACCCACAACTACCCATTGTGCAGTAATGTGCTTACAGCTAGACCTACCCTACTATTACAGGTCTCAATTCTGACTTACCAAGACTATAAAACCAAAGTACCAAAAGCTCACCAGCAAGCACTTGATTGATCAATTTTTGTCATTAAGGTTTGGACAAATGAAGCTTGAAGCAATAACAAGCAGCAGGGTTGGGAACGTAAGATTTGAGAGAGAATGCTTTCTGTGGTGTTATTGCGGCTAACCAACATGTGTTAGTGCATCAGACCTTACTAAGTAAACTTACAAGGAGACTCAAATAGGTTGATGAACCTTTTGACTCGCTTCAAGCTTTTCCCACCATGTATCCCATGCATGCAAATCAATAATCAATAACAATTAATAACATTAGTAATCAATAGGAGTCAGTAATTGTCACACACCATGACCTTGCAGTCATGAATAACCACACTTTTAGGTAAAAGTTAGAATATTTATTTCCCTATATTAACAATGCTAATGATACGTAGGTTAATCTCAAAATTCAAATGATGAACATACATAAATAACACTGGCTGACAAAAAGCGGCAAAAGAATCACAATCTAATCAAAGCTTGAGCCACTACAGATTCTAAGTTTACAGTACAAATCAATAGTGAGAATAACTGTGCAAATGATATTACATACATTTAGATTCAGCAAAGAAAGGACATCAACAGTTGTTAACAGTCATTAGTGAGGACCCTAGCTAACATCAGATTAGAATAGCATGTTTGGGCTTCATGCAAAACATTTTAGTCAACACAAATATGGAAATACATCTAACTATGGCTCCATCAAAATAGCGGTTGGTAGCTAGAAACAAAAGCAAATAGGCATGGCAAACAGTATCATAGTCAATATACCTATCCTCAGTTTGAATCAGCAAGCAGTGACAGTCTTCGTCCTCAGGACATCAGTTTTGTCAGGTAGACATCAGGATTCAGCATAAAAAAAAGAGAAGGCAAAGTCTCTTTAAGCAATAAAGTTAAGCGCGTCTCTTCTCAAGACGGTCAAGAAAATAACAGACTAGACTCTCTAGAGCAATAGGGTGAATAGTGTATCTTCTCCCAGTGCAGTTAGATTTCCTAAAACATCCTAATTGGTCATGGGATCGCATGTTCGCACTTTGTCCAATGGAACCTACACTTCAAATCTATAATTCTACTAGTACATGGTTCACATGTCGATGTTTGGCTCCTCTTGTTCGCTCCCATCATTCGGCTTGTCAGGTAACAATATTGTTGCAGCTTATACTCCAGTCAGTATGTTCATTGTTCTCTCCTGAGAAAGTCAATCTTACACACATTACATTGAACAATGTTGCATTAGCTAGTACATCATCTCCTAACAAGCAGTTCTCATGAGAAAGACCTTTAGCTACGAGCATTTGGTCAGTACAGTGGAAAATCACAATTTAATTCTTCTAAGCATCTATTTTATAAAATGCCTTAGCAATGCAGCTTTACATGAGGCTGTGCAGCTAGGCCAAGACCTCGCTAAATTGCATAACCCTCGATATGACATATTACTACATTAATCAATCATAAGTTCATCATTTCATATTAATAAGCCATTTATAAGTACAGTTCGTGAACACTGGTGGGCACTCAAGTTGGAGCACCTTCAAATGCGTGCATTATTTTTCCCCATGGTATTACATTTTCTATGCAATTTCAACACTCGGGATACATGAATATTCATTAAAATATCTGCATTAACACATGCATTAAGGAATTGATGGACGCTGCCTTGCTGACATGTCCGTAAACACGAGTCAAAGACCTACAGGCTTTCACAGCACAACCTTGGTGCAATTTAAAAACTCTTGGTCTCAAACAGAGGCTTAAATCATCAACTCATTAGGGTCTTAATAACAGTGACTCAGAATTTGCCCCAGAGTAACAGCAGAGAGGAGTAAAATTGCAAACCTTGAAGGCTTAGTAACTCATTAGTAACGTCACCTTAATAGAGCATATGTAAATATAATCTGGAAAAGGGAAACTCCATAACACTAGGCTATAATTTCGGTGAGAGTTGAGGAACTTATGAACAA
This sequence comes from Pleurodeles waltl, assembly GCF_031143425.1. NCBI lineage: Eukaryota > Metazoa > Chordata > Amphibia > Caudata > Salamandridae > Pleurodeles > Pleurodeles waltl. The sequence continues at coordinate 1,453,549,130 of NC_090446.1, read as the reverse complement.
CATTTCTCATCACATATAGGGCCTCACTACAGCTTTGGCGGGCGCCAAGTTGTAACCGCTGTGCGGCCGCAATGGTGCCCAATATGACATCCTCGCTGGGCCGGCGGGCGGAAACAGAGTTTCTTCCCGCCGGCCCAGCGGGAATGTGGGCCGCAACATGGGAGCCTGCTCCAAATGGTGGTGTTGCGGCAGTACGACGGGTGCAGTTGCACCCGTCGCACTTTTACTGTCTGCTGTGTGGGGCTGTGCCAGGGGGCCCCTTAACTCCCCTTTCCGCCAGCCTTTCCAAGGCGGTTCCTATTGCCATGGAAAGGCTGGTGTGAAGGGGACTCGTAATCCCCTGGGCAGCACTGCAAGCAGCGCTGCCATGTAGGATTAAAACCGCCCTCGGAGCACTGTGGCGGAAAATCGCCGTTCCCGGTTCCGCCGCGGTCGTAATATGCAAGTTTGTACCGCCAGCCTGTTAGCAGTACAACCTCCAAAACAGCTCTGGCGGTCTTTGACCGCCAGGGTTGTAATGAGGGCCCTAATGTCTTAAACATAATCAAATGAGTTTCCATCAAGGTCACAAAATAATAGCTTGAGAAACTATCTTTATAAGCAGAGTTAAAAGGAACATTGGGTCTCATGTGCAGGAAAAGGGACTTCTGCCTCAAAAGGTGAACTGAAGTAAGTCTAACTAAGGTCTGTATCTCACAAACATTAGTAAATCAATCAGTCATTTGTAGAGCAGAGCACTGTCACCCCTGGGGGTATCTGGATGCTGGGGGTTGAGGTCTCTGTCCATGAGCCAGGTCTTGAGTTTCGTCCTTCCGTGCGTTAAGGCAGGCGCTATGCAGGAGTCGGAGGGTCAGGTAGGTCCAGGACATAGCGGGGACGCAGGAGAACGAACAGCCAACACTGAGGCTAGGATGTGGGTGGTCTGTGCGAGGGCTAGCAAGGAGGAGCATAAGTGTCTGATAGGTTGACTTAAGTTCAGTCATGAAACTTTAAGTAAGAATACATTGCACAGGTTCCCACAGAGAAGGGACAAATCAAAATTAAGCATTCACTGTGAACACTGTCAGCCCATTTCATATGGGTAATGCAATAAACAGTTTCAGTCCACGGTTTCAGAGATGTCAGATAAAGGGACTTCTTCAACTCCTTTCTTTCGTGAGTGCAGAAGGTACAATCCAAATCATTAAGTTGCAAGAAACGACCTTCACATAAAACCTTAACAATAAGATTACACATTAACAAGGGAACACGTTGAGCTTATATTTGAAATTCGAAAGAGAAATGCACATCAAGCAGAAATACAACATTTCATTGATATGGAGCCCTACAATAACTTTTGCTAACTTTAACCTGGATACACCCAAACTATGGTGAACTGTTAACGGAAAAATCACACGTTGTAGTCAGTCTAAATAAGAGATTATACATGAATATGTGTAATAAATGATTATGCATGTTGTACATTAGCATGCCACAAAAAATGCAAATGAAAAATACTGACACTGTGCCACCATCACACACAACATTCACCATTTTCCTCAATGATAGTTCAGAACCCAATTACTGACTTCTGCTGCTCACATCTAGATTCCTCTAGCTTCTTCCAATTCTATTTACCCTCTCTTTTTTTCATTAATTTGCCCCCAACAGCTTTCTCTTCTCTCCTCTGTTCTGAATCCTTCTTTCCTTCAACTTGAATCTCTTTACAATCAAATGATGCAACACATTACAGAAAGAAAAGCAATGGTGTTACATACAGATCCATATATAAATCCTATCATATTGTGTACAAGATACACAGCAGAAATTGTAGGATCAAACAGTTCATATCTTTAAGATTCATATATAACATAACAACTAATAACCTACCATGTTATGAGTCTGAAGGCGTCTAATGTACGGATGCAATTGTGTTCTACCCAGGTCAGTAACACGGACTCAAGCTAAGAGTATTCCTGGCATATAATGATGAGGTGATGGGGATGATGGGGTTGAGTACGAGGAGGACGGCACGCAGTGGGGGGGATAGGGAATTGATCAGAGTGGCCCTCAGAGGCCAATCTGAGGGTTGTCAGGTGCTGCTGGGTAGGCATGCAGGTCAAGTAGTAATGCTTCCCAATCCCCTAATACGGGATATTTCCAAAAGCCCCAAACTTCTTCTCGCTTCAAGGCCACCAGCTCTGCACACCTCCACTTGTGTCACCGCCCGCCAGTGTGCTGTACTGGGCAACGTAAGGGCTTTCCAATACATAGCAATAAGTCTGCAAGCCAACAGTAACAACAGATCAACAAACCTATTTGCGGCCTTAGAAACTAGTGACCTGCAAAAAAGGCCATGCAGTGCCCCCCCATCGTGTGCAGATCAGTATGGACAGTTACTCATCCTATTTCATCTAAGATCTGGATCCAATATTCTATAGCTGTCGGACAGGCCCAGAACATGTGTTTCATATTAGCCACAGTTTGTTGGCACTGTGGGCATGTTGAGGGAGAGATGACCATGCGAGAAAGGGAGGCTGGTGTAAGGTACGCCCTCTGTAGGATGTTATTTTAGATTAACAGAAACGTTGCATTATGCAATACTTGCTTAGGTTACTCTGTGATTTTCTGCCACTTATTGGTGGCCAATTCCCTGCCCAGGTCCCTCACCCATTCCCTGTGTTTGCCACTAGGAGATCTCATGTAGCATGCACAAGCTCCAGAGCTAACCAAGGTATAAATTTGCCGCCCTTTGTACAGTAGTGTTGGTCTGGTTCCCTGTCTGTGATGCCCCAGAGGTGGAGAATCTCTGCTTGTAGGTGGGCAAATACTAGAAAATGTCCCACGTATAGCCCGTGTTCATCTTGCAGCTGCTCATAGGTTGGGACCAAGCTCTCATGGAATAAAGCATTTAACGTGTCCACTCCAGCCTCCAACCAAGTATTCATCCCCACCTCTCCCAGCGATCCACAGCAGTCCATTCAGCCCCGGTGGTAGATGTGCCTCTGGTAGGAAAGCATGTTGCAGCTCTGACCGTGTGTGAGCAAGGACAAGGGTCTCCTCAGTGTAGCATCCCACCATTTAATATGCGGGTCATTGCAGCTGTGCTGCCAAAAGATAGTGCTCCAAATTAGGAGCGCCAAGACCCCCCTTTGTAATGGGTAGTTGTACTTTTCTGATTGCTATTCGGCAGCAACCCGTTTCTCGATAAAGGACCCCAAAGTGGAATGTAAGACATGAAAGGTGGATTGTGGTATGCTGATTTGCAGATTTTGAAATAAGTACAACAAGTGGGGGAGCATCACCATTTTAGCAAGAAACACTCTACTATGGACTATGAGAGGTAGTGTTCTCCAAAAAGCCATCTGAGGTCTGAGTGATGTTATAGCCCTCTTAAAAAAATGTCGTCTAGTCGATCCCTTGTTTTGTGATAAATAATAATGCCCAGTTATCCAACCTTATGGGGTTCCCACTTCAGCCAATGACCGTCTATAAGGAATTCCTGTGAAGGGCAATAAACAGGACTTTGCCCAGAATACCCGGAGCCCAGATACAGCATGGAAATTTTGCAGAATGGCTTGGATTGGTGCAATGCCAATGCAGATGTCCCAGAAATATGGCAGGACATCATCTGCATATAAAGAGACTACATGTGTTTCTCCCAACACCCGAATGGCCACTCTTCCCCCCAGCTGATACTGTTTTTGGGCCAGAGGTTCCTTGGCTAGGGTGAACAGTTGGGGGGGCAGCGGACATTACTGCTGTGTCCCCTGATTTACCTGGAGTAGCGGGGAGATGCATTGTTCTGTCTTGACCCTCGCCAGTGGCTCTACATATAACAGCTATACCAGTGCCTGTAGCATCCCCACTATCCCAAACACCGTTAACGTGGAGAAGAGGTAGGCAAGCTCCACAGGATCCTTACCCGGTTTAGAGAGGGAGACTAATAGTGACTCCTGCATAGTCTGCAGTAGGCGGCCCTCCTCCGCTGCTATATGATAAAGTTCTAGTAAGTTTGGAGCAAGTTGGTGCTTGTATGCCTTATAAAATTCAATGGGGAGCCCATCTAACCCTGGTGTCTTATTAGAGGCTGCTCCTCGAATCAATCCCCTAATTTCTTGTATCATGAGAGAAGCATTGAGGTCCCCTCTCTCCAATGGGGTTGATGTGGGAAGGCCGACCTCCTCGAGAAAACTGCAAATACTGTCCTGCTGGGACACCTTAGGGGGTGGATTATAAAAAGTGGCGTAAATGCTTTGTGTATTTGTACCTGTTCGAGAGCAAACTCCATTGGAGATATGCGATTACTCACAATAGGTGTGGGCGGATTGGCACTGCATAATAACCAGGCCTTATAGCCTTCTGCATGTATTTTGGCCTGATACGCCTTAAAGTCAACACAACATAATTTCTCCATTAATTGGGTGTGTGTAGCTAATGCTGTTTTCAGGGCAGCCCACCCTGCATGGTTGACCCTAGCTGCAGCTTCCAGGTCTTTCAATTCTGCTTTGGTCTGTGTCAAGCCCTTGTGTAACGTTGCCCTCACTCCCACAACCATGCAAATAAAATGGCCATATAGCACTACCTTCATAGCCTCTCAGTCGGTAAGCTTAGTATTAGAAGTGCCCCAATTTTCAGCAATGTAATGCGTCAGTGTATCATTTGTGACGTCTCAGCACGCCTGACCTTCTAATAAGGCTGGCTGCAGTCTCCAGGAGGAGATCAGTAGTTGTGTTGCACCCCATTCTAACTGTAGCTGCATTTGGTTGTGGTCTGAGAAGGTCTTACCTGTATATTCCACCCCTGTTGCCATCAGGTGGGTTGCAGTGCCACAAAGGATCCTATCCAGTTGGACATGTTAGTTGTGCACAGTTGAGTGGTATGAAAAATCAATCATATTCAGGTATAGGGATCACCAACAGTCCAGAAGTGGCCAATGTGGGAGCCACTAGGAGAAAAGAGCAGAAGCCGATGCAACAGGGGAGCCAGGGAGCGGGGGTGTGAACTTTCTAATTGTGGGTAAAGTCCACAGTTAAAGTCGTCCCTGAGTATCCACTGTATGTGAGCCCAGTGTGTTAATGCTGTGGAGAGTTGACAGAACAAGGATGGTTGTGCCATATTGGTGGGTTATATGCTGCCTAGTAACACTGCCTTACCGTCCAAGAGGCCCTCTGCTAACACATGTCTACCCTCTGGATGGATGTCTGTTTTTAGGAGGTGAAAGGGGACTCCAGTGCATATCCAGATTAAGATTGCCTGAGCAAAACCCAAATATGTGGTAAAGTAGTAAACAAACTTCCTTCCCTCTCATTACATGTGTCTCTTGCAGAAATGCAATTTGTATACCCCTCCTTCTTAAATATTGCTGCACTGCACGTCTTCTGTTTGCGGTGCCCATACCCTGAATGATTCACTTAATAATCTAAAGTCTAGCCATCAGCCCAGTATAGGTAAGGCACCCCCGCGGGCTGTTGTTGTGCCATTTTGATATCATCATATGTTGTAATGCCCAGAACAGACCTGGAAAAAGAGATGCCAGCACACCTGTACTCTCAAACCAGGGCAACCCTGAAACCTGGGGCTGCCCAAACATTTGAAATTACAAACCATAGATGGGGCGCTCCTATGCTGGCCTCCATTGGCACCATCTGGATCTATGAGTCAAACTGCAGTGGGGGATGCTCAGCCCGAATGAGAACATATGCCTCTGCAATAAAAACCAGGTTGCAGTGACTGGGCGAGCAATGAGCTGAAGAACCCATGTTGTCTAAATGATCACACTTTACGGACACTCCCATGCCCCTCCACCCATAACCACAGGGAAAGACAGTGTCATCTATAGCCATAACTGACTCTATGAGGAGGATATCATAGGGTATCATCCGCCGTTTGGAGCATCACATTATGCAACAGTTGCGAAGTTACGCTGTCTTCCGAGTGCATGGAGGGAGATTCAGCCATATTGTTCTCCAGGGAGAAGTAATCTGGTGAGCATCTGTCTCCCCACAGGGATACCACCGCAGTCAGGGCCTGGGCATGCTCTTCTTTGGCCTGCTCTGGCAAGGGCTCTCCTTGTACCAGGATGTTTTGGCGGCTGCTCTTCATCCCTCTTTTCCTGTTGATATTCTTCGTGCTGTGGTGCTAACGCTCTAGGGAGCGCTGTTCCACCTAGTCCTAGCGTCAGTCGGTTCCATGAAAAAAAGGTCATAACCTTCAGCTTTGCGGGGAAAAGAAGAAAGTAATGTAGGCCTGCCTGTTGTAGCTTGCACTTCACACTGAGGAAGGAGGCACTGTGACTTTGCACCAATATGGTGTAATCAGGGAAGATGTGTACACTGGGCATTATCATGATAGAGCCGAGACGCTGCCCAAGCTGCTTGTAAGAGAGTTTCTTTGTCTCTGTAATTCAGAATGCGTGCATACTTGGGGCGACCCAGGCGACCTTTAGCTCGGGCCACTAATTTGTGGACTTTGGTGGTGAGGGAGTGTACCTCTTCCTCCAACTCCTGGAAGTCGGGCGGATTTCTCCGACCTCACTTTCTACCTGGGTGACTCTGCTGGCCAGTTTCTGTTAGTCAGCCCACAGGAGTCCGAGCTCGATTGTTACTATGTCCACATTAGCGCTGAGCTCCTGTTTGGTGGCTGCTATGGCCTGAGTATTTGGTCCAGCTTCGCGTCTGTGGTGGATTCTGTCGCCAGGAGGTGGGGTGCACTCACCTCAGTATCTGGGGTGTTTTCACAGCCTGGTTTCTGTGCTGGAGGTCCTTTCTGCCCTTGCAGCCGATCCTCGATAGGTCAGTAGTCATGCTGTGCCACTCGTCAAGGCTATGCTCCGTTATGATGGTGACATCTGTGTTCGGAGTCAATGTAGGAGACCGGAGGGTGCAGGTAGACCTTCACAAGGCCACTAGGGCCAGTCCAAAGTTGTGTGGATTATGCTATTAGGAGGCCCGTCATCGTTGCATGCTACTACAATGATATATTGTGTAGTAATGTTGCTCCGGTGTGGGACCTCCCACACCTCTATTTCCACGTGATGAGGGGGTCACGAGCAGTCCCAGGGTCTCACTCCATGCAGGCGGCGGAGGGTTCCTTCCCCCCACATTTGGCCACAGGAGCTCCCTTGTGTCGGGGTATCCAGGCAGCACTAGATAGCCCCACACCTTCAGGTGTTACATGATGTTGCCAGCAGTATGCTTCCTCGATGAGTAGTGGGCCACAAGTGGGTGTTAAAGGCACTTAATCACTGTGGAAGAGAGGGTGGGGGAAGCAGGTGGTGCCTCTGCGAGGGGGGGGCTACCTCTCCCACAGGCTTCTACGTATATGCTATGTCAGATGGTCAGTGGAAGGGAAGGCTGCTTCAGCGGCATGGGATCAACGTGTGGTGGACCCCTCTTCTCCTTGCGTGGCACGCCCATCTCTGTAAGGCTCACTCACCAGCCTGCAATTGCATCATGCATGCGGTCATGTCCCTGGCCTCCGGGCCCCCATGTTGTACACTGTTACTGTGCTGTCAGCAGCAGGAGCGCCAGGGTGTGATCTGCTGCTCCCCTGACAGAGGCCGACCTGCACTCCACACATACTGTGTTCACCAGGTCCTTGGCCTCCAGGCCCCTGTGAGGCCGACTCCTTAGGAGGTATCTCCGGTGCGCTGGAGCCTACAATTTCAGCCCAAATGTGCCCACACGTCCTCCATCTGAACCAAGCTAGTTCAAGGTTTCTGAGACGGGGATGCTGGCGGGCTCAGCAGGATCATGGGTGTCAGGAGACAGCGATCTCAAAGCCAATCTGCCATCTTGCTCAGCTGGTAACACCCCCCTAGCCGCCTTGAGTTAATTTTTTAATAAGCACAAGGTCACATTTTTCTTTTAAGGTTAAGGGAAGACTGTGTTTACTTTAGATTATAATCAGGCTTCAGATAGCAGAGCCTGATAATGAGCAGCACTCAGTTAGAATAATGGGCCAGGTTGGGATAACAGAGTTGAAGAACTGATGTAACTCTTAAAAAAAAGTACTTGTCAACTCAATTTTGGAGCATAAGAACAAAATGATGTTTCTGAATGCTTTTAATAGGGAACAATTTAAATGAAAAGTTACCTTGATGAGTAACCCTTCATTTCAATTTTCTCTCATTTCCAAATTTTGCATTTACAAGCAGTAGGCCTTTTGCTCTATGTGGCCAGTAGAGACTGTGCTATATTTATAACTGACAAATAGTCATTTTTTCCAAATGGGTGAAATTTAAGGTGAAAACTTTTTCTATGAAAAATTAAGCATAATGCCTTTATCCACTTTCAATTAAGCCAATTTCATCTTAATGTTTTATGACGCATGTTTCATCTCCTAAAATTCCTCTCATTTACATAAGTGTATTTTTCTGTTATAAATATGGCCACATGACTACAGGCCACTTGGAGCAAGATTCTTGGTGTTTGTAAATGTGACACTTGGAAATGGGAGCAAATTGAAATGATGAGTTTTATGGAATCCATATAAATAAAGTTAGCTGTTCAGTTTAATTTTCTTGACACAGTTCCATATTTATAAGTGAAATATAAAGTAATTTTCAGTAGGAGTAATTGAAGTGCAGAAACATGTTCCATATTCTGAACATTGCAGAACATTTTTTTGCACTTAAAATTTCTCCCAATTGTGTTATTCATGTGACAGCGACACATATCATGAAACGTTTGTCCTGTGCCACAAGTGCATACAACACAGTCTCTCAGTCACCCGTACAGATATATCCCATTCATACGCACACATGTTCATACATCCCCAGTGGCCACACGCTCACTGACAAACATGGTAGCTTTGTCATAGTGCCATTAGTCAAAGTATTTTGTTCAAGCCATAGTATCAGGCTTTGTGGACATTAGGGTGAAAGTCAATTAAGCTGGGCGTAGCGGAGTCTGGTAACAATGCATAAGATGCTTAGCCTCCAGTAGCTCAGAATGATTATCACTGATCAGAAGTAGTCTATCTACAGATAAGGCTGGAGACCCCTGTCCTAGATAGACGTGTGACACATACTTGTTATCTCTGGGCTCTTATCTGGCACATCTATGCAGCATTGTTAGATGCAAAGCATTTTACAGACTGCATTCTTTTGCAGACAAAATGTCTGAAGCAACTCTATTCTGTAAAATCCAGAGCTCTATTAGCAACTAACACTGTAGTAATGGCTAAGAGCAAACTAGCTGTGCTGTTTGCAAGTTTATGTACTAAGGTGGACAGCCTTTTAATCTTCAGATAATTCAAAACCACTCCTGCATAGGGAATTATAACCTCAAACATGTAATTTACAATTTGTCAAGCACTATGCTTAGCATTCCCAGGAATCTCAATTCCCTTACCACCTAATTGATCTGCATGATACACCCCAGTTAACACTAAAGATAAGTATCATCTTGCAATTAGAAGGTTTGAAATAAGCATTCTTTACACATAGAGAGTAAACTCTTGGAATGACAGGATTATTTCCAGCAAATATCTACAATTTCAAATCTGTGCAGGCATTCCCGACAACCCATCATCTGGGAATTCCATACATTTTCCTTTCTCCTTGTGAAACAAAACTTTCCATCCTGGTCAAAGTCTAGATTCAATATCAGCTGTATTCCAAGGGGTATATTATAAAGATATTCCAAGTGATACATTTAATAAGATTTCACAAAAGTGACACAAATCGACGCAAAATATTTTTTACCTATTTAGTAGTCATGGGCGGAGTTCGCTGAGTTGTGTTACGCAGAGCTCGGCGAAGTGCCCAAAAAACTCTGCTGCACTCTGCGTACTCAAGCGGCAGCTACCTCAATGCGAACGGAAGGTATCTCAATGCAAGCAGTCGCAACCATCTGCGATCACAGGAGTTCAGAAATCTCGCAAAGAGGTGGTCTTGAGTAAGGTTTTTCATGGCTCGCCCTCGCCAACGGTAATATTTACTAGGGATGGGGGATGGGGGATGAACTCCACTCAGCTCACGAAGTTTGCAGATTATTACTCACTCTGCGCTCTGCTTAGAGTGCAGAGTTCTGAAAAACTATGCGTAGTGGAGCAGAGCGGAGCAGAGTTTTTTCCTCACTCATGCTCGTCAACAGTGAGTTGGCGAGGGTGAGGAAGGAAAATCTTACTCAGGACCAACTCCCGGCGAGATTTCTCAATGCGAGTGGTCGCAGATGGTTGCGACTGCTCGCATTGAGAAACATTCTATTTGCACTGAGGTAGCTGCTGCTCAAGTAGAAAATCAACTGGAGCAGCAGAAAAGAATCAGCGCCCTCTTGCATTGTACATGGAGCCTCTCGCGCTGTTTTTTCCACGTGGGACAAACACCTGGTACTAAAAATCAGCGTAGCGCAACTCAATAGTACACAGAGATTTGCATCAAAGGTTAACGTCATGTGAAAGCAGGCATTAAAAGGATACATTTAATTTCTCCTTTCATTTCTAAATGTGCATATGTGCTGCATTGTGCAGCACACACAAAATGTAGGAAACTTGTAAAGTGTATCCATAGATAGTATTTTGTATTAGCAGGGTACCCGTTTAGTACAAAACCTATACTAGACTCATGCACTATGGTGCAAAGGTGTGTGCGTGGTGCACAGCAGCACATTTCTGTGCTGGGGCCAGAGAGAGGGGAGGAGAGTGCCACCTTTCTGTAAATATGGCGCTCTCCCGCTCTTTCCTTCTCACGCAATGAAGCCCAGAGTTTTTGGCTGCTGCGCTGCGTGAGAATCTAGTAAGCCTGGACCCAACCATTTGATTTTTCTCCTCTTCCGTACCCTACACACCCTTTGAATCATTCCCTCCCTTCTGTGCCTTCAATGCAATTTCTTCCCTTCTGTTTTCTAAACAGTCAATAAGATGCAGTCAAGCGTAACGTGGAACCTAAAGAAGTACTACACAGTATCCATATGCTGAGAATTAGAGTGAAGATTCAAATGTTTATAAGTCTTAAGAACCAAATAATAATTCAAAAATAATATGCAAAATTACTCTGATGATACTGAATAATAAACATAATACTACATGATATACCATAAGTAAGTGGGATCTGGTGACAGTTCATATCCTCTGACACAGATATAGGGAGATCCTTTGCATGGATTGTTAGAAATGGGGTTTCTGGTTGGCAGTCAGTCCAAGCAGGGACCCTCATTCTAGTCAGGGTAAGGGAGATACACAGCTCAGATAACCCCTGCTCACCCCCTTGGTAGCTTGGCACAAGCAGGCAGGCTTATCTCAGAGGCAATGTGTAAAGTATTTGTACAAACACATACAGTAAAACGGTGAAAGCACCACAAAAGGACTCCACACTAGTTTAGAAAAATAGCCGATATTTATCTTAATCACCAAGACCAAAACAACAAAAATCCAACATACACAAGAAGAGAATTTTAAAAGGTAAAATCCCCAAAAAATCCATAGACACATAATAGCCCCAACTCGGGCTATCACAACATCGTTGATGGAGTCATTCCAAACAATTCGAAGCCACTCGTGGGAAGGGAGGCACCGGTCACGGAGTTGCACAGATCCTCAGGTACAGTACCTCTGGTAATGAGGAAAACAAGCCAGTGCATGGAGTTGGGGAGGAAAGGCGTTGCTAGATCAGGAAAGGCGTAGGCTCCTCATTGCAGAACAGGGGAGGTGATGCGGTGTCGGGGTGAGGCGTTGATTCCTTACAATCCAGCCAGGTCGATGAATCCAGTGAGTCAAGATGCAGTGTGGCAACTTCTTGGGTTCATGTCATGGGGCTACAAGCGCCACAGCGGAGTCAGGTGTCATGGACATCAGTGACATGGCACTCGGGACTCATGATCTTGTGGGACTTCAGCAAGGCAGCAGCAGCTTTGGGCCTGCAGCATCGGTCGGGATTGTCGCACTCCAGCAGGGACCATAGCTTGAAGTTGCTGCCAACACGACGGAGTCGTGCAGAGGCACCGCTGCTGGAGTCGTCTGGAGTTGGTGTGCCTGGTTTTCCTTGGTCTCAAGCCAGCTTTCACTCCCAAGGTCCCAAGAAGTGGATTGGCATCACTTTGAAAGTAAGGGTCTTCAGCAGGAGTACCCAGGTGCTGGCAGGAGAAGTCTCTGATGTCCCTGAGACGTCTTAACAGGAGGCAAGCTCTGTCAAAGCCCTTGGAGAAACTTCACAAGCAGGATTTCAGAAAGCAAAGTCATGTCTTTTCCCACTTAAGGCAGAAGCAGCAGCAGCAGGCCAGCACAGTAAAGCAACAGGCAGAGTGGCAGTTCCTCCTCAAGCATCAAGCTCTTCTCAGTGGCAGAGGTTCCTCTTGATCCAGAAGTAATCTAAAGTTGTGGGGTCTGCAGTCCAATACGTATACTCATTTCTGCCCTTGAAGTAGGCAAGCTTCAAAGGGAAGTCTTTGTAGTGCACCAGACCTTACCTCTTCTTTGCCCTGCCCCAGACGCACTCTAAGGTGTTGGAGACTGTATAGTGTGAGGACAGGCACAGCCCTTTCAAGTGCAGGTGTCAGCTCCTCCCTCCCATTCTAGCCCAGGAAGGTTCATCGGGATATGCAGTACACAACTCAGCTCCCTTTGTGTCACTGTCTAGAGTGAATTCACAAACAGCTCAACTGTCAGTCTGACCAAGACGTGTATTCAGCAGCCAGACAGAGGCACAGAATGGTTAAGGAATAAAATGCCCACTTTCTAAAGGTAGTATTTTCGAACAGACAATCTGAAAAAAAACTTTACTGAAAGGGTGTATTTTTAATTTGTTCAGATACCCCAAACTCCACTTCTCCATCTGCTCCTAATGGGGAAATGCACTTAAACAATATTTAAAGGCAATCCCCATGTTAACCTATGGGAGGGATAGACCTTGCAATAGCGAAAACTGAACCTGGCAGTATTTCATTATCAGGAGATGTAAAACACGCCATTACATGTCCTGCCTTTTGAATACACTGCACCCTGCCCATGGGGCTAACTAGGGCCTACCATAGGGGGTGACTTACATGTAGTAAAAGGGAAGGTTTGGGCATAGCAAGTGGGTACACTTTCCAGGTATAATTGGCAGTGCACAACTGCACACACAGACAATGCAGTGGCAGGCTTGAGACATGTTTACAGGGCTACTTATGTGGATGGCATAATCAGTGCTGCAGGCCCACTTGTAGCATTTGATATACAGGACACACATACTAGGGAATTAACACTGAATCAAATGTGCCAATCATAGAAATACAATTACCAATATCCTTTAGAAAGAGAACACTTGCACTTTGGCACTGGTTAGCAGTGGTAAGGTGCCCAGAGTATTAAAACCATAAAAAACGAATTACAGCACAGAGTCCAAAAATAGGAGGTCAGAAGCAAAAAGTACAGAGAAACCACACCAAGAGCTGCCAGGTCTAACATGTATTAAACAGGAATACTCATGCAAAAGATTGAAAACACATTTGTTGTAAAGTTTCTCTAAGATGTATCTTTATGCAATCATTTCAGATCGGTGAGTACCAACTTCTACACAGGTAAGAGTAGGTTCAGCTTTAAGGGGTTACTTGCTCCATAGAGGAAGTCAAACGTATTAGTAACCATTACAGAAATGATTGATATTACTGACTAATATTGCTCTACGCTGGATTATTGAATTGATCAACATAGTTTCTTGTGAATCAAAAATTAAAAACACAAGATTTAAAAATCTTCTATTTGTGCAGGTTCTACAAAACTTTTGTTCCGTCAAAGTCATTCCCTATTCCTGCATCAATCTCCTTCTAAAATGGCACCTCCACTCTTCTACCGGTCATCACAAAGTTCAATCATCCAGAAATGTTAATTGACTTCAGATCAGTCAAAATAAAAAATGTTGATTCTCACTCTTATGTGTTCTTAGGTCAGCTTCACTTTCAGCATAGTTGGTTCATTCAGGAGTTGGACACCTCTGATTAGATTCCTGTGTCTTTCTTGATGGCCTGACTCCTGGTTGTTCATTGCCACTGTCACTTTGCTCATTTGTCTCTGTCTCCTTGTTGATGGTGTCTAAGATATGGATACATTCAGTCTCTCACCCCTCCTTGGGATCTTTCTGTGCCTTAGCCCCTCTCTGATCCCACTTTTCTCCCTTTGCAGGCTTAGTGTCTGCACCTATAGCTTCTTCAGCTCGGGCATATGTGTCTACTCTTGGCTCATTCACCAAGGGCCCTGCACTTGTCTCGAGTTGAATTTGAGACACTTGTGCACACTCCTCTTCTCCCTCTGGGCTTTTTAATTGCATTGGGCTTGGCCTTTGCGAGACAGCAGTGGCTATCACCACTTCTTCTCTGGCTTGTCTTACTCTCCAGGTGTGTGAATCGCATTTGGAAGCCCTCCACATTTACCAGCAGTATGCATGACCAAAACAGGGGTGATAGGGGCTCAAAATTGGGGATTCAGGCACAACTTCCTCACATGTTTCTTCACCAAAACCCAGTCATCAGGTCTGATGACCTGGCACTGTACTTGCCTTAGGAGGGGAGTCACCAACTCAACTTATTGAGATGCAGAATGCACACATCAGCCAGGCCTCTGCAGTAGTGAAGAATTGTATCATCTGTAGTATTTACAAATGCTGTTGCAGGCACAGTAGGAAGTCCAGTGGCTCTGTCTATGAGGATTTCATGACAGGACAATGCTGTCATCCTATCCAAGATGATTCTCTGACTCATCAATACCAGTGGTAGAGCACCAGCCCAACTCAAACACATGAATGCACCCCCATTTAGAAAGATGGGACTCCATTGTGCCATTTATCTGCTACACTATGCCTGAAGCCTCAGGTCTGTAACTACAGTGGAATCTTTGATCAACCTGCAAATCCGCATACAAAGGTTTCATCAACACGTTCTTGAAATTACTTCCAGGATCTGATACCAGAGAAACTGGGATTTCAAAATGAGGGATCAATTGCCTAGTTTGGCCTCAGTAAGACAGTCATTTCTCCTGTTAAAGTAAGATGCAACCCATCAAGAAAAGAGCCAGACTATCACTAAAATGTTGCAAAGTCCACCTGATCTCCTGCTGTGGCTTGTGAGGACTACAGTTCTCCTTCCTTCATTTGATGCTGGCATGTGGCACATCAATGACTCAATCCTGCAGCAAATACACAGAACCTACTGTTGAACCTGTAAGTACAAAAAAAAATGAACCATTATGTCCCAATCTATATGTTTGGCACTGTGAAAGTGACACACCTTTAGGGGCAACAAAGAGTCAGGTAACACAGGAATTCCATCTACAGAAACTCAAACCTCATCCTCATTTTTAGTACACCCTGCTCTAATCCTCCTCTGCTGCTCACACTTTGGTGCCTCCCACTGCACTCTGGTCACCTCATTCCACATATCAGCAGCAGGTAGCAAAAGGCTTATAGAAGTGTCACTCTTTGATTCATTTGAATAATCTCCATTGAAGGTGCAAGACCAAGAAGTACTATATGTGGCTATTTCATCCACGTAGCGATTAAAAGCGGTAACAAAGTCATTCCACTTTTGTATGCTGCACACTCCTGCTGCACACTTCACAACAGCTATTTCATCAGTCATCTTTAATGCATCAAGGAGACACATGATATAGTGCCCATTCTAAATGGAGAGCCAAAAGAGGTTATGAACCCCACTGGACCATACGTGCCGGCAGTAGTGAACCACATGAAACCCATACTGGCTACCAGTATAGATGGTGACTTCCAAACTGTCAGGGTCTGGTAAGAGCAATCAGTTCAGCCACCTGTGCAGAGGTTACATTGCACAAACAGGAGGCGTTCACTTCACCTCCTACTGTACAAACGGCATAAGCTGCTTTCAAAATCCTTCTTTCGTCTTCAAAGTAAGAGTAATCTACAAACAGTATATAATCAGGCTGTTCCAGAAGGAGATTTCAAATAACAGGCCTTGGCTTGGAACACAGTTCTGTCACATCAATGTAGTCATTTTAAATGTGGTGCACACATGGTGGCGTTAGGTGGGCACTAAGGGGCGCAAGAAAAGTAGCGCTGCACTTTGTGCAGCGTAACGTTTCTTAAATATGCCCCTTACTTCTTTATATGTTTTAGGAAGATTTATTTGCAATATGGCAGGAATTGTCTCTTGAAATGCTTTTCTTGTTCCTTTGCCAATGTGATGTCCTAGATATAGGACTTCTTTTTGACTGGACTGCAGCTTACTATGGGGACATCTTATGTACATTTTCAGCTAAGTGATTCAACAGAGCCATGGTATTGTGTCGGCTCGCCTCTTGTATTGTCGACTCCACCAATAAGTCATCAACGTATTGAACTAGAGCTGAGTACGGTAACTGCAAGTCTTTGGATTCTTTTTTAGTATCTATTTGAAAATTGATGGGCGTTCTGTACACTCTTTAGTAACTCAGTACCAATGTAGAATCCTATTTTGGAAAAGAATGCAAAACGGAACTGTCTATGTCTATCCTCATGCAAAGAAATGGAAAAGATTGCTTGACCCAGATCAATAACTGTAAACCACTCAGCATCACAAGGGATCTGGAACAATGTTACAGCTGGATTCGCTACAACAGGACTACATGGGTCAACAACATTATTAATGCTTTGCAGGTCTTGCAGAGCCAGCCAGTTCTGTATCCCGATGATCAAAGGATTACAGGGACTCCCTAAAATTTCCTTTATAAAACTCTGCTTTAAAATGGATTCAATTATGAGGGTAATTGAAGATACCATCTCTCGTGAAAGGTTTACTGGGGCATTTGAGAGAATTCACCTTTATTGCCATCTTCACAGGCTCAGCGCCTTTACACAAGCCAATGTCTTTGCTAGAGTAAACCCAGACTTCCGCCTACACGGAGTCCTTCAAGTCAGGTGGTAGGTATTCTTTTGTCAAAACATGGACCAGCCAATTACTGGCTTTTGGGTGCTCAGTTTAAAGTCTGCATCCTCATCATGTGTTTGGTGCTGGGCACCACTGGCGTACAGTAAATCACACATTTGAGTTTGCAACAGAAATCTCTACCTAACAGATTAACTGGATTAGAATCACATATCTCAAACTGATGGTCCTCCTCAAGGGGACCTATTTCACAGCATTGTTTTCTTCAACATGGCTATCTCCATATACAAATTCAGATCAGTCGGCACTCCTCACCCTCTTTCATTGTGCATCATCTGACTGCCACCTTGATTTCCAGCTCTCTGCATTCCCTATCATCGCTAGAACCACAGCTAGGATTTGCCATGTATGGACGATTCGAAAAATCCTTTTTGGACTAATTTAGTCTAAGCCACCATACATTTCTCCTTGATTTTCCTACGTATGGCTTCCAAATTATCAATGCAGTACTTTGAGCATTGTATGATTTCATCTAACTTTGATTGCCAACAAAACACACTTTTTTTGATATGTGCCATAATCTCCAGATGCAATTCAAGAAAGAAATGTGACACTAAAGTACTGAGATTTCCTTGCTCAGGGTTTTCAGACCCACTATGCTGACAAAAGATCTGCATCACTCATTCATAATAATCATTCACTGACTCTTTAGATTCTTCAGTAGTTCCTAAGATTTTCAGCCAATTAATCTCTTTCTGGGGAACCTTAGCTTTCATGAAGTTAATCACCTGATTACACTTTTTCATAACTGTATTAGAGGGAGCATGGGTTAGAGCATCTCTCGGTGGTTCAGCATTTGGCCACGACACAGACACCTTACACTCAGCCCACAAATTGTTTTGGACAACAATGTCAAAGAAAGTGATGTAATCCTTCTAAAGCACCTTTGACTCTTTAACAAATCTGTCAACTTGCGTATGCCACAGATCAGGGTTTTCTCCCAATTTAGGAAATTGATTTGTAAATGTGAAAAGATCACCATGGCTTATACTTCTCCTAGTGTGTAGGATCCTCACCATCTTGCCGTCCAGCATCACTGTCCTTCTTCCTCATATTATTAGCCCATAATTCTTTGATCTTTTGAGTATCACTTCACTTCTGAATGTTTTCAACCAATCCCCCAAATTGTTATTTCAAACCAAACATTTTATATTGTTAAGGGATTCTTAATTCAGGAACATTCTAAGATTTTTCTTTGAAGTCTGACTTTTGGACAGATCAACAACATATTTTGCTGCTATTCCTTGGAAAGCTTCATGAACCTCAAATGCATGCCTACCAGCCTCTCTATGCAGGGAAAGGATTTGTTTGTTATACCTGTTTACAAAGTCTAACATCTGTGTCCCCTTTAGGATATCTTCAAACTCGGCCTTTGTTTCTACAACATACAGCATTCTTGCCAGGGCCTCTTCACTTTCCATGTTGTCTGATTCAGAGCTAACATCAACCTCCATAGCAGGTTTGGGGTGATAACAAGAGTGCTCTGAGGCACTATCGGCAGGGCTGGTACCACTAAGAGCATAATTGTATTAATGGGCGACCTTATTTTACTGCTGCACTACTACCCAGATCAACAATGGGCAGGCATGCTTCTACTGCATAGTTCACTGCAACTGGTTGGTTTCCTCCTCCCGACCGAACTGGGGTGGGTGAGAAGCCAATAAATCATCCAAGAAGCCACCACTAGAGTCACTGTTGCTACCTTCACCATTATTTGCTTCAACCTCACCACCTCATGTGGTTGCTTTCTCTCTGTTTTTCCACTAGTTATAACTTGATACGTCCTAGCTCCCTCAATCACATCTTTTCTCCATGCCTGCTGTTCTGCATTCCACTTCACTTCCACCCAACCACAAACTGTCTTTTGGTCTTATACTGATATTTTTCCTTCTCCCATGCAAGTGCTGCCCGCTCCCATGCATTCAGGGATTCCTATGGGAGCTTCATTTCATACAACACTCCCCAGCAGCCTTCACTCCACAAAGACCAACTTCACATAAACAGTTATTAAACAAAATGAGAATTCTACTCTGTTTCAGTAAAAAGAAACCTCAAAGTTTTGTGTGGCTGATAGCTGTGAGAAAACTGGTGTGATTGCAGAAGCCCCGTAGCCTTATGCCCCCATCTTTCACTTTTTTCTGGTGTTTTCCTGACTCTCATGGTGTCCTGGACACTGCTAACTACTCCTAGGGCCTGTGCTCTGATTAAAATGAGTATGCAAATTAGGCTAATTATAATTGGCAGTATCAACCTACCTATAAGTCCCTAGTATATGGTAGGGCATGTAGGTTTAGGGACCCTAGCATAGGTAGTGCATCTCTAGGTGCACTGCTTAGGTACCTGTCATTTTAAAGTTTAAAGTTTAAAGGCAGGCCTGCCTTGCTGGGTGCTTTTAAACTACAGTTGCATGCAAATTCAGCGTTGGAATTAAGTACTTCCAAAGTCTTAAGCTACCTTATTTTTACATATAAGACACCCCTAAGGTGTTCCCTAGGTGCCCCCATGGTTGGTGGTGTGTAACTATAAGCAGGGACCTTATAAACTATGTTTTATAAGCTCCGGTGAGGAAAAATTGTCAAATTTGTTTTCCCTCATTGTAGTGAATAGGCTAAAATGGGGAGACTTTATTTTAATTTATAAAGGGCCATGTTTACGAAAGCTTTTTCCCATAGACACAGAATGGGTAAAATCCTTTGGTACATCTGGCCCAAAATATCAAAAGGAGCAAGACCTGTTGAGTTTGGTATCAAACTTAATGTTATAATAAATACAACAAATTGCCACTGTTGAATTTAATATAACATTCACCTAGAAAGAGTTTTAGAACTCTTCCTAAAAGCTACCAGTTTCAGCTCTGTAGTGCCCTTCTCTGATTGTCCAGCCTCCGGCAGCCTAGCCCGGCTGCCTTGATGAAATGTGAAGTGGCCTGGGCTGGACACAAAGAAAGTCCCTGGGAGAGGAGATTTGCCTCAGCAGATGGTAAAACAGGATGGGGGAGAAAAGCCAAACTGGTCTTCAAAGAAAGGAAGGGCATTTGGAGCAGCTCAGAACCTCCCCCATTTCCTGCAAATGCAGACAACCAGGTGCCCTCTTGATTAGATTAGGAGAGGGCAGGGAAGGGGTGTGTTAAGGATTTTTAGCCATAGCAGTGGGTGGACTCAGCCAGACCTAACCTCCAAAATTCAGTTTCAGACATTTTGGATTTTTAAAGAATGTTGCTCCCTGGGATTGATTTTTGCCACTTGTAGGAAGTTGGCTCTGTATGCACTATTTCAAAGTAAGGAATAGTATGCACAGAGTCCAAGGGTTCCCCTTAGAGGTAAGATAGTGGCAAAAAGAGATAATACTAATGCTCTATTTTGTGGTAGTGTGGTCGAGCAGTAGGCTTATCAAAGGAGTAGTGTTAAGCATTTGTTGTACATACACACAGGCAATAAATGAGGAACACACACTCAGAAACAATTCCAGGCCAATAGATTTTTGTTATAGAAAAATATATTTTCTTAGTTTATTTTAAGAACCACAGGTTCAAATTCTACATGTAATATCTCATTTGGAAGGTATTGCAGGTAAGTACTTTAGGAACTTTGAATAATCACAATAGCATATATACTTTTTACATAAAACACATTTAGCTGTTTTAAAAGTGGACACAGTGCAATTTTCACAGTTCCTGGGGGAGGTAAAGTAATGTTAGTTCTTGCAGGTAAGTAAACCACCTACGGGGTTCAAATTGGGGTCCAAGGTAGCCCACCGTTGGGGGTTCAGAGCAACCCCAAAGTCACCACACCAGCAGCTCAGGGCCGGTCAGGTGCAGAGTTCAAAGTGGTGCCCAAAACGCATAGGCTTCAATGGAGAGAAGGGGGTGCCCCGGTTCCAGTCTGCCAGCAGGTATGTACCCGCGTCTTCGGAGGGCAGACCAGGGGGGTTTTGTAGGGCACCGGTGGGGACACAAGCTCACACAGAAAGTACACCCTCAGCGGCACTGGGGCGGCCGGGTGCTGTGTGCAAACAAGCGTCGGGTTTCCAATGTAAATCAATGGTCGACCAAGGGGTCTCTTCAGCGATGCAGGCAGGCAAGGGGGGGGCTCCTCGGGGTAGCCACCACCTGGGCAAGGGAGAGGGCCTCCTGGGGGTCACTCCTGCACTGAAGTTCCGATCCTTCAGGTGCTGGGGGCTGCGGGTGCAGGGTCTTTTCCAGCCGTCGGGATTTTAGAGTCAGGCAGTCGCGGTCAGGGGGAGCCTGGGGATTCCCTCTGCAGGCGTCGCTGTGGGGGCTCAGGGGGGACAACTTTGGTTACTCACAGTCTCGGAGTCGCCGGAGGGTCCTCCCTGAGGTGTTGGTTCTCCACCAGTCGAGTCGGGGTCGCCGGGTGCAGTGTTGCAAGTCTCACGCTTCTTGCGGGGATTGCAAGGGTCTTTAAATCTGCTCCTCTGAAACAAAGTTGCAGTCTTTGTTGAACAGGGCCGCTGTTCTCGGGAGTTTCTTGGTCTCTTGGAAGCAGGGCAGTCCTCTGAGGATTCAGAGGTCGCTGGTCCTGGAGAAAGCGTCGCTGGAGCAGGTTTCTTTAGAAGGCAGGAGACAGGCCGGTAGGACTGGGGCCAAAGCAGTTGGTGTCTTCTTTCTTCTTCTGCAGGGGTTTTCAGCTCAGCAGTCTTCTTCTTTGGTAAGTTGCAGGAATCTAAATTCTTAGGTTCAGGGGAGCCCTTAAATACTAAATTTAAGGGTGTGTTTAGGTCTGGGGGGTTAGTAGCCAATGGCTACTAGCCCTGAGGGTGGGTACACCCTCTTTGTGCCTCCTCCCAAGGGGAGGGGGTCACATTCCTATCCCTATTGGGGGAATCCTCCATCTGCAAGATGGAGGATTTCTAAAAGTTAGAGTCACTTCAGCTCAGGACACCTTAGGGGCTGTCCTGACTGGCCAGTGACTCCTCCTTGTTATTCTCATTATCTCCTCCGGCCTTGCCGCCAAAAGTGGGGCCGTGGCCGGAGGGGGCGGGCAACTCCACTAGCTGGAGTGCCCTGCGGTGCTGGAACAAAGGGGGTGAGCCTTTGAGGCTCACCGCCAGGTGTTACAGCTCCTGCCTGGGGGAGGTGTTAGCATCTCCACCCAGTGCAGGCTTTGTTACTGGCCTCAGAGTGACAAAGGCACTCTCCCCATGGGGCCAGCAACATGTCTCGAGTGTGGCAGGCTGCTAGAACCAGTCAGCCTACACAGGTAGTTGGTTGAGGTTTCAGGGGGCACCTCTAAGGTGCCCTCTGGGGTGTATTTTACAATAAAATGTACACTGGCATCAGTGTGCATTTATTGTGCTGAGAAGTTTGATACCAAACTTCCCAGTTTTCAGTCTAGCCATTATGGTGCTGTGGAGTTCGTGTTTGACAGACTCCCAGACCATATACTCTGATGGCTACCCTGCACTTACAATGTCTAAGGTTTTGCTTAGACACTGTAGGGGCACAGTGCTCATGCACTGGTGCCCTCACCTATGGTATAGTGCACCCTGCCTTAGGGCTGTAAGGCCTGCTAGAGGGGTGACTTATCTATACTGCATAGGCAGTGTGAGGTTGGCATGGCACCCTGAGGGGAGTACCATGTCGACTTACTCGTTTTGTTCTCACCAGCACACACAAGCTGGCAAGCAGTGTGTCTGTGCTGAGTGAGGGGTCCCCAGGGTGGCATAAGCTATGCTGCAGCCCTTAGAGACCTTCCCTGGCATCAGGGCCCTTGGTACCAGGGGTACCAGTTACAAGGGACTTACCTGGATGCCAGGGTGTGCCAATTGTGTAAAACAAAAGTACAGGTTAGGGAAAGAACACTGGTGCTGGGGCCTGGTTAGCAGGCCTCAGCACACTTTCAAATCAAAACATAGCATCAGCAAAGGCAAAAAGTCAGGGGGTAACCATGCCAAGGAGGCATTTCCTTACACCACTCTTCCCAGGAAGTGGTCATCCAAGAGGGTGGTGGCCTTCCTGTGATTGGACAGTTGCCCCCCTTACTTTTCACCCCAGGGAAAGGATACATTTGGCAGATATGCACCCACACCTCAGATCCCTACAAGGAACAATATTAGAAGAAGAATGACTGACCTGCTGGACCCCTGACCTGCACCTGGACACTCCACTCCGAAAGACTGTACCAGCTGCACACTTGGCCTTCACAACAAAAAGCACTTTGCCTGGCTTCAACTGGTTTAAGTAGGGACTCCCTACTTGCTACAGGTGAGAAATAGCTAGCCAGAGTCCCCTGCATCAGATCCTGAAGGAACTGACCAGCTGACTGCTGTCCAGTGGACATTTTGGAGTCTGAGTCAGGTGCATTCTGGGAGTTGGAGTCCTAGACCTCATGGAGCAACTCAGAGCTTCTGGAACCTTGGGGTGAGCTGTAGACATCTAAAGGACCTTAAAAGACCTTCTGGAAGAAGATCCAGAAATTTGAGGAAGAGTGGAGAACTTTTGGTAAAAAGCTGCATAAAGGGATCGACCCGCCGAGGTGAGTCAAGCAAGCTTACATCAACCGCGACCCAGCCTGACATGCAGGTTCCTCCCACTAAAAAGTTCCAGTGCCCCAGACTTCCAGGATTTCACTTGGGGCTCTTGGAAAGGTGATCCAACAACCTTGCATTGAAATCGGCTCTCTGTGGAGGGTCGTCCACCATAGGAATGAAAAAACTCCCAAAAAGTGACAAAATCTGAACATAAAAATTTGAGCGGGACTTCCCACGCAGCATATCCAAGGAGGTCTCCAGGGACATCGGACCAAGGTTCAGATTTGGTCCGGACAAAGATTTCTGTCCTGAAAAATCGCCTAGGTCCGCAGGTAGAATTCTTCAGCGAGGACTCCTACAGCATATATCCAAAGAGGGCTCCAGGGAGGTCAGATTGGATTGGTGACTTTGTCCTTCTGAGGAAAATCTTCAATAAAAGACTAAGGGGGTCATTCCAACCCTGGCGGTCCATGACCGCCAGGGCCGGGGACCGCAGAAGCACCGCCATCAGGCTGGCGGTGCTTCCTGGGCCATTCTGACCGCAGCTGTAAAGCCCCGGTCAGAAAAGGGCAACCGGCGGTTTCCCGCCGGTTTACCCCTGGCCCAGGGAATCAGTGCCGCCATGGGGATTCCGACCCCCTTCCCGCCATCCTGTTCCTGGTGGTTTTTACCGCCAGGAACAGGATGGCAGGAACGGGTGTCGTGGGGCCCCTGGGGGCCCCTGCACTGCCCATGCCACTGGCATGGGCAGTGCAGGGGCCCCCTAACAAGGCCCCATAATGATTTTCAGTGTCTGCTTTGCAGACACTGAAAATCACGACGGGAGCCACTTCACCCGTCGCACCCCTACAACTCCGCCGGCTCCATTCCGAGCCGGCTTCATTGTTGAGGGGGGTTTCCCGCTGGGCCGGCGGGCGGCCTTCTGGCGGACGCCCGCCGGCCCAGCGGGAAAGCCAGAATGGCCGCCGCGGTCTCTTGACCGCGGTGCGGTCATTCGGCGGTTCCCTCCAGGCGGGCGGCTCAGAATGACCCCCTAAGTCTGAAGGTAAACTTTTGACTGAGGCCTCCTGTTTGCTGTAGCCGAGCAGGGCTCCATCGCAGTCGGCCTTAAACTTTGACTTTGTCCCGGTCTAGTGCGACCAGATGACCAGAGTGGCACATATAATGTCTGTGTGGTAGAAAATATTAATTTTGAAAATATTCATATATCCGGCTCCCCTTATCCGATTTTAATCATTTTGGGGTTGTATTAACAATAAAAATATAATCTATTTGTATAAATTGGCATTGGATTTATACTGTGCTTTGTGTTTTACTTATTTACTCTTTCATGATTTCTAAATGCTTTACACACCTGTCTCCTAAGTTAAGCCTTGTCACTCATTGCCAAGCTACGAAGGGTTGAGTGGGGATTAATTTATTGAGACTTGACTGGACCTAGTGGGGGTTAGTGGCCTATTGGTAAGTGCAGATACTTATCTGCCCTTATCAATAATCTACTTTCCAACATTTTTGGTGAGCAGTGCTGGGATCCAGTACTTGTGTTTCATATCACACTACAGTTTTAAGTGAAATATGTTAAAATCATCTAAATAGACCTAGAGCAAAAGAATTTTGGATTTTTCTAATTTGGACTTTTTTTTAATTACTTCATTTTTGATTTTTCTAAATTGTCCTGATCAATTGCTGCCAAAGTTTTGGTAACTTAAGGGAGACCATGGAGCCTGATCTGGCTAGCCTACCCACACCCACTGCAGCTGAGCATAGGGTGTTGTGAAGAAAGAAGTCCCTTGAAGCCTGGGTAGTGGAGATGGAAGCAGATAACTCTTCAGATGTAGGAAGGAAGAGGAAAGATGTCCCCTCCAACCTTCAGGAGGAGGACGACAATTGCCAAACTGTATTTTCAACAGCTAGGGCCCCATCCAGAGCTAGTGGGAGGGGAGCGTCTGTGGCATCAAACCAAGGAGAAGCAGAACTGGACCTCAGGGAGAGGGAATATAAGGCCCAGGTAGCCCTTATAGCTTTGGAGGCAGATAAGTTGGCCTTAGAGAAGAAGAAGTGGGCAAAGATTGAACAACAAGATGGTGGCAGCAACAGAGAATTTGAGGTGTTCTTCGGTGTTAGGTTTTACCACAGACTACCCAAGGGGGTTGTTCCTGCTTATGTAGAGGGGGATGACATAGACAAATGGTTGGAGGCCTTTGAAAGGGCTATCCAGTTGAGAAGGGTTAAGCCTCAATATTGGGGTTCACTCCTATGGGAGTTGGTCCCAATATCTGGGACGGATAGTTTCTTGACAACAAGGGTGGGGGGAGGAAGCAGATTCCTAACCCAGTATGAAGAGGCTTTTAACCAAAAAGTTTGGTCTGACCCCAGAGCAATACAGAATGAAGTTCAGGGACATCCAGAAAGTGAATCCCCAGTCTTGGGTTGACTTTGTAGACACCTCACTTAAAGCACTAGAGGGCTGGATACATGGTAACAAGGTAAATACTTATGAGGGGTTATACAATTTGATCATGAAGGAGCACATCTTGACCAATTGTACCCAGGAGAGGTTATGCCAGCATTTAGTGGACCAGAGAGCTGGGGGGGCAGCTGATGAGTAGTTGTCAAGTCCCAAGGGGGAGCCTCCAAGAAGGGAAGGTCAGGACCCCAAAAACCTAAGGAGGGAGGTGGTAAGCCCACCACAGAGACTCCCTCTGTACCCCAGAACCCTATAAAGGAGTATAGTAAGTCTCACTCACACTCTAACAAGCAGAGACAGGGTCACTTGGGGTTAAATAAGCTCTAGGGCAATAAGGCATGCTTTGATTGTCAGCAGACAGGTCACTTCAGAGGAGATGCAGCCTGTCCAAAGAAGTTGGTTATCACTGGGCTGTCCACTGTAGCCGTAGAGGAGGACTCCTCAGATGAGGAGGTCCTCATATCATCGGGCCAGGAGACAGGACCAGATGGGAAGCTGGTGATCCCTGTGGGTAGGAGTAGGTACCTTCACGCCATTCAAATTAATGGAATCCCTACCACTGGCCTGAGAGACACCTGTGCCAGTCACAATTGAGTGAGTGACCGTTCAGTGACCCCAGACATGTATGTCCCAGGGGAGACAAAGAGAGTCATTATAGCCACGGGTGAGATCACCAACAAACCTGTAGGCATAGTGCCCCTAGAGAGAGAGGGTATCCTTGACTGGTTTAGGGTGGTGGTCAATGCTGACATCCCCCTAGATTGTATCCTAGGCAATGACCTCCCAGGAGTGAGTCTGATCCCAGATGGGACGCCCCCCAAACCCGAAGTCCTGGGTAGCCCCCCCCCACTCTAAACAGCAAGAGGGGTGCAGGGACCCCACAGTTGCCCTTAAAGCAACTCCCCCACCTGGCAGTGGAGAGCTTAGGGTGTGGTTCTGGGCTCTGACAGCTGTCGGTAGCCTCTGCTGGGTGCTGGTCTTCATGGCAGCACTGCGCATGCCCTAGGAGGCAGACTCCAGGGCCAAAAGCAAAGTAGGCCCCCAGACCCTGTTGGTTATGGAGGGGGTGCTCAATTGTTGGGTGACCTCTTTGGGTGAACTATGTGTTGCCCTAGTAAAGTTAGGTATAGGGAAGGTGGGCACCTTACTACCCAAATTGTCAGAGAGAGAGGAGGAAGACCCCCCTAGAGGGAAGTTTCAGTTTAAAATGGGTACTCTGATAAAAATGAGTATGCAAATTAGGCTAATTATAATATACAAAGGCAGCATCACAGATATCACAACTCCGCACAACACACCAACACACAAAAGCCCACAAACACCGTAATGCTCAGCTACACAATCAAAGTTGCCTATCCCTTCTAAATTCACACTGCAAGAACACTGCAACCGCTCAGTATCTCCGGTTCAACACCAATTCTTCAACCTGAAACATAGGAACCTTGGAGAAAAGGGTGGACCTAGGGCAGATCCCGAATGATTCTAAGGCAAAATCTAACTCTCCATGAGTCAGTGAGAACTAGCCTCTGCTATCATCAGATAGAAGGAGGAAAGGATATTTTTCGAAACTCTGCTGTCCCTATTCAAATGGATTTTAGTTTCATACTGAATCATCAATTCAGTTCAATTCATAAGTATTTCAATAACAGTGAAGCATATTTTGCCCCACAGTAACAACAAGAGTACAATTGCAAACCATGAAGGTTTATTAACACATTCGCATTAACAGTTTCAAATCAGATCATTCACAAGTCAATAATCACCTGAATACAGCATAGGTAAGTATATTTCAGGCAAGTCAAAGGCACATGTAAAGTGAAGTTATTGAAAGGCTGAATGGAAAATCACTAAGGCTAACAGTTTTGGGCAGAATCGGGGAACTCATGCTTATGCTTATTGCTTAGCAGGTGTCGGCATATATAATCCTCAATAGAACCGAATTAAAGTTTCAATCAAGGCCAGAATAAAGTGCCTTGATACCCTCACAGGTGACAAGCAGCTCTCCACAAATCAACCTTGCATTACATTACAAATGTACTTGCTAGAGAAACTAGCTCTGTGAGCAGGTTTAAAAGGTGCATGGAGTCTCAAGAGCAGGGAAAGGGATAGTGGGCAGAAGTAAGTCTAACTTTGCGTTAATATGGAGTCCTTTAAAATGAAGCCTAAAATAATTTATGCTAACTTCATCATGAACATACCCTACCTATGGTTAATTGATAATGTAAAAATCACACTTTGTGGTCAGTCTAAAGTTAAGATTATGCATGAATATCAGCCCTGCCAAGTGTCACACATCCTGCATTAGAATAATGCTTTTCCTGTCATTTTCTTGCATTACCTCAATGCCTGAGATTGTCATGCAAAAGAACCGTGTCCTGAAAGGCGGTAAATCCTTCTAATTCCAGTTTCTCACTTTGTTAGGTAAGCTCAGAGTGGTGTTTGTCAAAGGCCAAAAAGTGGTGCTGGTGTACAAGGAAGGTATAAGATTCTTAATATATTACAATATTTATATGGTTCCCTCGCCTTCGTCGCTTGAGTTTGCTTGCGAGAAAGTGTCACTCAGAGGCCCTGATTTAAGAAACATGGCGCTGCACCCAATACAGATACGGCGCACCATAGCAATAGTTAGGGGAACTAGCATCCAAGCTTTGGATGCTAGTTCGGAGCTTTGCAGTACTAGCATAAACAATTGTGAACTAATCCTGCAAAGCTCATTGAGGTTCATAGAAAACAATCGTATGCCTCCTTTTAATGCCTGCTCTGAGCAGGTGTTAAAAGAGCCGAAATATATGATGCAAAGAAATCACTTAGATTTCTTTGCGCCAATTTTTGGGCCCCCTTTGCATATATTATGGGCCACATTGACATAAACAAATTATGCTAATGTGGCGCGAGGAGGCACTTGGGGCTCTTAAATCAGCCCCATAGTCTGAAATGTCACTCATAATTACCAGGAGCGGCTTCTCCACTATGGCAGAGGAACGTTGCTCTCCCCCACCCGCCAACAGCAGCAGGTGCAAACCTTTTACTACCAAAAGATAATAACCTATTGCGCATATATTATAAGCCCATAGCGCCGCCTTGCGCCACATTAGCATCATTTTTTTATACGCTAATGTGGCCCAACAAGGCCAAAATCGCAGCACCATATTTACAAAGTGGCGCAATGCATGCATCACCAGGCATAATGTATGCAAAGGAGGCATTCCTCCATTCGGGGAGGCCAAAAATATGGCGCAAGGTAATCCAAGAGATTTCCTTGCATCATTTTTGTACAGCACTTTTAACGCCTGCTCAGAGCAGGCGTTAAAAGGGGGCTTCCATTATTTATAATGAACCCTTATTTACTTTGCAGGAGTAGTGCCAATATTTTGGTGCTACTCCTGCAAAGTACATCAATAGTGACATGAAAAATTACACTATTGAAAAATACAGCACACACATGGTGGCGATATGGGGGCGCTATGGGGCGCAGGAAAAATAGTGCTACAATTGGTGCAGCGCCACTTTCCATAAATCTGAAGCTATGTTTATTATCGTTTTGTAGTAAAAGGGGCGGGCCACGGACTATAACGGGGATGAAGGGGAGTGCTCAAAACACGGCCAAAAATACATGCGCACTGTGTTGTCTCCAGCCCGCAACTGTTGGAGAGAGCAGGCAGAGGCCCCCACTCTGCATTGGAGCACCCTGGGTGGGTGTGCTGGCCAATCTGGGCACTGCTGTCATGCTGCCAGCAGCATGACAGCAGAGTTCGGATTGGCTACAGGGCAGGCTGGGAGCCTCTGCCTGCAGCTGCTGCAGAGGAGCGGTGCGGTGGTGACAGCAGCAGCAATGCAGATAATTTTTTTTTTTTCTTTTTGTTTTTTAATTAATCCGCCCTTTCCCCCGCCCCTACAAAGCGCTGCAAGCCGTTCCTGATAATTACATTGAAATTATGAAAAAGTCACACATAGCAATCTGAAACCTTGGTGGCTATGGAATATGCATAATGCATGATGTTGTTATGTGGAAAGGCTCTTCTCGATCACCCGTGTTTCAAGTTCCAAGCCCTCCAAAGAGAATGAATGGAATGATATGAAGAAGGCCTCCAAGTTAATAATACAAAAAATATTTTCTTTAGCTTTCTTTCCCCACACTGGGAGACTGTGAGCAATTTAACACATAATATCAAACACATTTCACATACAGGGCACCTTAGCAAATAACGTAATTTGCACCGTGTAATCGGTGGCTTTTACATTTTTTGGTGTTGTGCTGCTCTCTACTGGTTTTCATTAGTAGAGCAGGTAAATAAGTGTAACCTGAAACAAATGACTTAAACTAAACAAAGGTGCATATTTAATTGGCATAACAAAACTTTAGGTGGCCCTCTGCACAGTACATGCATACCTCCCCCCTCCAGGCTGAATCAGGAGCTCCCAGTCCAGGGTACAGTGCTAAGGGGGGCTCTTGGAGCTCAGGCCCCCTCAACCTTGCGGGCCATTTGTTCTACCACTACCAGGTTCCAGACCCATATCTACAAGGTCACACAAAGCCACTTTGCATGGCTTTTCATGGCCTTGTGGATCAGGAGTAAGGCAGTGCAGCGCAAGTCTCTGCGTTGCCGTACTCTGAGTCAAAGAGGAGTTCCATGAGCGTTGCAGTGGCTGTTCCCATGCAACACCCATAGATTTTGACACATTCCAAGATTTACAGGAATTTGTAAACCTGGGAATACTTCAAAAGACTGTGTCTAAGTCTTATGCGACCCCTCCTGCACAAAATCGGATATCCTTGCAATGAAGTTACCTTTGCACCAAGGAGCAAGGGTGCCTGCATTGGCAGATGGCAGCCCATTGTGTGCCAACACATGGGAAAAGGACAGGAATGTGGCGTATCCTATAGATGTGGCTCAATCCTCCCTTTTCTTTTGACACAGAACAGCGCAGAAAGAATCCTTACACCTCTGCCCTGTGCCAAAACCTCATAAATTTGTCCCCCAATTCCAACAAGGCTTGGTTCTTTCACACTCAAAACAGTAAACAAATGTCTTCATTTATCCGAGTCACAACAGTAAGCCTGCAACTGTCTATATTTTAGCAATCTTGTATGACTCAGTGTATAAACCTCACAAAGACCTTTAACAAATAAACCCCAAGCTCTAAAGGGGACAGAAGCTTCACAGTTCACCACACACTCATAAAAGACGGACATGTTGCTAATAGTATCCCAGACACTACATTGGAGAAAGGCCACCTATTCCACATACTTGTCAAAGGATGAAAGAATCTATGGTTTTACTATATTTAGCTCGTGCTTGTTAGACATGGGGTCCTTGGTTGACAGTCAGGTTACCCGCTGTTCAAGCAAGGACCCTCACTCTAGTCAGGGTAAAAGAGAATCACCCTCAGCTAACCCCTGCTTACCCCCTTGGTAGCTTGGCAGAGCAGTAGGCTTAACTTAAGAGTGCTAGGTGTAAAGTATTTGTACTTTACTCAGGACCAACTCCCGGCGAGATTTCTCAGTGCGAGTGGTCGCAGATGGTTGCGTCTGCTCGCATTGAGAAACATTCTATTTGCACTGAGGTAGCTGCTGCTCAAGTAGAAAATCAACTGGAGCAGCAGAAAAGAATCAGCGCACTCTTGCATTGTACATGGAGCCTCTCGCGCTGTTTTTTCCACGTGGGACAAACACCTGGTACTAAAAATCAGCGTAGCGCAACTCAATAGTACACAGAGATTTGCATCAAAGGTTAACGCCATGTGAAAGCAGGCATTAAAAGGATACATTTAATTTCTCCTTTCATTTCTAAATGTGCATGTGTGCTGCATTGTGCAGCACACACAAAATGTAGGAAACTTGTAAAGTGTATCCATAGATAGTATTTTGTATTAGCAGGGTACCCGTTTAGTACAAAACCTATACTAGACTCATGCACTATGGTGCAAAGGTGTGTGCGTGGTGCACAGCAGCACATTTCTGTGCTGGGGCCAGAGAGAGGGGAGGAGAGTGCCACCTTTCTGTAAATATGGCGCTCTCCCGCTCTTTCCTTCTCACGCAATGAAGTCCAGAGTTTTTGGCTGCTGCGCTGCGTGAGAATCTAGTAAGCCTGGACCCAACCATTTGATTTTTCTCCTCTTCCGTACCCTACACACCCTTTGAATCATTCCCTCCCTTCTGTGCCTTCAATGCAATTTCTTCCCTTCTGTTTTCTAAACAGTCAATAAGATGCAGTCAAGCGTAACGTGGAACCTAAAGAAGTACTACACAGTATCCATATGCTGAGAATTAGAGTGAAGATTCAAATGTTTATAAGTCTTAAGAACCAAATAATAATTCAAAAATAATATGCAAAATTACTCTGATGATACTGAATAATAAACATAATACTACATGATATACCATAAGTAAGTGGGATCTGGTGACAGTTCATATCCTCTGACACAGATATAGGGAGATCCTTTGCATGGATTGTTAGAAATGGGGTTTCTGGTTGGCAGTCAGTCCAAGCAGGGACCCTCATTCTAGTCAGGGTAAGGGAGATACACAGCTCAGATAACCCCTGCTCACCCCCTTGGTAGCTTGGCACAAGCAGGCAGGCTTATCTCAGAGGCAATGTGTAAAGTATTTGTACAAACACATACAGTAAAACGGTGAAAGCACCACAAAAGGACTCCACACTAGTTTAGAAAAATAGCCGATATTTATCTTAATCACCAAGACCAAAACAACAAAAATCCAACATACACAAGAAGAGAATTTTAAAAGGTAAAATCCCCAAAAAATCCATAGACACATAATAGCCCCAACTCGGGCTATCACAACATCGTTGATGGAGTCATTCCAAACAATTCGAAGCCACTCGTGGGGAGGGAGGCACCGGTCACGGAGTTGCACAGATCCTCAGGTACAGTACCTCTGGTAATGAGGAAAACAAGCCAGTGCATGGAGTTGGGGAGGAAAGGCGTTGCTAGATCAGGAAAGGCGTAGGCTCCTCATTGCAGAACAGGGGAGGTGATGCGGTGTCGGGGTGAGGCGTTGATTCCTTACAATCCAGCCAGGTCGATGAATCCAGTGAGTCAAGATGCAGTGTGGCAACTTCTTGGGTTCATGTCATGGGGCTACAAGCACCACAGCGGAGTCAGGTGTCATGGACATCAGTGACATGGCACTCGGGACTCATGATCTTGTGGGACTTCAGCAAGGCAGCAGCAGCTTTGGGCCTGCAGCATCGGTCGGGATTGTCGCACTCCAGCAGGGACCATAGCTTGAAGTTGCTGCCAACACGACGGAGTCGTGCAGAGGCACCGCTGCTGGAGTCGTCTGGAGTTGGTGTGCCTGGTTTTCCTTGGTCTCAAGCCAGCTTTCACTCCCAAGGTCCCAAGAAGTGGATTGGCACCACTTTGAAAGTAAGGGTCTTCAGCAGGAGTACCCAGGTGCTGGCAGGAGAAGTCTCTGATGTCCCTGAGACGTCTTAACAGGAGGCAAGCTCTGTCAAAGCCCTTGGAGAAACTTCACAAGCAGGATTTCAGAAAGCAAAGTCATGTCTTTTCCCACTTAAGGCAGAAGCAGCAGCAGCAGGCCAGCACAGTAAAGCAACAGGCAGAGTGGCAGTTCCTCCTCAAGCATCAAGCTCTTCTCAGTGGCAGAGGTTCCTCTTGATCCAGAAGTAATCTAAAGTTGTGGGGTCTGCAGTCCAATACGTATACTCATTTCTGCCCTTGAAGTAGGCAAGCTTCAAAGGGAAGTCTTTGTAGTGCACCAAACCTTACCTCTTCTTTGCCCTGCCCCAGACGCACTCTAAGGTGTTGGAGACTGTATAGTGTGAGGACAGGCACAGCCCTTTCAAGTGCAGGTGTCAGCTCCTCCCTCCCATTCTAGCCCAGGAAGGTTCATCGGGATATGCAGTACACAACTCAGCTCCCTTTGTGTCACTGTCTAGAGTGAATTCACAAACAGCTCAACTGTCAGTCTGACCAAGACGTGTATTCAGCAGCCAGACAGAGGCACAGAATGGTTAAGGAATAAAATGCCCACTTTCTAAAGGTAGTATTTTCGAACAGACAATCTAAAAAAAAACTTTACTGAAAGGGTGTATTTTTAATTTGTTCAGATACCCCAAACTCCACTTCTCTATCTGCTCCTAATGGGGAAATGCACTTAAACAATATTTAAAGGCAATCCACATGTTAACCTATGGGAGGGATAGACCTTGCAATAGCGAAAACTGAACCTGGCAGTATTTCATTATCAGGAGATGTAAAACACGCCATTACATGTCCTGCCTTTTGAATACACTGCACCCTGCCCATGGGGCTAACTAGGGCCTACCATAGGGGGTGACTTATATGTAGTAAAAGGGAAGGTTTGGGCATAGCAAGTGGGTACACTTTCCAGGTATAATTGGCAGTGCACAACTGCACACACAGACAATGCAGTGGCAGGCTTGAGACATGTTTACAGGGCTACTTATGTGGATGGCATAATCAGTGCTGCAGGCCCACTTGTAGCATTTGATATACAGGACACACATACTAGGGAATTAACACTGAATCAAATGTGCCAATCATAGAAATACAATTACCAATATCCTTTAGAAAGAGAACACTTGCACTTTAGCACTGGTTAGCAGTGGTAAGGTGCCCAGAGTATTAAAACCATAAAAAACGAATTACAGCACAGAGTCCAAAAATAGGAGGTCAGAAGCAAAAAGTACAGAGAAACCACACCAAGAGCTGCCAGGTCTAACATGTATTAAACAGGAATACTCATGCAAAAGATTGAAAAACACATTTGTTGTAAAGTTTCTCTAAGATGTATCTTTATGCAATCATTTCAGATCGGTGAGTACCAACTTCTACACAGGTAAGAGTAGGTTCAGCTTTAAGGGGTTACTTGCTCCATAGAGGAAGTCAAACGTATTAGTAACCATTACAGAAATGATTGATATTACTGACTAATATTGCTCTACGCTGGTTTATTGAATTGATCAACATAGTTTCTTGTGAATCAAAAATTAAAAACACAAGATTTAAAAATCTTCTATTTGTGCAGGTTCTACAAAACTTTTGTTCCGTCAAAGTCATTCCCTATTCCTGCATCAATCTCCTTCTAAAATGGCACCTCCACTCTTCTACCGGAGCCTAGGCCCTAACAGTCATCACAAAGTTCAATCATCCAGAAATGTTAATTGACTTCAGATCAGTCAAAATAAAAAATGTTGATTCTCACTCTTATGTGTTCTTAGGTCAGCTTCACTTTCAGCATAGTTGGTTCATTCAGGAGTTGGACACCTCTGATTAGATTCCTGTGTCTTTCTTGATGGCCTGACTCCTGGTTGTTCATTGCCACTGTCACTTTGCTCATTTATCTCTGTCTCCTTGTTGATGGTGTCTAGGATATGGATACATTCAGTCTCTCACCCCTCCTTGGGATCTTTCTGTGCCTTAGCCCCTCTCTGATCCCACTTTTCTCCCTTTGCAGGCTTAGTGTCTGCTCCTATAGCTTCTTCAGCTCGGGCATATGTGTCTACTCTTGGCTCATTCACCAAGGGCCCTGCACTTGTCTCGAGTTGAATTTGAGACACTTGTGCACACTCCTCTTCTCCCTCTGGGCTTTTTAATTGCATTGGGCTTGGCCTTTGCAAGACAGCAGTGGCTATCACCACTTCTTCTCTGGCTTGTCTTACTCTCCAGGTGTGTGAATCGCATTTGGAAGCCCTCCACATTTACCAGCAGTATTCATGACCAAAACAGGGGTGATAGGGGCTCAAAATTGGGGATTCAGGCACAACTTCCTCACATGTTTCTTCACCAAAACCCAGTCATCAGGTCTGATGACCTGGCACTGTACTTGCCTTAGGAGGGGAGTCACCAACTCAACTTATTGAGATGCAGAATGCACACATCAGCCAGGCCTCTGCAGTAGTGAAGAATTGTATCATCTGTAGTATTTACAAATGCTGTTGCAGGCACAGTAGGAAGTCCAGTGGCTCTGTCTATGAGGATTTCATGACAGGACAATGCTGTCATCCTATCCAAGATGATTCTCTGACTCATCAATACCAGTGGTAGAGCACCAGCCCAACTCAAACACATGAATGCACCCCCATTTAGAAAGATGGGACTACATTGTGCCATTTATCTGCTACACTATGCCTGAAGCCTCAGGTCTGTAACTACAGTGGAATCTTTGATCAACCTGCAAATCCGCATACAAAGGTTTCATCAACACGTTCTTGAAATTACTTCCAGGATCTGATACCAGAGAAACTGGGATTTCAAAATGAGGGATCAATTGCCTAGTTTGGCCTCAGTAAGACAGTCATTTCTCCTGTTAAAGTAAGATGCAACCCATCAAGAAAAGAGCCAAACTATCACTAACATGTTGCAAAGTCCACCTGATCTCCTGCTGTGGCTTGTGAGGACTACAGTTCTCCTTCCTTCATTTGATGCTGGCATGTGGCACATCAATGACACAATCCTGCAGCAAATACACAGAACCTACTGTTGAACCTGTAAGTACAAAAAAAAATGAACCATTATGTCCCAATCTATATGTTTGGCACTGTGAAAGTGACACACCTTTAGGGGCAACAAAGAGTCAGGTAACACAGGAATTCCATCTACAGAAACTCAAACCTCATCCTCATTTTTAGTACACCCTGCTCTAATCCTCCTCTGCTGCTCACACTTTGGTGCCTCCCACTGCACTCTGGTCACCTCATTCCACATATCAGCAGCAGGTAGCAAAAGGCTTATAGAAGTGTCACTCTTTGATTCATTTGAATAATCTCCATTGAAGGTGCAAGACCAAGAAGTATTATATGTGGCTATTTCATCCACGTAGCGATTAAAAGCGGTCACAAAGTCATTCCACTTTTGTATGCTGCACACTCCTGCTGCACACTTCACAACAGCTATTTCATCAGTCATCTTTAATGCATCAAGGAGACACATGATATAGTGCCCATTCTAAATGGAGAGCCAAAAGAGGTTATGAACCCCACTGGACCATACGTGCCGGCAGTAGTGAACCACATGAAACCCATACTGGCTACCAGTACAGATGGTGACTTCCAAACTGTCAGGGTCTGGTAAGAGCAATCAGTTCAGCCACCTGTGCAGAGGTTACATTGCACAAACAGGAGGCGTTCACTTCACCTCCTACTGTACAAACGGCATAAGCTGCTTTCAAAATCCTTCTTTCGTCTTCAAAGTAAGAGTAATCTACAAACAGTATATAATCAGGCTGTTCCAGAAGGAGATTTCAAATAACAGGCCTTGGCTTGGAACACAGTTCTGTCACATCAAGGTAGTCATTTTAAATGTGGTGCACACATGGTGGCGTTAGGTGGGCACTAAGGGGCGCAAGAAAAGTAGCGCTGCACTTTGTGCAGCGTAACTTTTCTTAAATATGCCCCTTACTTCTTTATATGTTTTAGGAAGATTTATTTGCAATATGGCAGGGATTGTCTCTTGAAATGCTTTTCTTGTTCCTTTGCCAATGTGATGTCCTAGATATAGGACTTCTTTTTGACTGGACTGCAGCTTACTATGGGGACATCTTATGTACATTTTCAGCTAAGTGATTCAACAGAGCCATGGTATTGTGTCGGCTTGCCTCTTGTATTGTCGACTCCACCAATAAGTCATCAACGTATTGAACTAGAGCTGAGTACGGTAACTGCAAGTCTTTGAATTCTTTTTTAGTATCTATTTGAAAATTGATGGGCGTTCTGTACACTCTTTAGTAACTCATTACCAATGTAGAATTCTATTTTGGAAAAGAATGCAAAACGGAACTGTCTATGTCTATCCTCATGCAAAGAAATGGAAAAGATTGCTTGACCCAGATCAATAACTGTAAACCACTCAGCATCACAAGGGATCTGGAACAATGTTACAGCTGGATTCGCTACAACAGGACTACATGGGTCAACAACATTATTAATGCTTTGCAGGTCTTGCAGAGCCAGCCAGTTCTGTATCCCGATGATCAAAGGATTACAGGGACTCCCTAAAATTTCCTTTATAAAACTCTGCTTTAAAATGGATTCAATTATGAGGGTAATTGAAGATACCATCTCTCGTGAAAGGTTTACTGGGGCATTTGAGAGAATTCACCTTTATTGCCATCTTCACAGGCTCAGCGCCTTTACACAAGCCAATGTCTTTGCTAGAGTAAACCCAGACTTCCGCCTACACGGAGTCCTTCAAGTCAGGTGGTAGGTATTCTTTTGTCAAAACATGGACCAGCCAATTACTGGTTTTTGGGTGCTCAGTTTAAAGTCTGCATCCTCATCATGTGTTTGGTGCTGGGCACCACTGGCGTACAGTAAATCACACATTTGAGTTTGCAACAGAAATCTCTACCTAACAGATTAACTGGATTAGAATCACATATCTCAAACTGATGGTCCTCCTCAAGGGGACCTATTTCACAGCATTGTTTTCTTCAACATGGCTATCTCCATATACAAATTCAGATCAGTCGGCACTCCTCACCCTATTTCATTGTGCATCATCTGACTGCCACCTTGATTTCCAGCTCTCTGCATTCCCTATCATCGCTGGAACCACAGCTAGGATTTGCCATGTATGGACGATTCGAAAAATCCTTTTTGGACTAATTTAGTCTAAGCCACCATACATTTCTCTTTGATTTTCCTACGTATGGCTTCCAAATTATCAATGCAGTACTTTGAGCATTGTATGATTTCATCTAACTTTGATTGCCAACAAAACACACTTTTTTTTATATGTGCCATAATCTCCAGATGCAATTCAAGAAAGAAATGTGACACTAAAGTACTGAGATTTCCTTGCTCAGGGTTTTCAGACCCACTATGCTGACAAAAGATCTGCATCACTCATTCATAATAATCATTCACTGACTCTTTAGATTCTTCAGTAGTTCCTAAGATTTTCAGCCAATTAATCTCTTTCTGGCGAACCTTAGCTTTCATGAAGTTAATCACCTGATTACACTTTTTCATAACTGTATTAGAGGGAGCATGGGTTAGAGCATCTCTCGGTGGTTCAGCATTTGGCCACGACACAGACACCTTACACTCAGCCCACAAATTGTTTTGGACAACAATGTCAAAGAAAGTGATGTAATCCTTCTAAAGCACCTTTGACTCTTTAACAAATCTGTCAACTTGCGTATTCCACAGATCAGGGTTTTCTCCCAATTTAGGAAATTGATTTGTAAATGTGAAAAGATCACCATGGCTTATACTTCTCCTAGTGTGTAGGATCCTCACCATCTTGCCGTCCAGCATCACTGTCCTTCTTCCTCATATTATTAGCCCATAATTCTTTGATCTTTTGAGTATCACTTCACTTCTGAATGTTTTCAACCAATCCCCCAAATTGTTATTTCAAACCAAACATTTTATATTGTTAAGGGATTCTTAATTCAGGAACATTCTAAGATTTTTCTTTGAAGTCTGACTTTTGGACAGATCAACAACATATTTTGCTGCTATTCCTTGGAAAGCTTCATGAACCTCAAATGCATGCCTACCAGCCTCTCTATGCAGGGAAAGGATTTGTTTGTTATACCTGTTTACAAAGTCTAACATCTGTGTCCCCTTTAGGATATCTTCAAACTCGGCCTTTGTTTCTACAACATACAGCATTCTTGCCAGGGCCTCTTCACTTTCCATGTTGTCTGATTCAGAGCTAACATCAACCTCCATAGCAGGTTTGGGGTGATAACAAGAGTGCTCTGAGGCACTATCGGCAGGGCTGGTACCACTAAGAGCATAATTGTATTAATGGGCGACCTTATTTTACTGC
The DNA here is from genome assembly GCF_031143425.1 of Pleurodeles waltl. NCBI lineage: Eukaryota > Metazoa > Chordata > Amphibia > Caudata > Salamandridae > Pleurodeles > Pleurodeles waltl. The sequence goes on along the minus strand of NC_090446.1, from coordinate 1,453,509,539 downwards.
TGCACTACTACCCAGATCAACAATGGGCAGGCATGCTTCTACTGCTTGGTTCACTGCAACTGGTTGGTTTCCTCCTCCCGACCGAACTGGGGTGGGTGAGAAGCCAATAAATCATCCAAGAAGCCACCACTAGAGTCACTGTTGCTACCTTCACCATTATTTGCTTCAACCTCACCACCTCATGTGGTTGCTTTCTCTCTGTTTTTCCACTAGTTATAACTTGATACGTCCTAGCTCCCTCAATCACATCTTTTCTCCATGCCTGCTGTTCTGCATTCCACTTCACTTCCACCCAACCACAAACTGTCTTTTGGTCTTATACTGATATTTTTCCTTCTCCCATGCAAGTGCTGCCCGCTCCCATGCATTCAGGGATTCCTATGGGAGCTTCATTTCATACAACACTCCCCAGCAGCCTTCACTCCACAAAGACCAACTTCACATAAACAGTTATTAAACAAAATGAGAATTCTACTCTGTTTCAGTAAAAAGAAACCTCAAAGTTTTGTGTGGCTGATAGCTGTGAGAAAACTGGTGTGATTGCAGAAGTCCCGTAGCTTTATGCCCCCATCTTTCACTTTTTGCTGGTGTTTTCCTGACTCTCATGGTGTCCTGGACACTGCTAACTACTCCTAGGGCCTGTGCTCTGATTAAAATGAGTATGCAAATTAGGCTAATTATAATTGGCAGTATCAACCTACCTATAAGTCCCTAGTATATGGTAGGGCATGTAGGTTTAGGGACCCTAGCATAGGTAGTGCATCTCTAGGTGCACTGCTTAGGTACCTGTCATTTTAAAGTTTAAAGTTTAAAGGCAGGCCTGCCTTGCTGGGTGCTTTTAAACTACAGTTGCATGCAAATTCAGCGTTGGAATTAAGTACTTCCAAAGTCTTAAGCTACCTTATTTTTACATATAAGACACCCCTAAGGTGTTCCCTAGGTGCCCCCATGGTTGGTGGTGTGTAACTATAAGCAGGGACCTTATAAACTATGTTTTATAAGCTCCGGTGAGGAAAAATTGTCAAATTTGTTTTCCCTCATTGTAGTGAATAGGCTAAAATGGGGAGACTTTATTTTAATTTATAAAGGGCCATATTTACGAAAGCTTTTTCCCATAGACACAGAATGGGTAAAATCCTTTGGTACATCTGGCCCAAATTATCAAAAGGAGCTAGACCTGTTGAGTTTGGTATCAAACTTAATGTTATAATAAATACAACAAATTGCCACTGTTGAATTTAATATAACATTCACCTAGAAAGAGTTTTAGAACTCTTCCTAAAAGCTACCAGTTTCAGCTCCGTAGTGCCCTTCTCTGATTGTCCAGCCTCCGGCAGCCTAGCCCGGCTGCCTTGATGAAATGTGAAGTGGCCTGGGCTGAACACAAAGAAAGTCCCTGGGAGAGGAGATTTGCCTCAGCAGATGGTAAAACAGGATGGGGGAGAAAAGCCAAACTGGTCTTCAAAGAAAGGAAGGGCATTTGGAGCAGCTCAGAACCTCCCCCATTTCCTGCAAATGCAGACAACCAGGTGCCCTCTTGATTAGATTAGGAGAGGGCAGGGAAGGGGTGTGTTAAGGATTTTTAGCCATAGCAGTGGGTGGACTCAGCCAGACCTAACCTCCAAAATTCAGTTTCAGACATTTTGGATTTTTAAAGAATGTTGCTCCCTGGGATTGATTTTTGCCACTTGTAGGAAGTTGGCTCTGTATGCACTATTTCAAAGTAAGGAATAGTATGCACAGAGTCCAAGGGTTCCCCTTAGAGGTAAGATAGTGGCAAAAAGAGATAATACTAATGCTCTATTTTGTGGTAGTGTGGTCGAGCAGTAGGCTTATCAAAGGAGTAGTGTTAAGCATTTGTTGTACATACACACAGGCAATAAATGAGGAACACACACTCAGAAACAATTCCAGGCCAATAGGTTTTTGTTATAGAAAAATATATTTTCTTAGTTTATTTTAAGAACCACAGTTTCAAATTCTACATGTAATATCTCATTTGGAAGGTATTGCAGGTAAGTACTTTAGGAACTTTGAATAATCACAATAGCATATATACTTTTTACATAAAACACATTTAGCTGTTTTAAAAGTGGACACAGTGCAATTTTCACAGTTCCTGGGGGAGGTAAAGTAATGTTAGTTCTTGCAGGTAAGTAAACCACCTACGGGGTTCAAATTGGGGTCCAAGGTAGCCCACCGTTGGGGGTTCAGAGCAACCCCAAAGTCACCACACCAGCAGCTCAGGGCCGGTCAGGTGCAGAGTTCAAAGTGGTGCCCAAAACGCATGGGCTTCAATGGAGAGAAGGGGGTGCCCCGGTTCCAGTCTGCCAGCAGGTATGTACCTGCGTCTTCGGAGGGCAGACCAGGGGGGTTTTGTAGGGCACCAGGTGGGGACACAAGCTCACACAAAAAGTACACCCTCAGCGGCACTGGGGCGGCCGGGTGCAGTGTGCAAACAAGCGTCGGGTTTCCAATGTAAATCAATGGTCGACCAAGGGGTCTCTTCAGCGATGCAGGCAGGCAAGGGGGGTGCTCCTCGGGGTAGCCACCACCTGGGCAAGGGAGAGGGCCTCCTGGGGGTCACTCCTGCACTGAAGTTCCGATCCTTCAGGTGCTGGGGGCTGCGGGTGCAGGGTCTTTTCCAGCCGTCGGGATTTTAGAGTCAGGCAGTCGCGGTCAGGGGGAGCCTGGGGATTCCCTCTGCAGGCGTCGCTGTGGGGGTCAGGGGGGACAACTTTGGTTACTCACAGTCTCGGAGTCGCCGGAGGGTCCTCCCTGAGGTGTTGGTTCTCCACCAGTCGAGTCGGGGTCGCCGGGTGCAGTGTTGCAAGTCTCACGCTTCTTGCGGGGATTGCAGGGGTCTTTAAATCTGCTCCTCTGAAACAAAGTTGCAGTCTTTGTTGAACAGGGCCGCTGTTCTCGGGAGTTTCTTGGTCTCTTGGAAGCAGGGCAGTCCTCTGAGGATTCAGAGGTCGCTGGTCCTGGAGAAAGCATCGCTGGAGCAGGTTTCTTTAGAAGGCAGGAGACAGGCCGGTAGGACTGGGGCCAAAGCAGTTGGTGTCTTCTTTCTTCTTCTGCAGGGGTTTTCAGCTCAGCAGTCTTCTTCTTCGGTAAGTTGCAGGAATCTAAATTCTTAGGTTCAGGGGAGCCGTTAAATACTAAATTTAAGGGCGTGTTTAGGTCTGGGGGGTTAGTAGCCAATGGCTACTAGCCCTGAGGGTGGGTACACCCTCTTTGTGCCTCCTCCCAAGGGGAGGGGGTCACATTCCTATCCCTATTGGGGGAATCCTCCATCTGCAAGATGGAGGATTTCTAAAAGTTAGAGTCACTTCAGTTTAGGACACCTTAGGGGCTGTCCTGACTGGCCAGTGACTCCTCCTTGTTATTCTCATTATCTCCTCCGGCCTTGCCGCCAAAAGTGGGGCGGTGGCCGGAGGGGGCGTGCAACTCCACTAGCTGGAGTGTCCTGCGGTGCTGGAACAAAGGGGGTGAGCCTTTGAGGCTCACCGCCAGGTGTTACAGCTCCTGCCTGGGGGAGGTGTTAGCATCTCCACCCAGTGCAGGCTTTGTTACTGGCCTCAGAGTGACAAAGGCACTCTCCCCATGGGGCCAGCAACATGTCTCGAGTGTGACAGGCTGCTAGAACCTAGTTAAAAAGTGTGAACCTCCAAAAAACTATGATGCTGGCTCCTCATCTTCACTAAACAGTGTATCTACCAACATTAGTGATATAAGTTCTAATTCGAACATTTCCAAACAGGACATGATAGAACAACAGGGCACTCCCTCTTTTTTAGCGGAGGTCCAACGAATAAGACAGGGCCAATGGGAAGGAAGTCGACGCAGAGTAGAACCAGAAAAACCAGACGGGGGGGCAGAGGTAGAGCATACAGACTCAAAGAAAGGAATGAGAACAAGGTCTTGGAACAGAGGGAAATAGGGGTATCCAACAGGGACTCCATTAATGTGATTAACCTTTCTAATTTGGAACTCACAACCGATGGTCTGTCACTTCTCAGTAAAGGATTAGGTTTTTGCCCAGGGGAGTTTGGAGATTACCAGAGAACTAAAATTGACTTTTTCAAGTTCGTTCGACGTCTCAAACTGAGAAAGTTCTTTGCCAATCACCCTGACCGCACAGACATTAACACCGTCTTTGTTGGCCATAATGACGACCAACATTTGTCCATTATGGATGTACAGGACACGGTCACTCTCCTGTCTATTGCGGATAGTGAGCAGGATCCCAACACTATAACACGTATTCTATTAGACCTGGATATCCCATCTGATTCACTCCTGAGTGGTTTGAGGAGGAAATCAGATTGGATACCGACATTAACTAAGGATAACTGTGTGGATACTTTCTTCAAATTGGTCTGGCACGATTTGAATAAATTAGAACTACACAATAATTCTCGCCAACATGTTTGGCACCAAAACCTCACTCAGATAGAAATGCAGTACTTAAAATCTTTACAGAAAAATGATGAGATCACCATCAGGGAGGCAGATAAAGGAGGTAATATTGTGATTATGAATACCGCAGATTATGACCGGGAAATTTATAGCCAACTCACAAATGCTTCCTGCTATGAACAGATTACATTTGACCCTATCCCTGCTCTCGCCAATAAAATTAATAAGCTTATACACGAGGGTTTGGATCGATCACTGCTCAAAGAAGAAGAATACATGTACTTACGGGTACACAGGCCCAGAAATCCCTGCATATACATATTACCTAAAATTCACAAAAATCCTACTTCCCCCCCAGGGAGACCTATTGTATCAGGGATTGGTGGACCTACTGAAAAACTGTCAGAATATGTTGACATCTTTTTACAACCTATTGTGGGGAACTTACCTTCATATATAAAGGATACGAAACATATTCTTGGTATACTAACAGACATTACCTGGGAGCCAGGGATGATTCTAGTTACACTAGATGTGACCTCCCAATATACTAGTATTATTCATGAACAAGGCAAAGAAGCACTACGTCATTTTCTTTACAAGAGATCTGCAGGTCTATATGGCCACACACAAATGTTGATTGATATGGTTGACTTGATCTTAAACAACAATTTTTTCCTCTTTAAAAATGACTGGTACCGCCAAAAACGTGGTGTAGCCATGGGATCTAAATTTGCCCCATCCTACGCTAATCTATTTATGGGATTTTTTGAACATAAAAAGATTTGGAGCACCGAAGGGAGTAAATGGGTCTCAGATATACTATATTGGGGTAGATACATCGATGACTGCCTTATGATCTGGACAGGTGACCTACAAGAACTGGATAACTTCATAAACTATCTTAATAATAATGACTACAATATTCGATTCACTTCAGAACACAGTGATACCAGTATCTCATTTTTGGACGTAGAACTTTTTATTTTTAACAACAAGATTGAGAGCAGACTTTACAGAAAAAGTACCTCTTGCAATTCTATCTTACATGCAAGGAGTGCACATCCAGTCCATCAAATCAACTCTATACCATTTGGCGAAATGGTAAGAGCCAGACGGAATTGTAGTCTTGATAAGGATTTTGACGTATGTATAGAGGACATGGCCACGAGATTTAAAGCACGGGGATACTCTTCCCGAGTGATTAACAGAGCCCGTACTAGAGTCATGCGGGTTAAGAGGTCTGAAACTTTGGGTAAAAAATCTAGAACAAGAGACTCTACAATCCGCTGTATTACCAGTTACACCAAAACTGCCAGTCTGTTACGGAAATGTATGAACAGACATTGGCACATCCTTACAGTAGATCCTGCTCTTAAAAAAGTGGTTCCGGATACCCCGGTGTTCACATATAGAAGGGGCAGAACTCTCAAGAATTTTCTATGCTACAATTACCGCAATAAACCCAATCCAACCAACTGGCTTATTAGCCGTGGCAAAGGTTTTTTCAAATGTGGCCATTGTGGAATGTGTAGATGGACCAGGTCTGGGATCACCACATTCACAAGCTCTACTGGGGTACAATACAATATTGACCACAATATTACATGTGACACCAATTTTGTCATTTATATGATCATCTGTAAATGTGGGCTTTACTATATAGGTAGCACCATCAGACCTCTACGAATTAGGGCGAGTGAACATTTCAGAGCCTTACGACATGAAGACGAGAGATACCCTATAGTAAGCCATATTCGGCATTGCCACAAACAAAATGATATATGTGGTTTCAAATTTTTTGGCTTTGACCGTATCAATAAAGATCCTAGAGGTGGCAATAGAGAGTTAGCCCTCAGAAAAAGGGAATGCCATTGGATCTTAAAACTCAGAGCGGTAGAAGATGGACTGAATACAAACTTTGAAATGGAGTACTTTCTGGGTGAATAGGATATTGATTAAAAGTTGTGTATGAATATTTATTCACTGCTCTGTATATCATAATCCCCAACTTTGTTCCTTTTATGTTGATTTCCTCACTAACTCTATTTCATGCTGTACGGTGTCTATACCTATTGGAAGATAAGTTGTACCTTGCCCAACGTGGCACATTCTATGTATGATGTTTCACATATATGAACAATATGTAAACTTTTCTTTAGGGCACACTATGGACTAACTTGAATGTATCATAGTAGATTATCAATAATATTGTTATATATTGATTATTAGAAACGCACTCTCTCAGAATTTGCATTTCCAGGTTATACACCTTGGGATTCTTGCTATTGTGTGTCCTGTTTAACTAACAACGGTTTACATCTCATCTACTTGCTGTAATATCTTGTCTCTGATTTCCCTTCATCACTCTCGTTTTTAATTAGGTAGGGGTTATTATATCAATACACTTTCTTTTCATTCTGGGTAGATATTGGGCCTAAGACATTATCAGTAGTTTCTAAGACCAGGCTAATCCGGTATCTGTTCTAATTGTTTTCAGTGTGCTCCAATGGCAACTATGTCCCTAATAGAGTAGTTTTTGTATAAGTAGTTAGTTTCTCTTCCTTTATATTGTTACTTGCTGATGTTAATGACCAATGGTCGTCTCTTTACTCTTCTGCAAGTGTCAGATGTCAATTTGGGCTCAGTAATAGATTGCACTTGTTCGCTTACAATTTTTACTGCATGTTACTCCCTTTCAAGATGGCGCCTGTTCTTTTATCAGCGCGCTGTCTTTAGTCCCTCTTCTATGTTGATATTAAGAACGTGATCACGAACAAAAGCGCCGGCTTTCAGACGCTCGTTCTACGATGACAGATCTTAGTCACAGGGAATGCCGTGCAATGATTTGACCACGGCTACGATGTTCCCATAATGATACTGACACATTTAAGTAAGGTGAGCGTTCCTGAGGGGTGTTGTGAACTTAATACTCGAGCATACGTTGAGTAGTATTTCTATCGAGTTTTTCTTACTATATTCGGAATGATGGCACTCGTTTTCTTTATTTCGATTCCAGATTATATATTAGGATTCCTACAGTTATATACCGTGATGTGATAAGTAATTGCGTTCACCATACAAGGTCAGTGTTAGACCGGATTGGTCATTATTAGACGTGTTGGCACGGTTAATGTTATTAGACTTCACATTATGATTAGACATCACAATAGTCACTCGCACTTACTGCCTTTATAGATTGCCTAGACCACGATAAGAGTACCATTGAACACAGGCCGTAACTGACTTTAAGGTATGTTTTAACTCTGATAGGGGTTCTTAGTTCCGTTTTAATTATAGTTTTGGATACATTTCCGTGCAACATCAGATCGGGATATTTAGGACTGTAGGACCGGTACTTTATATTTATTTATATCTATTTCTATTGATCTTCCTGATCCTACGATTATGTATTTATGTGGGATAAAGGCCTTTTTCTCTCTTTCCTTCTTTCTCTTATTCTGTGTAGATATACGCATAGGTATACTTTCCTTACATCTCTCATTCTGGTGACGTTCAAATTCATCTATAATTCACTTGACACATATTATTACTTGGTGATATAATTCCTAAATGGTCGTGTATTTACTAGCTAAGGGAACTTGACTTATTATATATTTTTTAATTTTTTTATTGTTCAAATTTTGGGAGACTAAGGCCCTCATTCTGACCCTGGCGGTCTTTGACCGCCAGGGCGGAGGACCGCGGGAGCACCGCCGACAGGCCGGCGGTGCTCCAATGGGGATTCCGACCGCGGCGGTAAAGCCGCGGTCGGACCGGCACCACTGGCGGGGTCCCGCCAGTGTACCGCGGCCCCATTGAATCCTCCGCGGCGGCGCAGCTTGCTGCACCGCCGCGGGGATTCCGACCCCCCCTACCGCCATCCAGATCCCGGCGGTCGGACCGCCGAGATCCGGATGGCGGTAGGGGGGGTCGCGGGGCCCCTGGGGGCCCCTGCAGTGCCCATGCCACTGGCATGGGCATTGCAGGGGCCCCCGTAAGAGGGCCCCTACATGTATTTCACTGTCTGCTGCGCAGACAGTGAAATACGCGACGGGTGCAACTGCACCCGTCGCACAGCTTCCACTCCGCCGGCTCGATTCCGAGCCGGCTTCATCGTGGAAGCCTCTTTCCCGCTGGGCTGGCTGGCGGTCTGAAGGCGACCGCCCGCCAGCCCAGCGGGAAAGTCAGAATTACCGCCGCGGTCTTTCGACCGCGGAACGGTAACCTGACGGCGGGACTTTGGCGGGCGGCCTCCGCCGCCCGCCAAGGTCAGAATGAGGGCCTAAGGGCCTGATTCTAACTTTGGAGGACGGTGTTAAACCGTCCCAAAAGTGGCGGATATACCACCTACCGTATTACGAGTCCATTATATCCTATGGAACTCGTAATACGGTAGGTGGTACATCCGCCACTTTTGGGACGGTTTAACACCGTCCTCCAAAGTTAGAATCAGGCCCTAAGTCACTTATAGCATGTTTTGACTTGCACAAATTTCACGATAACTTCTGCTCTTAACTTGCCTGTCGCAAATTACATGTACTTAGATACAAATGTGTTTCCATTTTTACAGCCCTGATGAAGTCCGTGAGAGGGATCTCTCATTGGACGAAACACGTGTTGGCTGTGGTGGCTAATTGTATATGATTTTCAAGGATATTTCTCTATTATGATTGAACCGCTTCAAGAAATAAATCTATCCTGAACCAGATCTTGTCGTGATTGCCTTCCATACCGAGGATCTATTACATCATCATACTCTTTAATTTTATTTCGTGAGTGCTCTGACAGCTGTTTGTTGGTACTGTCAGTTTCCTTGGAAACATTGGAGGAGTTAGGAAGATCCTCCTCTCAGGAGCACCATGACATAACTGTTTTGTGAACTTGATTACATGGACTTACTGTGAGCGCCCGTTACCTATGATCTACTTCCTAGCGGCTGTTTTCTATTTTGCTAGAACCAGTCAGCCTACACAGGTAGTTGGTTGAGGTTTCAGGGGGCACCTCTAAGGTGCCCTCTGGGGTGTATTTTACAATAAAATGTACACTGGCATCAGTGTGCATTTATTGTGCTGAGAAGTTTGATACCAAACTTCCCAGTTTTCAGTGTAGCCATTATGGTGCTGTGGAGTTCGTGTTTGACAGACTCCCAGACCATACGCTCTGATGGCTACCCTGCACTTACAATGTCTAAGGTTTTGCTTAGACACTGTAGGGGCACAGTGCTCATGCACTGGTGCCCTCACCTATGGTATAGTGCACCCTGCCTTAGGGCTGTAAGGCCTGCTAGAGGGGTGACTTATCTATACTGCATAGGCAGTGTGAGGTTGGCATGGCACCCTGAGGGGAGTGCCATGTCGACTTACTCGTTTTGTTCTCACCAGCACACACAAGCTGGCAAGCAGTGTGTCTGTGCTGAGTGAGGGGTCCCCAGGGTGGCATAAGCTATGCTGCAGCCCTTAGAGACCTTCCCTGGCATCAGGGCCCTTGGTACCAGGGGTACCAGTTACAAGGGACTTACCTGGATGCCAGGGTGTGCCAATTGTGTAAAACAAAAGTACAGGTTAGGGAAAGAACACTGGTGCTGGGGCCTGGTTAGCAGGCCTCAGCACACTTTCAAATCAAAACATAGCATCAGCAAAGGCAAAAAGTCAGGGGGTAACCATGCCAAGGAGGCATTTCCTTACACCACTCTTCCCAGGAAGTGGTCATCCAAGAGGGTGGTGGCCTTCCTGTGATTGGACAGTTGCCCCCCTTACTTTTCACCCCAGGGAAAGGATACATTTGGCAGATATGCACCCACACCTCAGATCCCTACAAGGAACAATATTAGAAGAAGAATGACTGACCTGCTGGACCCCTGACCTGCACCTGGACACTCCACTCCGAAAGACTGTACCAGCTGCACACTTGGCCTTCACAACAAAAAGCACTTTGCCTGGCTTCAACTGGTTTAAGTAGGGACTCCCTACTTGCTACAGGTGAGAAATAGCTAGCCAGAGTCCCCTGCATCAGATCCTGAAGGAACTGACCAGCTGACCGCTGTCCAGTGGACATTTTGGAGTCTGAGTCAGGTGCATTCTGGGAGTTGGAGTCCTAGACCTCATGGAGCAACTCAGAGCTTCTGGAACCTTGGGGTGAGCTGTAGACATCTAAAGGACCTTCAAAGACCTTCTGGAAGAAGATCCAGAAATTTGAGGAAGAGTGGAGAACTTTTGGTAAAAAGCTGCATAAAGGGATCGACCCGCCGAGGTGAGTCAAGCAAGCTTACATCAACCGCGACCCAGCCTGACATGCAGGTTCCTCCCACTAAAAAGTTCCAGTGCCCCAGACTTCCAGGATTTCACTTGGGGCTCTTGGAAAGGTGATCCAACAACCTTGCATTGAAATCAGCTCTCTGTGGAGGGTCGTCCACAATAGGAATGAAAAAACTCCCAAAAAGTGGCAAAATCTGAACATAAAAATTTGAACGGGACTTCCCACGCAGCATATCCAAGGAGGTCTCCAGGGACATCGGACCAAGGTTCAGATTTGGTCCGGACAAAGATTTCTGTCCTGAAAAATCGCCTAGGTCCGCAGGTAGAATTCTTCAGCGAGGACTCCTACAGCATATATCCAAAGAGGGCTCCAGGGAGGTCAGATTGGATTGGTGACTTTGTCCTTCTGAGGAAAATCTTCAATAAAAGACTAAGGGGGTCATTCCAACCCTGGCGGTCCATGACCGCCAGGGCCGGGGACCGCAGAAGCACCGCCATCAGGCTGGCGGTGCTTCCTGGGCCATTCTGACCGCGGCTGTAAAGCCCCGGTCAGAAAAGGGAAACCGGCGGTTTCCCGCCGGTTTACCCCTGGCCCAGGGAATCAGCGCCGCCATGGGGATTCCGACCCCCTTCCCGCCATCCTGTTCCTGGCGGTTTTTACCGCCAGGAACAGGATGGCAGGAACGGGTGTTGTGGGGCCCCTGGGGGCCCCATAATGATTTTCAGTGTCTGCTTTGCAGACACTGAAAATCGCGACGGGTGCCACTTCACCCGTCGCACCCCTACAACTCCGCCGGCTCCATTCCGAGCCGGCTTCATTGTTGAGGGGGGTTTCCCGCTGGGCCGGCGGGCGGCCTTCTGGCGGACGCCCGCCGGCCCAGCGGGAAAGACAGAATGGCCGCCGCGGTCTCTTGACCGCGGTGCGGTCATTCGGCGGTTCCCTCCAGGCGGGCGGCTCAGAATGACCCCCTAAGTCTGAAGGTAAACTTTTGACTGAGGCCTCCTGTTTGCTGTAGCCGAGCAGGGCTCCATCGCAGTCGTCCTTAAACTTTGACTTTGCCCCGGTCTAGTGCGACCAGATGACTAGAGTGGCACATATAGTTTCTGTGTGGTAGAAAATATTAATTTTGAAAATATTCATATATCCGGCTCCCCTTATCCGATTTTAATCATTTTGGGGTTGTATTAACAATAAAAATATAATCTATTTGTATAAATTGGCATTGGATTTATACTGTGCTTTGTGTTTTACTTATTTACTCTTTCATGATTTCTAAATGATTTACACACCTGTCTCCTAAGTTAAGCCTTGTCACTCATTGCCAAGCTACGAAGGGTTGAGTGGGGATTAATTTATTGAGACTTGACTGGACCTAGTGGGGGTTAGTGGCCTATTGGTAAGTGTAGATACTTATCTGCCCTTATCAATAATCCACTTTCCAACATTTTTGGTGAGCAGTGCTGGGATCCAGTACTTGTGTTTCATATCACACTACAGTTTTAAGTGAAATATGTTAAAATCATCTAAATAGACCCAGAGCAAAAGAATTTTGGATTTTTCTAATTTGGACTTTTTTTTAATTACTTCATTTTTGATTTTTCTAAATTGTCCTGATCAATTGCTGCCAAAGTTTTGGTAACTTAAGGGAGACCATGGAGCCTGATCTGGCTAGCCTACCCACACCCACTGCAGCTGAGCATAGGGTGTTGTGCAGAAAGAAGTCCCTTGAAGCCTGGGTAGTGGAGATGGAAGCAGATAACTCTTCAGATGTAGGAAGGAAGAGGAAAGATGTCCCCTCCAACCTTCAGGAGGAGGACGACAATTGCCAAACTGTATTTTCAACAGCTAGGGCCCCATCCAGAGCTAGTGGGAGGGGAGCGTCTGTGGCATCAAACCAAGGAGAAGCAGAACTGGACCTCAGGGAGAGGGAACATAAGGCCCAGGTAGCCCTTATAGCTTTGGAGGCAGATAAGTTGGCCTTAGAGAAGAAGAAGTGGGCAAAGATTGAACAACAAGATGGTGGCAGCAACAGAGAATTTGAGGTGTTCTTCGGTGTTAGGTTTTACCACAGACTACCCAAGGGGGTTGTTCCTGCTTATGTAGAGGGGGATGACATAGACAAATGGTTGGAGGCCTTTGAAAGGGCTATCCAGTTGAGAAGGGTTAAGCCTCAATATTGGGGTTCACTCCTATGGGAGTTGGTCCCAATATCTGGGACGCATAGTTTCTTGACAACAAGGGTGGGGGGAGGAAGCAGATTCCTAACCCAGTATGAAGAGGCTTTTAACCAAAATGTTTGGTCTGACCCCAGAGCAATACAGAATGAAGTTCAGGGACATCCAGAAAGTGAATCCCCAGTCTTGGGTTGACTTTGTAGACACCTCACTTAAAGCACTAGAGGGCTGGATACATGGTAACAAGGTAAATACTTATGAGGGGTTATACAATTTGATCATGAAGGAGCACATCTTGACCAATTGTACCCAGGAGAGGTTATGCCAGCATTTAGTGGACCAGAGAGCTGGGGGGGGGCAGCTGATGAGTAGTTGTCAAGTCCCAAGGGGGAGCCTCCAAGAAGGGAAGGTCAGGACCCCAAAAACCTAAGGAGGGAGGTGGTAAGCCCACCACAGAGACTCCCTCTGTACCCCAGAACCCTATAAAGGAGTATAGTAAGTCTCACTCCCACTCTAACAAGCAGAGACAGGGTCACTTGGGGTTAAATAAGCTCTAGGGCAATAAGGCATGCTTTGATTGTCAGCAGACAGGTCACTTCAGAGGAGATGCAGCCTGTCCAAAGAAGTCACTTATCACTGGGCTGTCCACTGTAGCCGTAGAGGAGGACTCCTCAGATGAGGAGGTCCTCATATCATCGGGCCAGGAGACAGGACCAGATGGGAAGCTGGTGATCCCTGTGGGTAGGAGTAGGTACCTTCAGGCCATTCAAATTAATGGAATCCCTACCACTGGCCTGAGAGACACCTGTGCCAGTCACAATTGAGTGAGTGACCGTTCAGTGACCCCAGACATGTATGTCCCAGGGGAGACAAAGAGAGTCATTATAGCCACGGGTGAGATCACCAACAAACCTGTAGGCATGGTGCCCCTAGAGAGAGAGGGTATCCTTGACTGGTTTAGGGTGGTGGTCAATGCTGACATCCCCCTAGATTGTATCCTAGGCAATGACCTCCCAGGAGTGAGTCTGATCCCAGATGGGACGCCCCCCAAACCCGAAGTTCTGGGTAGCCCCCCCCCCACTCTAAACAGCAAGAGGGGTGCAGGGACCCCACAGTTGCCCTTAAAGCAACTCCCCCACCTGGCAGTGGAGAGCTTAGGGTGTGGTTCTGGGCTCTGACAGCTGTCGGTAGCCTCTGCTGGGTGCTGGTCTTCATGGCAGCACTGCGCATGCCCTAGGAGGCAGACTCCAGGGCCAAAAGCAAAGTAGGCCCCCAGACCCTGTTGGTTATGGAGGGGGTGCTCAATTGTTGGGTGACCTCTTTGGGTGAACTATGTGTTGCCCTAGTAAAGTTAGGTATAGGGAAGGTGGGCACCTTACTACCCAAATTGTCAGAGAGAGAGGAGGAAGACCCCCTAGAGGGAAGTTTCAGTTTAAAATGGGTACTCTGATAAAAATGAGTATGCAAATTAGGCTAATTATAATATACAAAGGCAGCATCACAGATATCACAACTCCGCACAACACACCAACACACAAAAGCCCACAAACACCGTAATGCTCAGCTACACAATCAAAGTTGCCTATCCCTTCTAAATTCACACTGCAAGAACACTGCAACCGCTCAGTATCTCCGGTTCAACACCAATTCTTCAACCTGAAACATAGGAACCTTGGAGAAAAGGGTGGATAGTCTGTGAAATGTCACTCATAATTACCAGGAGCGGCTTCTCCACTATGGCAGAGGAACGTTGCTCTCCCCCACCCGCCAACAGCAGCAGGTGCAAACCTTTTACTACCAAAAGATAATAACCTATTGGGCATATATTATAAGCCCATAGCGCCGCCTTGCGCCACATTAGCATCATTTTTTTATACGCTAATGTGGCCCAACAAGGCCAAAATCGCAGCACCATATTTACAAAGTGGCGCAATGCATGCATTGCCAGGCATAATGTATGCAAAGGAGGCATTCCTCCATTAAGGGAGGCCAAAAATATGGCGCAAGGTAATCCAAGAGATTTCCTTGCATCATTTTTGTACAGCACTTTTAACGCCTGCTCAGAGCAGGCGTTAAAAGGGGGCTTCCATTATTTATAATGAACCCTTATTTACTTTGCAGGAGTAGTGCCAATATTTTGGTGCTACTCCTGCAAAGTACATCAATAGTGACATGAAAAATTACACTATTGAAAAATACAGCACACACATGGTGGCGATATGGGGGCGCTATGGGGCGCAGGAAAAATAGTGCTACAATTGGTGCAGCGCCACTTTCCATAAATCTGAAGCTATGTTTATTATCGTTTTGTAGTAAAAGGGGCGGGGCCACGGACTATAACGGGGATGAAGGGGAGTGCTCAAAACACGGCCAAAAATACATGCGCACTGTGTTGTCTCCAGCCCGCAACTGTTGGAGAGAGCAGGCAGAGGCCCCCACTCTGCATTGGAGCACCCTGGGTGGGTGTGCTGGCCAATCTGGGCACTGCTGTCATGCTGCCAGCAGCATGACAGCAGTGTTCGGATTGGCTACAGGGCAGGCTGGGAGCCTCTGCCTGCAGCTGCTGCAGAGGAGCGGTGTGGTGGTGACAGCAGCAGCGATGCAGATAAGTTTTTTTTTTCTTTTTGTTTTTTAATTAATCCGCCCTTTCCCCCGCCCCTACAAAGCGCTGCAAGCCGTTCCTGATAATTACATTGAAATTATGAAAAAGTCACACATAGCAATCTGAAACCTTGGTGGCTATGGAATATGCATAATGCATGATGTTGTTATGTGGAAAGGCTCTTCTCGATCACCCGTGTTTCAAGTTCCGAGCCCTCCAAAGAGAATGAATGGAATGATATGAAGAAGGCCTCCAAGTTAATAATACAAAAAATATTTTCTTTAGCTTTCTTTCCCCACACTGGGAGACTGTGAGCAATTTAACACATAATATCAAACACACTTCACATACAGGGCACCTTAGCAAATAACGTAATTTGCACCGTGTAATCGGTGGCTTTTACATTTTTTGGTGTTGTGCTGCTCTCTACTGGTTTTCATTAGTAGAGCAGGTAAATAAGTGTAACCTGAAACAAATGACTTAAACTAAACAAAGGTGCATATTTAATTGGCATAACAAAACTTTAGGTGGCCCTCTGCACAGTACATGCATACCTCCCCCCTCCAGGCTGAATCAGGAGCTCCCAGTCCAGGGTACAGTGCTAAGGGGGGCTCTTGGAGCTCAGGCCCCCTCAACCTTGCGGGCCATTTGTTCTACCACTACCAGGTTCCAGACCCATATCTACAAGGTCACACAAAGCCACTTTGCATGGCTTTTCATGGCCTTGTGGATCAGGAGTAAGGCAGTGCAGCGCAAGTCTCTGCGTTGCCGTACTCTGAGTCAAAGAGGAGTTCCATGAGCGTTGCAGTGGCTGTTCCCATGCAACACCCATAGATTTTGACACATTCCAAGATTTACAGGAATTTGTAAACCTGGGAATACTTCAAAAGACTGTGTCTAAGTCTTATGCGACCCCTCCTGCACAAAATCGGATATCCTTGCAATGAAGTTACCTTTGCACCAAGGAGCAAGGGTGCCTGCATTGGCAGATGGCAGCCCATTGTGTGCCAACACATGGGAAAAGGACAGGAATGTGGCGTATCCTATAGATGTGGCTCAATCCTCCCTTTTCTTTTGACACAGAACAGCGCAGAAAGAATCCTTACAGCTCTGCCCTGTGCCAAAACCTCATAAATTTGTCCCCCAATTCCAACAAGGCTTGGTTCTTTCACACTCAAAACAGTAAACAAATGTCTTCATTTATCCGAGTCACAATAGTAAGCCTGCAACTGTCTATATTTTAGCAATCTTGTATGACTCAGTGTATAAACCTCACAAAGACCTTTAACAAATAAACCCCAAGCTCTAAAGGGGACAGAAGCTTCACAGTTCACCACACACTCATAAAAGACGGACATGTTGCAAATAGTATCCCAGACACTACATTGGAGAAAGGCCACCTATTCCACATACTTGTCAAAGGATGAAAGAATCTATGGTTTTACTATATTTAGTTCGTGCTTGTTAGACATGGGGTCCTTGGTTGACAGTCAGGTTACCCCCTGTTCAAGCAAGGACCCTCACTCTAGTCAGGGTAAAAGAGAATCACCCTCAGCTAACCCCTGCTTACCCCCTTGGTAGCTTGGCAGAGCAGTAGGCTTAACTTAAGAGTGCTAGGTGTAAAGTATTTGTACTTTACTCAGGACCAACTCCCGGCGAGATTTCTCAGTGCGAGTGGTCGCAGATGGTTGCGTCTGCTCGCATTGAGAAACATTCTATTTGCACTGAGGTAGCTGCTGCTCAAGTAGAAAATCAACTGGAGCAGCAGAAAAGAATCAGCGCCCTCTTGCATTGTACATGGAGCCTCTCGCGCTGTTTTTTCCACGTGGGACAAACACCTGGTACTAAAAATCAGCGTAGCGCAACTCAATAGTACACAGAGATTTGCATCAAAGGTTAACGCCATGTGAAAGCAGGCATTAAAAGGATACATTTAATTTCTCCTTTCATTTCTAAATGTGCATGTGTGCTGCATTGTGCAGCACACACAAAATGTAGGAAACTTGTAAAGTGTATCCATAGATAGTATTTTGTATTAGCAGGGTACCCGTTTAGTACAAAACCTATACTAGACTCATGCACTATGGTGCAAAAGTGTGTGCGTGGTGCACAGCAGCACATTTCTGTGCTGGGGCCAGAGAGAGGGGAGGAGAGTGCCACCTTTCTGTAAATATGGCGCTCTCCCGCTCTTTCCTTCTCACGCAATGAAGCCCAGAGTTTTTGGCTGCTGCGCTGCGTGAGAATCTAGTAAGCCTGGACCCAACCATTTGATTTTTCTCCTCTTCCGTACCCTACACACCCTTTGAATCATTCCTTCCCTTCTGTGCCTTCAATGCAATTTCTTCCCTTCTGTTTTCTAAACAGTCAATAAGATGCAGTCAAGCGTAACGTGGAACCTAAAGAAGTACTACACAGTATCCATATGCTGAGAATTAGAGTGAAGATTCAAATGTTTATAAGTCTTAAGAACCAAATAATAATTCAAAAATAATATGCAAAATTACTCTGATGATACTGAATAATAAACATAATACTACATGATATACCATAAGTAAGTGGGATCTGGTGACAGTTCATATCCTCTGACACAGATATAGGGAGATCCTTTGCATGGATTGTTAGAATTGGGGTTTCTGGTTGGCAGTCAGTCCAAGCAGGGACCCTCATTCTAGTCAGGGTAAGGGAGATACACAGCTCAGATAACCCCTGCTCACCCCCTTGGTAGCTTGGCACAAGCAGGCAGGCTTATCTCAGAGGCAATGTGTAAAGTATTTGTACAAACACATACAGTAAAACGGTGAAAGCACCACAAAAGGACTCCACACTAGTTTAGAAAAATAGCCGATATTTATCTTAATCACCAAGACCAAAACAACAAAAATCCAACATACACAAGAAGAGAATTTTAAAAGGTAAAATCCCAAAAAAATCCATAGACACATAATAGCCCCAACTCGGGCTATCACAACATCGTTGATGGAGTCATTCCAAACAATTCGAAGCCACTCGTGGGGAGGGAGGCACCGGTCACGGAGTTGCACAGATCCTCAGGTACAGTACCTCTGGTAATGAGGAAAACAAGCCAGTGCATGGAGTTGGGGAGGAAAGGCGTTGCTAGATCAGGAAAGCCGTAGGCTCCTCATTGCAGAACAGGGGAGGTGATGCGGTGTCGGGGTGAGGCGTTGATTCCTTACAATCCAGCCAGGTCGATGAATCCAGTGAGTCAAGATGCAGTGTGGCAACTTCTTGGGTTCATGTCATGGGGCTACAAGCGCCACAGCGGAGTCAGGTGTCATGGACATCAGTGACATGGCACTCGGGACTCATGATCTTGTGGGACTTCAGCAAGGCAGCAGCAGCTTTGGGCCTGCAGCAGCGGTTGGGATTGTCGCACTCCAGCAGGGACCATAGCTTGAAGTTGCTGCCAACACGACGGAGTCGTGCAGAGGCACCGCTGCTGGAGTCGTCTGGAGTTGTTGTGCCTGGTTTTCCTTGGTCTCTAGCCAGCTTTCACTCCCAAGGTCCCAAGAAGTGGATTGGCACCACTTTGAAAGTAAGGGTCTTCAGCAGGAGTACCCAGGTGCTGGCAGGAGAAGTCTCTGATGTCCCTGAGACGTCTTAACAGGAGGCAAGCTCTGTCAAAGCCCTTGGAGAAACTTCACAAGCAGGATTTCAGAAAGCAAAGTCATGTCTTTTCCCACTTAAGGCAGAAGCAGCAGCAGCAGGCCAGCACAGTAAAGCAACAGGCAGAGTGGCAGTTCCTCCTCAAGCATCAAGCTCTTCTCAGTGGCAGAGGTTCCTCTTGATCCAGAAGTAATCTAAAGTTGTGGGGTCTGCAGTCCAATACGTATACTCATTTCTGCCCTTGAAGTAGGCAAGCTTCAAAGGGAAGTCTTTGTAGTGCACCAGACCTTACCTCTTCTTTGCCCTGCCCCAGACGCACTCTAAGGTGTTGGAGACTGTATAGTGTGAGGACAGGCAAGGCCCTTTCAAGTGCAGGTGTCAGCTCCTCCCTCCCATTCTAGCCCAGGAAGGTTCACCGGGATATGCAGTACACAACTCAGCTCCCTTTGTGTCACTGTCTAGAGTGAATTCACAAACAGCTCAACTGTCATTCTGACCAAGACGTGTATTCAGCAGCCAGACAGAGGCACAGAATGGTTAAGGAATAAAATGCCCACTTTCTAAAGGTAGTATTTTCGAACAGACAATCTGAAAAAAAACTTTACTGAAAGGGTGTATTTTTAATTTGTTCAGATACCCCAAACTCCACTTCTCTATCTGCTCCTAATGGGGAAATGCACTTAAACAATATTTAAAGGCAATCCCCAGGTTAACCTATGGGAGGGATAGACCTTGCAATAGCGAAAACTGAACCTGGCAGTATTTCATTATCAGGAGATGTAAAACACGCCATTACATGTCCTGCCTTCTGAATACACTGCACCCTGCCCATGGGGCTAACTAGGGCCTACCATAGGGGGTGACTTACATGTAGTAAAAGGGAAGGTTTGGGCATAGCAAGTGGGTAAACTTTCCAGGTATAATTGGCAGTGCACAACTGCACACACAGACAATGCAGTGGCAGGCTTGAGACATGTTTACAGGGCTACTTATGTGGATGGCATAATCAGTGCTGCAGGCCCACTTGTAGCATTTGATATACAGGACACACATACTAGGGAATTAACACTGAATCAAATGTGCCAATCATAGAAATACAATTACCAATATCCTTTAGAAAGAGAACACTTGCACTTTAGCACTGGTTAGCAGTGGTAAGGTGCCCAGAGTATTAAAACCATAAAAAACGAATTACAGCACAGAGTACAAAAATAGGAGGTCAGAAGCAAAAAGTACAGAGAAACCACACCAAGAGCTGCCAGGTCTAACATGTATTAAACAGGAATACTCATGCAAAAGATTGAAAAACACATATGTTGTAAAGTTTCTCTAAGATGTATCTTTATGCAATCATTTCAGATCGGTGAGTACCAACTTCTACACAGGTAAGAGTAGGTTCAGCTTTAAGGGGTTACTTGCTCCATAGAGGAAGTCAAACGTATTAGTAACCATTACAGAAATGATTGATATTGCTGACTAATATTGCTCTACGCTGGTTTATTGAATTGATCAACATAGTTTCTTGTGAATCAAAAATTAAAAACACAAGATTTAAAAATCTTCTATTTGTGCTGGTTCTACAAAACTTTTGTTCCGTCAAAGTCATTCCCTATTCCTGCATCAATCTCCTTCTAAAATGGCACCTCCACTCTTCTACCGGAGCCTAGGCCCTAACAGTCATCACAAAGTTCAATCATCCAGAAATGTTAATTGACTTCAGATCAGTCAAAATAAAAAATGTTGATTCTCACTCTTATGTGTTCTTAGGTCAGCTTCACTTTCAGCATAGTTGGTTCATTCAGGAGTTGGACACCTCTGATTAGATTCCTGTGTCTTTCTTGATGGCCTGACTCCTGGTTGTTCATTGCCACTGTCACTTTGCTCATTTATCTCTGTCTCCTTGTTGATGGTGTCTAGGATATGGATACATTCAGTCTCTCACCCCTCCTTGGGATCTTTCTGTGCCTTAGCCCCTCTCTGATCCCACTTTTCTCCCTTTGCAGGCTTAGTGTCTGCACCTATAGCTTCTTCAGCTCGGGCATATGTGTCTACTCTTGGCTCATTCACCAAGGGCCCTGCACTTGTCTCGAGTTGAATTTGAGACACTTGTGCACACTCCTCTTCTCCCTCTGGGCTTTTTAATTGCATTGGGCTTGGCCTTTGCAAGACAGCAGTGGCTATCACCACTTCTTCTCTGGCTTGTCTTACTCTCCAGGTGTGTGAATCGCATTTGGAAGCCCTCCACATTTACCAGCAGTATTCATGACCAAAACAGGGGTGATAGGGGCTCAAAATTGGGGATTCAGGCACAACTTCCTCACATGTTTCTTCACCAAAACCCAGTCATCAGGTCTGATGACCTGGCACTGTACTTGCCTTAGGAGGGGAGTCACCAACTCAACTTATTGAGATGCACAATGCACACATCAGCCAGGCCTCTGCAGTAGTGAAGAATTGTATCATCTGTAGTATTTACAAATGCTGTTGCAGGCACAGTAGGAAGTCCAGTGGCTCTGTCTATGAGGATTTCATGACAGGACAATGCTGTCATCCTATCCAAGATGATTCTCTGACTCATCAATACCAGTGGTAGAGCACCAGCCCAACTCAAACACATGAATGCACCCCCATTTAGAAAGATGGGACTCCATTGTGCCATTTATCTGCTACACTATGCCTGAAGCCTCAGGTCTGTAACTACAGTGGAATCTTTGATCAACCTGCAAATCCGCATACAATGGTTTCATCAACACGTTCTTGAAATTACTTCCAGGATCTGTTACCAGAGAAACTGGGATTTCTAAATGAGGGATCAATTGCCTAGTTTGGCCTCAGTAAGACAGTCATTTCTCCTGTTAAAGTAAGATGCAACCCATCAAGAAAAGAGCCAAACTATCACTAAAATGTTGCAAAGTCCACCTGATCTCCTGCTGTGGCTTGTGAGGACTACAGTTCTCCTTCCTTCATTTGATGCTGGCATGTGGCACATCAATGACACAATCCTGCAGCAAATACACAGAACCTACTGTTGAACCTGTAAGTACAAAAAAAACCGAACCATTATGTCCCAATCTATATGTTTGGCACTGTGAAAGTGACACACCTTTAGGGGCAACAAAGAGTCAGGTAACACAGGAATTCCATCTACAGAAACTCAAACCTCATCCTCATTTTTAGTACACCCTGCTCTAATCCTCCTCTGCTGCTCACACTTTGGTGCCTCCCACTGCACTCTGGTCACCTCATTCCACATATCAGCAGCAGGTAGCAAAAGGCTTATAGAAGTGTCACTCTTTGATTCATTTGAATAATCTCCATTGAAGGTGCAAGACCAAGAAGTACTATATGTGGCTATTTCATCCACGTAGCGATTAAAAGCGGTCACAAAGTCATTCCACTTTTGTATGCTGCACACTCCTGCTGCACACTTCACAACAGCTATTTCATCAGTCATCTTTAATGCATCAAGGAGACACATTATATAGTGCCCATTCTAAATGGAGAGCCAAAAGAGGTTATGAACCCCACTGGACCATACGTGCCGGCAGTAGTGAACCACATGAAACCCATACTGGCTACCAGTATAGATGGTGACTTCCAAACTGTCAGGGTCTGGTAAGAGCAATCAGTTCAGCCACCTGTGCAGAGGTTACATTGCACAAACAGGAGGCGTTCACTTCACCTCCTACTGTACAAACGGCATAAGCTGCTTTCAAAATCCTTCTTTCGTCTTCAAAGTAAGAGTAATCTACAAACAGTATATAATCAGGCTGTTCCAGAAGGAGATTTCAAATAACAGGCCTTGGCTTGGAACACAGTTCTGTCACATCAAGGTAGTCATTTTAAATGTGGTGCACACATGGTGGCGTTAGGTGGGCACTAAGGGGCGCAAGAAAAGTAGCGCTGCACTTTGTGCAGCGTAACTTTTCTTAAATATGCCCCTTACTTCTTTATATGTTTTAGGAAGATTTATTTGCAATATGGCAGGGATTGTCTCTTGAAATGCTTTTCTTGTTCCTTTGCCAATGTGATGTCCTAGATATAGGACTTCTTTTTGACTGGACTGCAGCTTACTATGGGGACATCTTATGTACATTTTCAGCTAAGTGATTCAACAGAGCAATGGTATTGTGTCGGCTCGCCTCTTGTATTGTCGACTCCACCAATAAGTCATCAACGTATTGAACTAGAGCTGAGTACGGTAACTGCAAGTCTTTGGATTCTTTTTTAGTATCTATTTGAAAATTGATGGGCGTTCTGTACACTCTTTAGTAACTCAGTACCAATGTAGAATCCTATTTTGGAAAAGAATGCAAAACGGAACTGTCTATGTCTATCCTCATGCAAAGAAATGGAAAAGATTGCTTGACCCAGATCAATAACTGTAAACCACTCAGCATCACAAGGGATCTGGAACAATGTTACAGCTGGATTCGCTACAACAGGACTACATGGGTCAACAACATTATTAATGCTTTGCAGGTCTTGCAGAGCCAGCCAGTTCTGTATCCCGATGATCAAAGGATTACAGGGACTCCCTAAAATTTCCTTTATAAAACTCTGCTTTAAAATGGATTCAATTATGAGGGTAATTGAAGATACCATCTCTCGTGAAAGGTTTACTGGGGCATTTGAGAGAATTCACCTTTATTGCCATCTTCACAGGCTCAGCGCCTTTACACAAGCCAATGTCTTTGCTAGAGTAAACCCAGACTTCCGCCTACACGGAGTCCTTCAAGTCAGGTGGTAGGTATTCTTTTGTCAAAACATGGACCAGCCAATTACTGGCTTTTGGGTGCTCAGTTTAAAGTCTGCATCCTCATCATGTGTTTGGTGCTGGGCACCACTGGCGTACAGTAAATCACACATTTGAGTTTGCAACAGCAATCTCTACCTAACAGATTAACTGGATTAGAATCACATATCTCAAACTGATGGTCCTCCTCAAGGGGACCTATTTCACAGCATTGTTTTCTTCAGCATGGCTATCTCCATATACAAATTCAGATCAGTCGGCACTCCTCACCCTCTTTCATTGTGCATCATCTGACTGCCACCTTGATTTCCAGCTCTCTGCATTCCCTATCATCGCTAGAACCACAGCTAGGATTTGCCATGTATGGACGATTCGAAAAATCCTTTTTGGACTAATTTAGTCTAAGCCACCATACATTTCTCCTTGATTTTCCTACGTATGGCTTCCAAATTATCAATGCAGTACTTTGAGCATTGTATGATTTCATCTAACTTTGATTGCCAACAAAACACACTTTTTTTGATATGTGCCATAATCTCCAGATGCAATTCAAGAAAGAAATGTGACACTAAAGTACTGAGATTTCCTTGCTCAGGGTTTTCAGACCCACTATGCTGACAAAAGATCTGCATCACTCATTCATAATAATCATTCACTGACTCTTTAGATTCTTCAGTAGTTCCTAAGATTTTCAGCCAATTAATCTCTTTCTGGGGAACCTTAGCTTTCATGAAGTTAATCACCTGATTACACTTTTTCATAACTGTATTAGAGGGAGCATGGGTTAGAGCATCTCTCGGTGGTTCAGCATTTGGCCACGACACAGACACCTTACACTCAGCCCACAAATTGTTTTGGACAACAATGTCAAAGAAAGTGATGTAATCCTTCTAAAGCACCTTTGACTCTTTCACAAATCTGTCAACTTGCGTATACCACAGATCAGGGTTTTCTCCCAATTTAGGAAATTGATTTGTAAATGTGAAAAGATCACCATGGCTTATACTTCTCCTAGTGTGTAGGATCCTCACCATCTTGCCGTCCAGCATCACTGTCCTTCTTCCTCATATTATTAGCCCATAATTCTTTGATCTTTTGAGTATCACTTCACTTCTGAATGTTTTCAACCAATCCCCCAAATTGTTATTTCAAACCAAACATTTTATATTGTTAAGGGATTCTTAATTCAGGAACATTCTAAGATTTTTCTTTGAAGTCTGACTTTTGGACAGATCAACAACATATTTTGCTGCTATTCCTTGGAAAGCTTCATGAACCTCAAATGCATGCCTACCAGCCTCTCTATGCAGGGAAAGGATTTGTTTGTTATACCTGTTTACAAAGTCTAACATCTGTGTCCCCTTTAGGATATCTTCAAACTCGGCCTTTGTTTCTACAACATACAGCATTCTTGCCAGGGCCTCTTCACTTTCCATGTTGTCTGATTCAGAGCTAACATCAACCTCCATAGCAGGTTTGGGGTGATAACAAGAGTGCTCTGAGGCACTATCGGCAGGGCTGGTACCACTGAGAGCATAATTGTATTAATGGGCGACCTTATTTTACTGCTGCACTACTACCCAGATCAACAATGGGCAGGCATGCTTCTACTGCTTGGTTCACTGCAACTGGTTGGTTTCCTCCTCCCGACCGAACTGGGGTGGGTGAGAAGCCAATAAATCATCCAAGAAGCCACCACTAGAGTCACTGTTGCTACCTTCACCATTATTTGCTTCAACCTCACCACCTCATGTGGTTGCTTTCTCTCTGTTTTTCCACTAGTTATAACTTGATACGTCCTAGCTCCCTCAATCACATCTTTTCTCCATGCCTGCTGTTCTGCATTCCACTTCACTTCCACCCAACCACAAACTGTCTTTTGGTCTTATACTGATATTTTTCCTTCTCCCATGCAAGTGCTGCCCGCTCCCATACATTCAGGGATTCCTATGGGAGCTTCATTTCATACAACACTCCCCAGCAGCCTTCACTCCACAAAGACCAACTTCACATAAACAGTTATTAAACAAAATGAGAATTCTACTCTGTTCCAGTAAAAAGAAACCTCAAAGTTTTGTGTGGCTGATAGCTGTGAGAAAACTGGTGTGATTGCAGAAGCCCCGTAGCTTTATGCCCCCATCTTTCACTTTTTGCTGGTGTTTTCCTGACTCTCATGGTGTCCTGGACACTGCTAACTACTCCTAGGGCCTGTGCTCTGATTAAAATGAGTATGCAAATTAGGCTAATTATAATTGGCAGTATCAACCTACCTATAAGTCCCTAGTATATGGTAGGGCACGTAGGTTTAGGGACCCTAGCATAGATAGTGCATCTCTAGGTGCACTGCTTAGGTACCTGTCATTTTAAAGTTTAAAGTTTAAAGGCAGGCCTGCCTTGCTGGGTGCTTTTAAACTACAGTTGCATGCAAATTCAGCGTTGGAATTAAGTACTTCCAAAGTCTTAAGCTACCTTATTTTTACATATAAGACACCCCTAAGGTGTTCCCTAGGTGCCCCCATGGTTGGTGGTGTGTAACTATAAGCAGGGACCTTATAAACTATGTTTTATAAGCTCCGGTGAGGAAAAATTGTCAAATTTGTTTTCCCTCATTGTAGTGAATAGGCTAAAATGGGGAGACTTTATTTTAATTTATAAAGGGCCATATTTACGAAAGCTTTTTCCCATAGACACAGAATGGGTAAAATCCTTTGGTACATCTGGCCCAAATTATCAAAAGGAGCTAGACCTGTTGAGTTTGGTATCAAACTTAATGTTATAATAAATACAACAAATTGCCACTGTTGAATTTAATATAACATTCACCTAGAAAGAGTTTTAGAACTCTTCCTAAAAGCTACCAGTTTCAGCTCTGTAGTGCCCTTCTCTGATTGTCCAGCCTCCGGCAGCCTAGCCCGGCTGCCTTGATGAAATGTGAAGTGGCCTGGGCTGAACACAAAGAAAGTCCCTGGGAGAGGAGATTTGCCTCAGCAGATGGTAAAACAGGATGGGGGAGAAAAGCCAAACTGGTCTTCAAAGAAAGGAAGGGCATTTGGAGCAGCTCAGAACCTCCCCCATTTCCTGCAAATGCAGACAACCAGGTGCCCTCTTGATTAGATTAGGAGAGGGCAGGGAAGGGGTGTATTAAGGATTTTTAGCCATAGCAGTGGGTGGACTCAGCCAGACCTAACCTCTAAAATTCAGTTTCAGACATTTTGGATTTTTAAAGAATGTTGCTCCCTGGGATTGATTTTTGCCACTTGTAGGAAGTTGGTTCTGTATCCACTATTTCAAAGTAAGGAATAGTATGCACAGAGTCCAAGGGTTCCCCTTAGAGGTAAGATAGTGGCAAAAAGAGATAATACTAATGCTCTATTTTGTGGTAGTGTGGTCGAGCAGTAGGCTTATCAAAGGAGTAGTGTTAAGCATTTGTTGTACATACACACAGGCAATAAATGAGGAACACACACTCAGAAACAATTCCAGGTCAATAGGTTTTTGTTATAGAAAAATATATTTTCTTAGTTTATTTTAAGAACCACAGGTTCAAATTCTACATGTAATATCTCATTTGGAAGGTATTGCAGGTAAGTACTTTAGGAACTTTGAATAATCACAATAGCATATATACTTTTTACATAAAACACATTTAGCTGTTTTAAAAGTGGACAGTGCAATTTTCACAGTTCCTGGGGGAGGTAAAGTAATGTTAGTTCTTGCAGGTAAGTAAACCACCTACGGGGTTCAAATTGGGGTCCAAGGTAGCCCACCGTTGGGGGTTCAGAGCAACCCCAAAGTCACCACACCAGCAGCTCAGGGCCGGTCAGGTGCAGAGTTCAAAGTGGTGCCCAAAACGCATAGGCTTCAATGGAGAGAAGGGGGTGCCCCGGTTCCAGTCTGCCAGCAGGTATGTACCCGCGTCTTCGGAGGGCAGACCAGGGGGGTTTTGTAGGGCACCGGTGGGGACACAAGCTCACACAAAAAGTACACCCTCAGCGGCACTGGGGCGGCCGGGTGCAGTGTGCAAACAAGCGTCGGGTTTCCAATGTAAATCAATGGTCGACCAAGGGGTCTCTTCAGCGATGCAGGCAGGCAAGGGGGGGGCTCCTCGGGGTAGCCACCACCTGGGCAAGGGAGAGGGCCTCCTGGGGGTCACTCCTGCACTGAAGTTCCGATCCTTCAGGTGCTGGGGGCTGCGGGTGCAGTGTCTTTTCCAGCCGTCGGGATTTTAGAGTCAGGCAGTCGCGGTCAGGGGGAGCCTGGGGATTCCCTCTGCAGGCGTCGCTGTGGGGGCTCAGGGGGGACAACTTTGGTTACTCACAGTCTCGGAGTCACCGGAGGGTCCTCCCTGAGGTGTTGGTTCTCCACCAGTCGAGTCGGGGTCGCCTGGTGCAGTGTTGCAAGTCTCACGCTTCTTGCGGGGATTGCAGGGGTCTTTAAATCTGCTCCTCTGAAACAAAGTTGCAGTCTTTGTTGAACAGGGCCGCTGTTCTCGGGAGTTTCTTGGTCTCTTGGAAGCAGGGCAGTCCTCTGAGGATTCAGAGGTCGCTGGTCCTGGAGAAAGCGTCGCTGGAGCAGGTTTCTTTAGAAGGCAGGAGACAGGCCGGTAGGACTGGGGCCAAAGCAGTTGGTGTCTTCTTTCTTCTTCTGCAGGGGTTTTCAGCTCAGCAGTCTTCTTCTTCGGTAAGTTGCAGGAATCTAAATTCTTAGGTTCAGGGGAGCCCTTAAATACTAAATTTAAGGGCGTGTTTAGGTCTGGGGGGTTAGTAGCCAATGGCTACTAGCCCTGAGGGTGGGTACACCCTCTTTGTGCCTCCTCCCAAGGGGAGGGGGTCACATTCCTATCCCTATTGGGGGAATCCCCCATCTGCAAGATGGAGGATTTCTAAAAGTTAGAGTCACATCAGCTCAGGACACCTTAGGGGCTGTCCTGACTGGCCAGTGACTCCTCCTTGTTATTCTCATTATCTCCTCCGGCCTTGCCGCCAAAAGTGGGGCCGTGGCCGGAGGGGGCGGGCAACTCCACTAGCTGGAGTGCCCTGCGGTGCTGGAACAAAGGGGGTGAGCCTTTGAGGCTCACCGCCAGGTGTTACAGCTCCTGCCTGGGGGAGGTGTTAGCATCTCCACCCAGTGCAGGCTTTGTTACTGGCCTCAGAGTGACAAAGGCACTCTCCCCATGGGGCCAGCAACATGTCTCGAGTGTGGCAGGCTGCTAGAACCAGTCAGCTTACACAGGTAGTTGGTTGAGGTTTCAGGGGGCACCTCTAAGATGCCCTCTGGGGTGTATTTTACAATAAAATGTACACTGGCATCAGTGTGCATTTATTGTGCTGAGAAGTTTGATACCAAACTTCCCAGTTTTCAGTGTAGCCATTATGGTGCTGTGGAGTTCGTGTTTGACAGACTCCCAGACCATATACTCTGATGGCTACCCTGCACTTACAATGTCTAAGGTTTTGCTTAGACACTGTAGGGGCACAGTGCTCATGCACTGGTGCCCTCACCTATGGTATAGTGCACCCTGCCTTAGGGCTGTAAGGCCTGCTAGAGGGGTGACTTATCTATACTGCATAGGCAGTGTGAGGTTGGCATGGCACCCTGAGGGGAGTGCCATGTCGACTTACTCGTTTTGTTCTCACCAGCACACACAAGCTGGCAAGCAGTGTGTCTGTGCTGAGTGAGGGGTCCCCAGGGTGGCATAAGCTATGCTGCAGCCCTTAGAGACCTTCCCTGGCATCAGGGCCCTTGGTACCAGGGGTACCAGTTACAAGGGACTTACCTGGATGCCAGGGTGTGCCAATTGTGTAAAACAAAAGTACAGGTTAGGGAAAGAACACTGGTGCTGGGGCCTGGTTAGCAGGCCTCAGCACACTTTCAAATCAAAACATAGCATCAGCAAAGGCAAAAAGTCAGGGGGTAACCATGCCAAGGAGGCATTTCCTTACACCACTCTTCCCAGGAAGTGGTCATCCAAGAGGGTGGTGGCCTTCCTGTGATTGGACAGTTGCCCCCCTTACTTTTCACCCCAGGGAAAGGATACATTTGGCAGATATGCACCCACACCTCAGATCCCTACAAGTAACAATATTAGAAGAAGAATGACTGACCTGCTGGACCCCTGACCTGCACCTGGACACTCCACTCCGAAAGACTGTACCAGCTGCACACTTGGCCTTCACAACAAAAAGCACTTTGCCTGGCTTCAACTGGTTTAAGTAGGGACTCCCTACTTGCTACAGGTGATAAATAGCTAGCCAGAGTCCCCTGCATCAGATCCTGAAGGAACTGACCAGCTGACCGCTGTCCAGTGGACATTTTGGAGTCTGAGTCAGGTGCATTCTGGGAGTTGGAGTCCTAGACCTCATGGAGCAACTCAGAGCTTCTGGAACCTTGGGGTGAGCTGTAGACATCTAAAGGACCTTCAAAGACCTTCTGGAAGAAGATCCAGAAATTTGAGGAAGAGTGGAGAACTTTTGGTAAAAAGCTGCATAAAGGGATCGACCCGCCGAGGTGAGTCAAGCAAGCTTACATCAACCGCGACCCAGCCTGACATGCAGGTTCCTCCAACTAAAAAGTTCCAGTGCCCCAGACTTCCAAGATTTCACTTGGGGCTCTTGGAAAGGTGATCCAACAACCTTGCATTGAAATCGGCTCTCTGTGGAGGGTCGTCCACCATAGGAATGAAAAAACTCCCAAAAAGTGACAAAATCTGAACATAAAAATTTGAACGGGACTTCCCACGCAGCATATCCAAGGAGGTCTCCAGGGACATCGGACCAAGGTTCAGATTTGGTCCGGACAAAGATTTCTGTCCTGAAAAATCGCCTAGGTCCGCAGGTAGAATTCTTCAGCGAGGACTCCTACAGCATATATCCAAAGAGGGCTCCAGGGAGGTCAGATTGGATTGGTGACTTTGTCCTTCTGAGGAAAATCTTCAATAAAAGACTAAGGGGGTCATTCTAACCCTGGCGGTCCATGACCGCCAGGGCCGGGGACCGCAGAAGCACCGCCATCAGGCTGGCGGTGCTTCCTGGGCCATTCTGACCGCGGCTGTAAAGCCCCGGTCAGAAAAGGGCAACCGGCGGTTTCCCGCCGGTTTACCCCTGGCCCAGGGAATCAGCGCCGCCATGGGGATTCCGACCCCCTTCCCGCCATCCTGTTCCTGACGGTTTTTACCGCCAGGAACAGGATGGCAGGAACGGGTGTCGTGGGGCCCCTGGGGGCCCCTGCACTGCCCATGCCACTGGCCCCCTAACAAGGCCCCATAATGATTTTCAGTGTCTGCTTTGCAGACACTGAAAATCGCGACGGGTGCCACTTCACCCGTCGCACCCCTACAACTCCGCCGGCTCCATTCCGAGCCGGCTTCATTGTTGAGGGGGGTTTCCCGCTGGGCCGGCGGGCGGCCTTCTGGCGGACGCCCGCCGGCCCAGCGGGAAAGCCAGAATGGCCGCCGCGGTCTCTTGACCGCGGTGCGGTCATTCGGCGGTTCCCTCCAGGCGGGCGGCTCAGAATGACCCCCTAAGTCTGAAGGTAAACTTTTGACTGAGGCCTCCTGTTTGCTGTAGCCGAGCAGGGCTCCATCGCAGTCGGCCTTAAACTTTGACTTTGCCCCGGTCTAGTGCGACCAGATGACCAGAGTGGCACATATAGTTTCTGTGTGGTAGAAAATATTAATTTTGAAAATATTCATATATCCGGCTCCCCTTATCCGATTTTAATCATTTTGGGGTTGTATTAACAATAAAAATATAATCTATTTGTATAAATTGGCATTGGATTTATACTGTGCTTTGTGTTTTACTTATTTACTCTTTCATGATTTCTAAATGCTATAAACACCTGTCTCCTAAGTTAAGCCTTGTCACTCATTGCCAAGCTACGAAGGGTTGAGTGGGGATTCATTTATTGAGACTTGACTGGACCTAGTGGGGGTTAGTGGCCTATTGGTAAGTGTAGATACTTATCTGCCCTTATCAATAATCCACTTTCCAACATTTTTGGTGAGCAGTGCTGGGATCCAGTACTTGTGTTTCATATCACACTACAGTTTTAAGTGAAATATGTTAAAATCATCTAAATAGACCTAGAGCAAAAGAATTTTGGATTTTTCTAATTTGGACTTTTTTTTAATTACTTCATTTTTGATTTTTCTAAATTGTCCTGATCAATTGCTGCCAAAGTTTTGGTAACTTAAGGGAGACCATGGAGCCTGATCTGGCTAGCCTACCCACACCCACTGCAGCTGAGCATAGGGTGTTGTGCAGAAAGAAGTCCCTTGAAGCCTGGGTAGTGGAGATGGAAGCAGATAACTCTTCAGATGTAGGAAGGAAGAGGAAAGATGTCCCCTCCAACCTTCAGGAGGAGGACGACAATTGCCAAACTGTATTTTCAACAGCTAGGGCCCCATCCAGAGCTAGTGGGAGGGGAGCGTCTGTGGCATCAAACCAAGGAGAAGCAGAACTGGACCTCAGGGAGAGGGAACATAAGGCCCAGGTAGCCCTTATAGCTTTGGAGGCAGATACGTTGGCCTTAGAGAAGAAGAAGTGGGCAAAGATTGAACAACAAGATGGTGGCAGCAACAGAGAATTTGAGGTGTTCTTCGGTGTTAGGTTTTACCACAGACTACCCAAGGGGGTTGTTCCTGCTTATGTAGAGGGGGATGACATAGACAAATGGTTGGAGGCCTTTGAAAGGGCTATCCAGTTGAGAAGGGTTAAGCCTCAATATTGGGGTTCACTCCTATGGGAGTTGGTCCCAATATCTGGGACGGATAGTTTCTTGACAACAAGGGTGGGGGGAGGAAGCAGATTCCTAACCCAGTATGAAGAGGCTTTTAACCAAAAAGTTTGGTCTGACCCCAGAGCAATACAGAATGAAGTTCAGGGACATCCAGAAAGTGAATCCCCAGTCTTGGGTTGACTTTGTAGACACCTCACTTAAAGCACTAGAGGGCTGGATACATGGTAACAAGGTAAATACTTATGAGGGGTTATACAATTTGATCATGAAGGAGCACATCTTGACCAATTGTACCCAGGAGAGGTTATGCCAGCATTTAGTGGACCAGAGAGCTGGGGGGGCAGCTGATGAGTAGTTGTCAAGTCCCAAGGGGGAGCCTCCAAGAAGGGAAGGTCAGGACCCCAAAAACCTAAGGAGGGAGGTGGTAAGCCCACCACAGAGACTCCCTCTGTACCCCAGAACCCTATAAAGGAGTATAGTAAGTCTCACTCACACTCTAACAAGCAGAGACAGGGTCACTTGGGGTTAAATAAGCTCTAGGGCAATAAGGCATGCTTTGATTGTCAGCAGACAGGTCACTTCAGAGGAGATGCAGCCTGTCCAAAGAAGTTGGTTATCACTGGGCTGTCCACTGTAGCCGTAGAGGAGGACTCCTCAGATGAGGAGGTCCTCATATCATCGGGCCAGGAGACAGGACCAGATGGGAAGCTGGTGATCCCTGTGGGTAGGAGTAGGTACCTTCACGCCATTCAAATTAATGGAATCCCTACCACTGGCCTGAGAGACACCTGTGCCAGTCACAATTGAGTGAGTGACCGTTCAGTGACCCCAGACATGTATGTCCCAGGGGAGACAAAGAGAGTCATTATAGCCACGGGTGAGATCACCAACAAACCTGTAGGCATAGTGCCCCTAGAGAGAGAGGGTATCCTTGACTGGTTTAGGGTGGTGGTCAATGCTGACATCCCCCTAGATTGTATCCTAGGCAATGACCTCCCAGGAGTGAGTCTGATCCGAGATGGGACGCCCCCCAAACCCGAAGTCCTGGGTAGCCCCCCCCCACTCTAAACAGCAAGAGGGGTGCAGGGACCCCACAGTTGCCCTTAAAGCAACTCCCCCACCTGGCAGTGGAGAGCTTAGGGTGTGGTTCTGGGCTCTGACAGCTGTCGGTAGCCTCTGCTGGGTGCTGGTCTTCATGGCAGCACTGCGCATGCCCTAGGAGGCAGACTCCAGGGCCAAAAGCAAAGTAGGCCCCCAGACCCTGTTGGTTATGGAGGGGGTGCTCAATTGTTGGGTGACCTCTTTGGGTGAACTATGTGTTGCCCTAGTAAAGTTAGGTATAGGGAAGGTGGGCACCTTACTACCCAAATTGTCAGAGAGAGAGGAGGAAGACCCCCCTAGAGGGAAGTTTCAGTTTAAAATGGGTACTCTGATAAAAATGAGTATGCAAATTAGGCTAATTATAATATACAAAGGCAGCATCACAGATATCACAACTCCGCACAACACACCAACACACAAAAGCCCACAAACACCGTAATGCTCAGCTACACAATCAAAGTTGCCTATCCCTTCTAAATTCACACTGCAAGAACACTGCAACCGCTCAGTATCTCCGGTTCAACACCAATTCTTCAACCTGAAACATAGGAACCTTGGAGAAAAGGGTGGATAGTCTGTGAAATGTCACTCATAATTACCAGGAGCGGCTTCTCCACTATGGCAGAGGAACGTTGCTCTCCCCCACCCGCCAACAGCAGCAGGTGCAAACCTTTTACTACCAAAAGATAATAACCTATTGGGCATATATTCTAAGCCCATAGCGCCGCCTTGCGCCACATTAGCATCATTTTTTTATACGCTAATGTGGCCCAACAAGGCCAAAATTGCAGCACCATATTTACAAAGTGGCGCAATGCATGCATCGCCAGGCATAATGTATGCAAAGGAGGCATTCCTCCATTCGGGGAGGCCAAAAATATGGCGCAAGGTGATCCAAGAGATTTCCTTGCATCATTTTTGTACAGCACTTTTAACGCCTGCTCAGAGCAGGCGTTAAAAGGGGGCTTCCATTATTTATAATGAACCCTTATTTACTTTGCAGGAGTAGTGCCAATATTTTGGTGCTACTCCTGCAAAGTACATCAATAGTGACATGAAAAATTACACTATTGAAAAATACAGCACACACATGGTGGCGATATGGGGGCGCTATGGGGCGCAGGAAAAATAGTGCTACAATTGGTGCAGCGCCACTTTCCATAAATCTGAAGCTATGTTTATTATCGTTTTGTAGTAAAAGGGGCGGGGCCACGGACTATAACGGGGATGAAGGGGAGTGCTCAAAAAACGGCCAAAAATACATGCGCACTGTGTTGTCTCCAGCCCGCAACTGTTGGAGAGAGCAGGCAGAGGCCCCCACTCTGCATTGGAGCACCCTGGGTGGGTGTGCTGGCCAATCTGGGCACTGCTGTCATGCTGCCAGCAGCATGACAGCAGCATTCGGATTGGCTACAGGGCAGGCTGGGAGCCTCTGCCTGCAGCTGCTGCAGAGGAGCGGTGCGGTGGTGACAGCAGCAGCGATGCAGATAAGTTTTTTTTTTTCTTTTTGTTTTTTAATTAATCCGCCCTTTCCCCCGCCCCTACAAAGCGCTGCAAGCCGTTCCTGATAATTACATTGAAATTATGAAAAAGTCACACATAGCAATCTGAAACCTTGGTGGCTATGGAATATGCATAATGCATGATGTTGTTATGTGGAAAGGCTCTTCTCGATCACCCGTGTTTCAAGTTCCAAGCCCTCCAAAGAGAATGAATGGAATGATATGAAGAAGGCCTCCAAGTTAATAATACAAAAAATATTTTCTTTAGCATTCTTTCCCCACACTGGGAGACTGTGAGCAATTTAACACATAATATCAAACACACTTCACATACAGGGCACCTTAGCAAATAATGTAATTTGCACCGTGTAATCGGTGGCTTTTAAATTGTTTGGTGTTGTGCTGCTCTCTACTGGTTTTCATTAGTAGAGCAGGTAAATAAGTGTAACCTGAAACAAATGACTTAAACTAAACAAAGGTGCATATTTAATTGGCATAACAAAACTTTAGCTGGCCCTCTGCACAGTACATGCATACCTCCCCCCTCCAGGCTGAATCAGGAGCTCCCCGTCCAGGGTACAGTGCTAAGGGGGGCTCTTGGAGCTCAGGCCCCCTCAACCTTGCGGGCCATTTGTTCTACCACTACCAGGTTCCAGACCCATATCTACAAGGTCACACAAAGCCACTTTGCATGGCTTTTCATGGCCTTGTGGATCAGGAGTAAGGCAGTGCAGCGCAAGTCTCTGCGTTGCCGTACTCTGAGTCAAAGAGGAGTTCTATGAGCGTTGCAGTGGCTATTCCCATGCAACACCCATAGATTTTGACACATTCCAAGATTTACAGGAATTTGTAAACCTGGGAATACTTCAAAAGACTGTGTCTAAGTCTTATGCGACCCCTCCTGCACAAAATCGGATATCCTTGCAATGAAGTTACCTTTGCACCAAGGAGCAAGGGTGCCTGCATTGGCAGATGGCAGCCCATTGTGTGCCAACACATGGGAAAAGGACAGGAATGTGGCGTATCCTATAGATGTGGCTCAATCCTCCCTTTTCTTTTGACACAGAACAGCGCAGAAAGAATCCTTACAGCTCTGCCCTGTGCCAAAACCTCATAAATTTGTCCCCCAATTCCAACAAGGCTTGGTTCTTTCACACTCAAAACAGTAAACAAATGTCTTCATTTATCCGAGTCACAATAGTAAGCCTGCAACTGTCTATATTTTAGCAATCTTGTATGACTCAGTGTATAAACCTCACAAAGACCTTTAACAAATAAACCCCAAGCTCTAAAGGGGACAGAAGCTTCACAGTTCACCACACACTCATAAAAGACGGACATGTTGCTAATAGTATCCCAGACACTACATTGGAGAAAGGCCACCTATTCCACATACTTGTCAAAGGATGAAAGAATCTATGGTTTTACTATATTTAGCTCGTGCTTGTTAGACATGGGGTCCTTGGTTGACAGTCAGGTTACCCCTTGTTCAAGCAAGGACCCTCACTCTAGTCAGGGTAAAAGAGAATCACCCTCAGCTAACCCCTGCTTACCCCCTTGGTAGCTTGGCAGAGCAGTAGGCTTAACTTAAGAGTGCTAGGTGTAAAGTATTTGTACTTTACTCAGGACCAACTCCCGGTGAGATTTCTCAGTGCGAGTGGTCGCAGATGGTTGCGTCTGCTCGCATTGAGAAACATTCTATTTGCACTGAGGTAGCTGCTGCTCAAGTAGAAAATCAACTGGAGCAGCAGAAAAGAATCAGCGCCCTCTTGCATTGTACATGGAGCCTCTCGCGCTGTTTTTTCCACGTGGGACAAACACCTGGTACTAAAAATCAGCGTAGCGCAACTCAATAGTACACAGAGATTTGCATCAAAGGTTAACGCCATGTGAAAGCAGGCATTAAAAGGATACATTTAATTTCTCCTTTCATTTCTAAATGTGCATGTGTGCTGCATTGTGCAGCACACACAAAATGTAGGAAACTTGTAAAGTGTATCCATAGATAGTATTTTGTATTAGCAGGGTACCCGTTTAGTACAAAACCTATACTAGACTCATGCACTATGGTGCAAAAGTGTGTGCGTGGTGCACAGCAGCACATTTCTGTGCTGGGGCCAGAGAGAGGGGAGGAGAGTGCCACCTTTCTGTAAATATGGCGCTCTCCCGCTCTTTCCTTCTCACGCAATGCAGCCCAGAGTTTTTGCTGCTGCGCTGCGTGAGAATCTAGTAAGCCTGGACCCAACCATTTGATTTTTCTCCTCTTCCGTACCCTACACACCCTTTGAATCATTCCCTCCCTTCTGTGCCTTCAATGCAATTTCTTCCCTTCTGTTTTCTAAACAGTCAATAAGATGCAGTCAAGCGTAACGTGGAACCTAAAGAAGTACTACACAGTATCCATATGCTGAGAATTAGAGTGAAGATTCAAATGTTTATAAGTCTTAAGAACCAAATAATAATTCAAAAATAATATGCAAAATTACTCTGATGATACTGAATAATAAACATAATACTACATGATATACCATAAGTAAGTGGGATCTGGTGACAGTTCATATCCTCTGACACAGATATAGGGAGATCCTTTGCATGGATTGTTAGAAATGGGGTTTCTGGTTGGCAGTCAGTCCAAGCAGGGACCCTCATTCTAGTCAGGGTAAGGGAGATACACAGCTCAGATAACCCCTGCTCACCCCCTTGGTAGCTTGGCACAAGCAGGCAGGCTTATCTCAGAGGCAATGTGTAAAGTATTTGTACAAACACATACAGTAAAACGGTGAAAGCACCACAAAAGGACTCCACACTAGTTTAGAAAAATAGCCGATATTTATCTTAATCACCAAGACCAAAACAACAAAAATCCAACATACACAAGAAGAGAATTTTAAAAGGTAAAATCCCCAAAAAATCCATAGACACATAATAGCCCCAACTCGGGCTATCACAACATCGTTGATGGAGTCATTCCAAACAATTCGAAGCCACTCGTGGGGAGGGAGGCACCGGTCACGGAGTTGCACAGATCCTCAGGTACAGTACCTCTGGTAATGAGGAAAACAAGCCAGTGCATGGAGTTGGGGAGGAAAGGCGTTGCTAGATCAGGAAAGCCGTAGGCTCCTCATTGCAGAACAGGGGAGGTGATGCGGTGTCGGGGTGAGGCGTTGATTCCTTACAATCCAGCCAGGTCGATGAATCCAGTGAGTCAAGATGCAGTGTGGCAACTTCTTGGGTTCATGTCATGGGGCTACAAGCGCCACAGCGGAGTCAGGTGTCATGGACATCAGTGACATGGCACTCAGGACTCATGATCTTGTGGGACTTCAGCAAGGCAGCAGCAGCTTTGGGCCTGCAGCATCGGTCGGGATTGTCGCACTCCAGCAGGGACCATAGCTTGAAGTTGCTGCCAACACAACGGAGTCGTGCAGAGGCACCGCTGCTGGAGTCGTCTGGAGTTGGTGTGCCTGGTTTTCCTTGGTCTCAAGCCAGCTTTCACTCCCAAGGTCCCAAGAAGTGGATTGGCACCACTTTGAAAGTAAGGGTCTTCAGCAGGAGTACCCAGGTGCTGGCAGGAGAAGTCTCTGATGTCCCTGAGACGTCTTAACAGGAGGCAAGCTCTGTCAAAGCCCTTGGAGAAACTTCACAAGCAGGATTTCAGAAAGCAAAGTCATGTCTTTTCCCACTTAAGGCAGAAGCAGCAGCAGCAGGCCAGCACAGTAAAGCAACAGGCAGAGTGGCAGTTCCTCCTCAAGCATCAAGCTCTTCTCAGTGGCAGAGGTTCCTCTTGATCCAGAAGTAATCTAAAGTTGTGGGGTCTGCAGTCCAATACGTATACTCATTTCTGCCCTTGAAGTAGGCAAGCTTCAAAGGGAAGTCTTTGTAGTGCACCAGACCTTACCTCTTCCTTGCCCTGCCCCAGACGCACTCTAAGGTGTTGGAGACTGTATAGTGTGAGGACAGGCACAGCCCTTTCAAGTGCAGGTGTCAGCTCCTCCCTCCCATTCTAGCCCAGGAAGGTTCATCGGGATATGCAGTACACAACTCAGCTCCCTTTGTGTCACTGTCTAGAGTGAATTCACAAACAGCTCAACTGTCAGTCTGACCAAGACGTGTATTCAGCAGCCAGACAGAGGCACAGAATGGTTAAGGAATAAAATGCCCACTTTCTAAAGGTAGTATTTTCGAACAGACAATCTGAAAAAAAACTTTACTGAAAGGGTGTATTTTTAATTTGTTCAGATACCCCAAACTCCACTTCTCTATCTGCTCCTAATGGGGAAATGCACTTAAACAATATTTAAAGGCAATCCCCATGTTAACCTATGGGAGGGATAGACCTTGCAATAGCGAAAACTGAACCTGGCAGTATTTCATTATCAGGAGATGTAAAACACGCCATTACATGTCCTGCCTTCTGAATACACTGTACCCTGCCCATGGGGCTAACTAGGGCCTACCATAGGGGGTGACTTACATGTAGTAAAAGGGAAGGTTTGGGCATAGCAAGTGGGTACACTTTCCAGGTATAATTGGCAGTGCACAACTGCACACACAGACAATGCAGTGGCAGGCTTGAGACATGTTTACAGGGCTACTTATGTGGATGGCATAATCAGTGCTGCAGGCCCACTTGTAGCATTTGATATACAGGACACACATACTAGGGAATTAACACTGAATCAAATGTGCCAATCATAGAAATACAATTACCAATATCCTTTAGAAAGAGAACACTTGCACTTTAGCACTGGTTAGCAGTGGTATGGTGCCCAGAGTATTAAAACCATAAAAAACGAATTACAGCACAGAGTCCAAAAATAGGAGGTCAGAAGCAAAAAGTACAGAGAAACCACACCAAGAGCTGCCAGGTCTAACATGTATTAAACAGGAATACTCATGCAAAAGATTGAAAAACACATTTGTTGTAAAGTTTCTCTAAGATGTATCTTTATGCAATCATTTCAGATCGGTGAGTACCAACTTCTACACAGGTAAGAGTAGGTTCAGCTTTAAGGGGTTACTTGCTCCATAGAGGAAGTCAAACGTATTAGTAACCATTACAGAAATGATTGATATTACTGACTAATATTGCTCTACGCTGATTTATTGAATTGATCAACATAGTTTCTTGTGAATCAAAAATTAAAAACACAAGATTTAAAAATCTTCTATTTGTGCAGGTTCTACAAAACTTTTGTTCCGTCAAAGTCATTCCCTATTCCTGCATCAATCTCCTTCTAAAATGGCACCTCCACTCTTCTACCGGAGCCTAGGCCCTAACAGTCATCACAAAGTTCATTCATCCAGAAATGTTAATTGACTTCAGATCAGTCAAAATAAAAAATGTTGATTCTCACTCTTATGTGTTCTTAGGTCAGGTTCACTTTCAGCATATTTGGTTCATTCAGGAGTTGGACACCTCTGATTAGATTCCTGTGTCTTTCTTGATGGCCTGACTCCTGGTTGTTCATTGCCAATGTCACTTTGCTCATTTATCTCTGTCTCCTTGTTGATGGTGTCTAGGATATGGATACATTCAGTCTCTCACCCCTCCTTGGGATCTTTCTGTGCCTTAGCCCCTCTCTGATCCCACTTTTCTCCCTTTGCAGGCTTAGTGTCTGCACCTATAGCTTCTTCAGCTCGGGCATATGTGTCTACTCTTGGCTCATTCACCAAGGGCCCTGCACTTGTCTCGAGTTGAATTTGAGACACTTGTGCACACTCCTCTTCTCCCTCTGGGCTTTTTAATTGCATTGGGCTTGGCCTTTGCAAGACAGCAGTGGCTATCACCACTTCTTCTCTGGCTTGTCTTACTCTCCAGGTGTGTGAATCGCATTTGGAAGCCCTCCACATTTACCAGCAGTATTCATGACCAAAACAGGGGTGATAGGGGCTCAAAATTGGGGATTCAGGCACAACTTCCTCACATGTTTCTTCACCAAAACCCAGTCATCAGGTCTGATGACCTGGCACTGTACTTGCCTTAGGAGGGGAGTCACCAACTCAACTTATTGAGATGCAGAATGCACACATCAGCCAGGCCTCTGCAGTAGTGAAGAATTGTATCATCTGTAGTATTTACAAATGCTGTTGCAGGCACAGTAGGAAGTCCAGTGGCTCTGTCTATGAGGATTTCATGACAGGACAATGCTGTCATCCTATCCAAGATGATTCTCTGACTCATCAATACCAGTGGTAGAGCACCAGCCCAACTCAAACACATGAATGCACCCCCATTTAGAAAGATGGGACTCCATTGTGCCATTTATCTGCTACACTATGCCTGAAGCCTCAGGTCTGTAACTACAGTGGAATCTTTGATCAACCTGCAAATCCGCATACAAAGGTTTCATCAACACGTTCTTGAAATTACTTCCAGGATCTGATACCAGAGAAACTGGGATTTCAAAATGAGGGATCAATTGCCTAGTTTGGCCTCAGTAAGACAGTTATTTCTCCTGTTAAAGTAAGATGCAACCCATCAAGAAAAGAGCCAAACTATCACTAAAATGTTGCAAAGTCCACCTGATCTCCTGCTGTGGCTTGTGAGGACTACAGTTCTCCTTCCTTCATTTGATGCTGGCATGTGGCACATCAATGACACAATCCTGCAGCAAATACACAGAACCTACTGTTGAACCTGTAAGTACAAAAAAAAATGAACCATTATGTCCCAATCTATATGTTTGGCACTGTGAAAGTGACACACCTTTAGGGGCAACAAAGAGTCAGGTAACACAGGAATTCCATCTACAGAAACTCAAACCTCATCCTCATTTTTAGTACACCCTGCTCTAATCCTCCTCTGCTGCTCACACGTTGGTGCCTCCCACTGCACTCTGGTCACCTCATTCCACATATCAGCAGCAGGTAGCAAAAGGCTTATAGAAGTGTCACTCTTTGATTCATTTGAATAATCTCCATTGAAGGTGCAAGACCAAGAAGTACTATATGTGGCTATTTCATCCACGTAGCGATTAAAAGCGGTCACAAAGTAATTCCACTTTTGTATGCGGCACACTCCTGCTGCACACTTCACAACAGCTATTTCATCAGTCATCTTTAATGCATCAAGGAGACACATGATATAGTGCCCATTCTAAATGGAGAGCCAAAAGAGGTTATGAACCCCACTGGACCATACGTGCCGGCAGTAGTGAACCACATGAAACCCATACTGGCTACCAGTATAGATGGTGACTTCCAAACTGTCAGGGTCTGGTAAGAGCAATCAGTTCAGCCGTTTGTGCAGAGGTTACATTGCACAAACAGGAGGCGTTCACTTCACCTCCTACTGTACAAACGGCATAAGCTGCTTTCAAAATCCTTCTTTCGTCTTCAAAGTAAGAGTAATCTACAAACAGTATATAATCAGGCTGTTCCAGAAGGAGATTTCAAATAACAGGCCTTGGCTTGGAACACAGTTCTGTCACATCAAGGTAGTCATTTTAAATGTGGTGCACACATGGTGGCGTTAGGTGGGCACTAAGGGGCGCAAGAAAAGTAGCGCTGCACTTTGTGCAGCGTAACTTTTCTTAAATATGCCCCTTACTTCTTTATATGTTTTAGGAAGATTTATTTGCAATATGGCAGGGATTGTCTCTTGAAATGCTTTTCTTGTTCCTTTGCCAATGTGATGTCCTAGATATAGGACTTCTTTTTGACTGGACTGCAGCTTACTATGGGGACATCTTATGTACATTTTCAGCTAAGTGATTCAACAGAGCCATGGTATTGTGTCGGCTCGCCTCTTGTATTGTCGACTCCACCAATAAGTCATCAACGTATTGAACTAGAGCTGAGTACGGTAACTGCAAGTCTTTGGATTCTTTTTCAGTATCTATTTGAAAATTGATGGGCGTTCTGTACACTCTTTAGTAACTCAGTACCAATGTAGAATCCTATTTTGGAAAAGAATGCAAAACGGAACTGTCTATGTCTATCCTCATGCAAAGAAATGGAAAAGATTGCTTGACCCAGATCAATAACTGTAAACCACTCAGCATCACAAGGGATCTGGAACAATGTTACGGCTGGATTCGCTACAACAGGACTACATGGGTCAACAACATTATTAATGCTTTGCAGGTCTTGCAGAGCCAGCCAGTTCTGTATCCCGATGATCAAAGGATTACAGGGACTCCCTAAAATTTCCTTTATAAAACTCTGCTTTAAAATGGATTCAATTATGAGGGTAATTGAAGATACCATCTCTCGTGAAAGGTTTACTGGGGCATTTGAGAGAATTCACCTTTATTGCCATCTTCACAGGCTCAGCGCCTTTACACAAGCCAATGTCTTTGCTAGAGTAAACCCAGACTTCCGCCTACACGGAGTCCTTCAAGTCAGGTGGTAGGTATTCTTTTGTCAAAACATGGACCAGCCAATTACTGGCTTTTGGGTGCTCAGTTTAAAGTCTGCATCCTCATCATGTGTTTGGTGCTGGGCACCACTGGCGTACAGTAAATCACACATTTGAGTTTGCAACAGAAATCTCTACCTAACAGATTAACTGGATTAGAATCACATATCTCAAACTGATGGTCCTCCTCAAGGGGACCTATTTCACAGCATTGTTTTCTTCAACATGGCTATCTCCATATACAAATTCAGATCAGTCGGCACTCCTCACCCTCTTTCATTGTGCATCATCTGACTGCCACCTTGATTTCCAGCTCTCTGCATTCCCTATCATCGCTAGAACCACAGCTAGGATTTGCCATGTATGGACGATTCGAAAAATCCTTTTTGGACTAATTTAGTCTAAGCCACCATACATTTCTCCTTGATTTTCCTACGTATGGC
This sequence comes from Pleurodeles waltl, assembly GCF_031143425.1. Lineage (NCBI taxonomy): Eukaryota > Metazoa > Chordata > Amphibia > Caudata > Salamandridae > Pleurodeles > Pleurodeles waltl. Next base: position 1,453,465,556 of record NC_090446.1, on the reverse strand, counting down.
TTCCAAATTATCAATGCAGTACTTTGAGCATTGTATGATTTCATCTAACTTTGATTGCCAACAAAACACACTTTTTTTGATATGTGCCATAATCTCCAGATGCAATTCAAGAAAGAAATGTGACACTAAAGTACTGAGATTTCTTTGCTCAGGGTTTTCAGACCCACTATGCTGACAAAAGATCTGCATCACTCATTCATAATAATCATTCACTGACTCTTTAGATTCTTCAGTAGTTCCTAAGATTTTCAGCCAATTAATCTCTTTCTGGGGAACCTTAGCTTTCATGAAGTTAATCACCTGATTACACTTTTTCATAACTGTATTAGAGGGAGCATGGGTTAGAGCATCTCTCGGTGGTTCAGCATTTGGCCACGACACAGACACCTTACACTCAGCCCACAAATTGTTTTGGACAACAATGTCAAAGAAAGTGATGTAATCCTTCTAAAGCACCTTTGACTCTTTCACAAATCTGTCAACTTGCGTATACCACAGATCAGGGTTTTCTCCCAATTTAGGAAATTGATTTGTAAATGTGAAAAGATCACCATGGCTTATACTTCTCCTAGTGTGTAGGATCCTCACCATCTTGCCGTCCAGCATCACTGTCCTTCTTCCTCATATTATTAGCCCATAATTCTTTGATCTTTTGAGTATCACTTCACTTCTGAATGTTTTCAACCAATCCCCCAAATTGTTATTTCAAACCAAACATTTTATATTGTTAAGGGATTCTTAATTCAGGAACATTCTAAGATTTTTCTTTGAAGTCTGACTTTTGGACAGATCAACAACATATTTTGCTGCTATTCCTTGGAAAGCTTCATGAACCTCAAATGCATGCCTACCAGCCTCTCTATGCAGGGAAAGGATTTGTTTGTTATACCTGTTTACAAAGTCTAACATCTGTGTCCCCTTTAGGATATCTTCAAACTCGGCCTTTGTTTCTACAACATACAGCATTCTTGCCAGGGCCTCTTCACTTTCCATGTTGTCTGATTCAGAGCTAACATCAACCTCCATAGCAGGTTTGGGGTGATAACAAGAGTGCTCTGAGGCACTATCGGCAGGGCTGGTACCACTGATGAAGCAGAAAATGAAGGTTTTGATTTATTAACGCATAAACGTAGTGCTGACATAATCGTGTGTGACAATAACCGAATTAATGAAGATTGTACGGGGACAAAATGTGCCCTCAGAGTAGTTTGCCATCATTTATATGCATGCTTTATAACGTGGTGTATTAGAATTGCACTAATCCAACATAATCATAAACATGTGCTACGATTTGCTTATTTGAAATGTCTTAGCTTAGCATTACTTTAGCGGAGGCTTTGGCCTAGTTGCCTGGTCTCACGGTTTAAATGTTCGTATTTTTCCACTGTGCTATTAAACGTGTATTTCTGCTTGAAGCTGTACTTTTCCACAGAGACTGTTCACATGCTTATCTTAAAGTTGGTGCCAGCATGGCATATTTTCTCTTTAATTCAAGGTCGACTTGCAGGTGCGGACAATGGAGGCTCTGAGAGTAAGCTAATCGAGAGACAATGTTGCAACTTGCGTACCCATCTCCAAGGATAATGTATGCTTAAGTAAAAGCTTGAGAACTGTCGTTTTTGATTGGTCAATTTGAAGCTAACCTATGAACCCTCCAATGGAGACCCTACTGGACTTGAACTGTTGTCTATAAAACCCAGGTGCACGAGAGGAAAGCTCTCTATCTTCGGACATCCCGCCATTTTGACTTCGTAGCTACTATGACCCATTTTGCTGCGACGCCATTTTGAGAGACTTTGATGCTTTCTCTAGTCGAGAGAAAGAGACTTTAATGGTTCTTGCCCTAGAGACTTTAACTTTGATTTGCCCCTTTGCATGAAGTAGTAGCCTTACTTTGCCGCCGTGAGGCAATTGCCCCGTTCACCCCTGCCCCTTTGTCCCGTCGCATGCTGATCGAGAAACGGTACCTGTGAGACGAAGACTTCATTGATTGCTGATTGGAATTGGTAATTATGAAAGGAAATTGTAAAATTGCATTGTGTTTCTTTTAGGTAACCAACTGCTGATTTTGATAAGGACCCTAGCTAGGAGTTTTCTAAATTGATGTTGCCAAATTGTTTTTGCATGAAGTCCCACATGCTGATGCTAATTTGAGGTTAGATGAGGATTCCATATGTCGCACGATGCAATTGGAGATCTTGTTATGCTGACTAAATGTACGCAATTAGCCCATTACAGATTATCGTATTAGTGCTCTGCATTGCCACTATCGAATGCCTTGTGATTCAAATGCTACATAGATTACATTTGTTTCGACGATATGGACAGCTATTAATGTTTATTTATGTTTATCATTTGGTGTTGAGACACATCTATATTGTGCTAGCTTTGTTAATATAGGGAAATAAATTCACTAACTTTGCAATAAACTGGTGTGGTTATTCCTGGCTGAAAGGTCAGGGTTCGCCGAAATGTATTCTGGATTAATTGTTAAGTGTTATGTTGTTCAAGGTGTTGCTTATGTTCGTTATTGATTATCGATTAGATGAGACTGTTCGATTAATAGTACAGAGAGTTCCCACCTAGTCAAAAGATTAATCGACCTAAAGAGCGTCCGAACGCAGGTAAATTGTTACCACGTTCCGCTCTAGCAGTAGATGGTAGCAGAGGACGGTTACGTCTTTTGGGACCCTGTATCAGTAGAGTACATGGTGTTGAATTAACGGTTACGCATTTTGAGGCCTCATTCGAGAAGTTGAATTAGATTTTTCTTGGATGAAAATAATTGACAAGATGATGATGGGCTAGGTCCACCGCGACTTTCCCGGGATCTCGAAGCTTGCGAATGGAGAGAAAGGAGATGTGGAAACAGCGTTGGCGGTACTAGTGATGGTATGAGTGAAGTTAGGGTTTTGCGCTTGCACAGCTTATTGCCGCAGGGTGTGTGAAAAGGTTGCGAGGGTTTTCTTTTAAGGATAGCGGAGATGCGACTCCGAGTGTAGAAGTAGTGAAGTCGTCGAACTTCATAAAGTTAGCGGAGGTGCGGCTCCGAGTGTGAGAGTAGGGAAGTCGTCGAACTTCATGTGCGTCTGGCGCTTTGTGCATAAAAAGGTCCACGTGGTTGTTGTTGTTGAGACGGGCCCTGCGAGGTCAAGAGACTCCGGAGTATGTTGATCCATGTTGTGGTCTGGGCGGTTTAGTAGGTTGATCGGGCGTGGTCAACGAGTGGGTACGTGTGTTACGGAGTGAAAGAAACTTCGACTTCGGGCTTTGACAAGATTCTAAGTGCACTAGAACAGATCATTGACAAGTTGAGAGTAGGTCTGCGGGTCAGATTTGCTTGCGAATGTGGGGACTGAGAAAGACTGAATAGCGGCCGAGGCTGGTGAAAGAGATCGAATAGTGGCCGAGGTTAGTGAAAGGTCCCTAAGGTCCTGAAGCGACTGTGTTACCCTTCCTGTAGTAAACCGACAGATCTGTTTTAGTTTTGGTAGCTCGCGATATATGCAAAAAGTTGTTACGGGAGGAACTGAGTGAAGGAGGATTAGCCGCGAGGCTTTGTCAGCCGCAGTGTGTGTGAGTGTGACGTCACTAAGAGCCGCGCTGGGATAGGTTGGTTGGAGAGAAGGGTCGCGCACGGATTGGACGCAGTCCGTGGCACTCGATTGGAAGGGGAAAGGCAGGTGAAGAGTATTCCGGGAATTAAAGTCACCTATTGATTACAAATTTTGTGGAATAAAAGTGACCTATTGAGTATAAACTTTGTGAATTAAAAGACGAGAAATGAAATTCCTTAAAGCATTCAGGAGCGCGATGAAGGGAGAGTCATACATTAAAGCGAGCGTAGGAGAGGAAACGCCGCCCGAGGGTACACCAGCTTACATTGTAATGGAGGAAAAAGGGGTAGCTCCGTGTCTTTGGCTAAAGCAATGGCACAAGTGGACAGAGAAACATGGGAGCGTAGCATTCCCGATACATGGGACATTCAATATAAGGGTCCTAGAAAATTTGAGATTCACGATGTATGATATGAAGGTGCCTCCAAGGCCAGCACAGTTTGAGGCTCTAGCAATCTGGGAACTCATGGCTAGACAGCAACAGAAAAACAAGTTTGAAACAAGGATGAGGAAGGTAGAAAAGACACTAGCGGATGCTAGGTGGGATAATGCGCAGAAGGTGTGGAGGTCAGATGTATTGCAGGGAATAAAATTGTTCCCCGCAATTACTAAAGATGAAGAGGAGACAGGTAAGAAAGCTACCTGTAAGACAGACAGGAAATGTTCCAAGGATAGAGAGGACGGGGAAAAGCTGAGAAGAGAAGAGGAGTTAGAGGATGAGGAGTTGATAATGCAAATGCTGAACGACCGTCCACCACCTTATGCAGAGAATGGACAAGGTACAAGTACCAGTTCTGCCCCTCCGGCATCGGTACAGAACAGTGAAACGCAGAATACAGGAGTACCATCGGGATCTAAGGATCCGAGCTTACTGCGCACCCCACAGATACCGCAGGTCAGGAGGATGTATCCAGATGTGCCCGTGTTGAAACCAGCAGAACATTATCAGCCGCAGATGCCAGGGTACTACAGCAGTGACAACAATGGAGGGATGATTCTAGATCCAACCGTAAGGGGCGTACAGAATGGTTACAACCCAACAATGGCACAAGCTGAATCAACTCAGTTTATGATGCCTCAAAAGCAGATGCAGGGAGGAAATGTTCATGCTCAAATGACGGGGAGTCAGATGGGCATGCCGGCAATGATGGCCCATAATATGGGGATGAACATGCCTCAGAATATGGGAAATGGACAAAATCCAGATGCGATATCACTGCCCATTACCGTAGGTCCAGTGGTACCTTTGTATAGTCAGCCTAACTTAGGTATGAGCAGTCAGGGACAAATGCTGCAGAATGGGACAGAAAGAAGGTGCATAGAAAACACTCCAGGGATAACCCCGATAGTGGCTCAGCCAACTGGGTCTGGGTCCTTGATGGAGTTTAGTCCCGTATGCGCTCAATCAACACTGGTGAGGTCGAGCCCCCCACTGATAATACCATTAACATCGAACACTGAAAAGTTGCCGCAACCATCGATGGCAGTCGATGTGAATGCCACACTGATGGGGGTAAATGCGCAACAGCTGACACAGTGGTTCAACAGTCTAAATTCCACACAAAGTTCAGACAGTGGGAAAGGAGACGATTACTTGAGCAGGATGAGGCTGAACATGGAAGCACAAGAATTGGTGGAAGGGAATATGGGTGTGAACAGGTTAGAATCCTACACGGAAGAGGAATTGAGGTATCTATGTCCAAAGATCACGAAAGAGGTAAACAAGGTACATAAAAGTTTGCAGGAAGTAGCAGACAGGAACGGGATTGACATAGGCAAGACGAAACACTTGAGCAGGAGCTATAGGTTGGATTTTGGGACTACAGATTTTGAACACATGAGATCAGCAGGCATGAAGGCACACCTTAGAGAATTGTTGCAAAGTGCCCAAGTGTGGAGGTGCTTAGACAAGTGGGAAAGCAGATGGGTAAAGAGGAAGGATAAGAGGAGGGACAGTGCCACAGAGCACAATGAGAAAGGACCGCAGAGTAGTGATACAGTAACTATGTTACCAATGAGGGAGACAGCAGGGGGAAAATTAGTACATGTACCATGGCACAGGAGCGATATTCAGTCCTTTACGAATGATTTTCCCAAACTGAGAGAGAAGCCGATCGAATGGTATCAACAGACTGATAGGTTTGTGAAGCTTGCAAAATGTCTCTGGGAAGACCTGAACACTTTATTCGAGATTGTGGTTCCGGCAGATTTGTGGGAGGATTGCAAAAGAGCTGTAGGTTGGCCGACAAGTGAACCAGAGAGAGACAGAGAGACGGGCGCACCATCACCTATGGTGATGTGTCTGTACTATAAGGTGATTGAGCATTTGAAGACGAAGGTTGCCGCGAAAAATGTGGATTGGCAGAAAATTGATCGAACTGCCCAAGAGGCTAAAGAGTCGATTCATAGTTACTATGAGAGGTTGTTGAAGGCGTTCAAGAATTACAGTGGCACGGAAGCAATCGAGGCGAAGGATATGCTTCATTTTGTGTTCAGATTTGTGGAAGGGCTGAGACCAGAGATAAGTCAGATGATAAAATCGCATTTGATCTGCTGGCAGTCGAAACCGATTGATGAAGTCTTGACTTATGCGAAATACTGTAGCGACGAAATTGACGTGAAACAGAAAAGGCTGAAAGAGAAGGTGATGATGATGCAGCTTAAGGCGGCTCAGACAGGCTTGCAAGGGTTGCCAGGGATGCAAGGGTTCCAACAGCAGGTACCGCAACAGCAGCCGAAGTTGCAGGGAAACATGGTGTTTCAGCAACAGCAGCCGCAGTTGCAAGGAAACATGGCGTTTCAGCCACAGGGCAGAGGCAGAGGTAGAGGAGGTTTTGTGAATAATGGTCCAGATTTGAACACTGTTGTGACGGGTGTGCAGGCAATGAAAAAGGTGATGCCGTGTCACGCGTGCGGAAACGTAGGTCATTGGAAACGCGAGTGCCCGATGGTGGTGCAGGAAGGTGCAGGTGCAGGTGTAGGTGTTGGTCAGCAAAACAATGATGTCAATGCATTTCAGACAATGAGAGGACCAAAAATGAGAGGTCTAAACCCAAATTTTCAGACCATAAACCAATTGCAGGGATTACAACCTATGCAGCCGCAGCAGATGCAGATGCCCCGTGTGCAGATGACGCAAATGCAGCCGATGCAACAGCAGTTACCTATGGTACCTAATCAGCAAAGGCAAATACCTTTGGCACCAATGAGTCAGCAGCAAATGATGGTTCCTCCACAGGTAACGGGTCAGGTAATGAGCACAAACGGCACAGTACAACAGTTCCCATTACACAGTGAGAGTGGAATAAACAATGTATGGGAGAGTGAAAGCTCAGAAGAGGAAGGAGATTGTGTGCTTGCGGCATCTCTAGAAGTTGATCAAAGGGGTCCGTACGTAGAAGGAAGAGTAATGGGTCATCGCGTCTCATTCCTGGTTGACACGGGAGCTACACATTCAACTGTTAAGAGCAGTGAAATACCAAATTTGCCACTCTCAGGGAGGACAGTTCAAGTGGTGGGAGTAGCAAACAGGCATTTGACGAACCCAATAACAGATCCGATACCAGTCAACATTGGTAACTATCAAGGGGTACATCAGTTTGTGGTGTGTGACTCAAGCCCGATAGCACTGTTAGGAAGAGACCTATTGTGTAAATTGGGTTGCTCGATCATGTGTTCAAACGAAGGAATAACAATAGAGATGAGCAATGATGGGGAAGACGAGGACAGTGTAGAGGGGGATGAGATAGAAACAGTTGACGAAGAGTATCCTCTGATCTGTCTTTTACCAATGATAACTGAAGAAGATATCCCAGCAGAATTACGGGAGACAGTCGGAAAGGAAGTGTGGGACGTGACAGGGAAAGAGGTGGGATTGATGAAAGGAGTGGAACCAGTAAAAGTGATGGTAAACCCCAATGCGATCTTTCCCCAGACCCCACAATACCACATGCCACAAGATACCCTCATGAAAGTTGCCCAACTTATAGACGAATTCGTAAAGCAGGGAGTACTAAAAGAAGTATTAAGCAGCCCATGTAATTCACCGATAATGGGACTAATAAAGCCAAGTGGGAAAGTCCGACTTGTGCATGATTTGAGGAAAATAAATGACATCATAATCAAGTGCTGCCCTGTTGTACCGAATCCAGCTGTGATAATGTTTCAGATCCCTTGCGAAGCTGAGTGGTTCTCAGTCATCGATTTGTCACAAGCATTCTTTTCTGTGCCTCTTCATGAGGACAGCCAATTCCTTTTTTGTTTCAAATTCCTAGACAGAGTATACAGTTGGTGTTGAATTCCTCAAGGGTTCTCTGAGTCACCGTCCATATTCAATCAGGTTGTAAAGAAAGACTTGGAAGAGTTAGAGTTGCCATTCGAGTCAACCTTAGTACAGTACATTGACGACTTACTGGTTGCATCAAAGACAGAAAGTGGCTGCACAGCCGATACCATTGCTCTGTTGAACCATTTGGGAGGGAATGGACACAAGGTGTCTCCTTCCAAACTGCAGTTCTGTCAGAAGAAAGTGAAATACTTGGGTCACCAGATAGAGAAAGGGTCACGGAAAATAATGAAGGAAAGAATTACCAGTGTACTTCAAATGAGTCCACCAAAGACAAGGAAGGAGGTGAGGAAGTTTTTGGGAATGGTGGGATACTGTCGCCAGTGGATTCCCAACTTCTCGTCTCTAGCAAAGCCTCTACTGAAATTGACCCAGAAGGATGCCTTGGATCAGATCGAACTGAAAGGGGATGAGATGGATGCTTTTGTTGAATTAAAGGAGGGCATGTGCAGGGCTCCAGCTTTAGGTATGCCTGATTACACGAAGCCTTTCACATTGTTTTGCCATGAACGTGATGCATGTTCTTTGTCTGTCTTGACTCAAGCCCATGGTGGCGTAAACAGACCAGTAGCGTATTTTTCAGCTACTCTGGATCCGGTTGCAGCAGCACTCCCAGGGTGTTTGCGCGCCGTAGCAGCAGTTGGTATCAGCCTCACTCAGAGTGAAGGAATAGTGATGGGACACCCAGTAACAGTCATGGTCCCTCACTCAGTTGAGATACTTTTGACCCGCTCCCGAACGCAGCACATGACTGGAGCAAGACTCACAAGGTATGAAACGACTATTCTGGGCTCACCGAATGTGCAGCTGAAAAGGTGCACCACGTTGAATCCAGCTACCTTGCTTCCTGGAGAAAATGCTTAAATTGAGAACGCTGAAGACGTCGAGCATGACTGCCTTCAGGTGACTGAATTTTGCACAAAACCCCGACCGGATATCAAGGATACAAAACTTGATGAAAATGACCAAATTCATTTTGTTGATGGTTCATGTCTAAGAGATGGGGTGGGAATTTTGAAAGCAGGATATGCTGTATGTACTGTGACAGGGGTCTTGGAAGCGGGATGGCTCCAAGGAGTCTATTCTGCACAAGTAGCAGAACTTGTAGCCCTTACTAGAGCATGTCAATTGTCTGCATTGATGAAAGTCACCATTTACACTGATAGCCAATACGGGTTTGGGATTGTGCATGACTTTGGACAACTGTGGTCACAGAGAGGTTTCCTGACTTCTTCAGGATCCCCAGTGAAAAATGGGGAGAGAATAAGGGATTTGTTACATGCCATTCAAGTGCCAGCTGAAGTTGCAGTGGTAAAGTGCAGTGCTCACACGAAAGGACAGGACTATGTGTCTCTGGGAAACGCCTATGCAGATCAAGTCGCAAGATTTTGTGCCTTGAACTGTATATTGTTAAGGGATGATTGGAATACAATAAGTGAACCAGAACTCGAACCAGCTGAAGCATTTGCCTTGAAGGTCGTAGATACAATAGAAGAACTAAAAGCACTACAAAGTAATGTCAGGGAGGATGAAAGAGATTCCTGGATTAAATCACAATGTATAAAGAGACAAGACGAGCTATGGGTTTCACATGAGGGAAAATTTGTTCTGCCAAATAGTCTCTTATCACAGCTTGCGCGGTTCTATCACGGGCAAGCTCACCTAGGGAGAGATGCCATGATAAGATTGTTCAAAACTGATTGGTTTAACCCCAGATTTCGTCAAGCTGCAGAAGCAGTTTGTCATCGATGTGTCACTTGCCAACAGATGAACCCAGGAAAGGGGACGGTTGTGAACGCGAGTCACATTGGTAGGGCAAGCGGTCCTTTTAGTCGTATGCAGATGGACTTCATTGAGATGCCTGTGCATGGAGGTTTAAGATATGTGTTGGTGATTGTGTGCATTTTTAGTCATTGGATTGAGGCATACCCCACACGTAGAAACGACAGCCTTACAGTTGCCTAGCTATTATTGAGAGAGTTAATACCACGTTTCGGATTCCCGATCTCTTTAGAATCAGATAGGGGAAGTCACTTCAACAACGAGGTGATGAAGTTACTTTGCGAAGCACTGAACATTGAGCAAAAGTTGCACTGTAGCTATCGCCCTGAAGCATCAGGACTGGTGGAGCAGATGAATGGTACGCTGAAGTCGAGAATGGCAAAAATATGTGCATCAACAAATTTGAAATGGCCTGACGCATTGCCCTTAGTGCTAATGTCAATGAGAAACACTCCGGATAGAAAAACTGGATTGTCTCCGCACGAAATTCTCATGGGCAGGGCTATGAGACTTCCTGCAGTTCCCGCAAACATGCTTTTGAATATTACAGATGATATGGTGTTAGACTACTGCAAAGGACTGGCTGACGTGGTTCGCTCTTTCTCTCACCAGGTGGAGGCGACCACCTTGCCACCGATCCAAGGTCCAGGACACGCACTGAAAGCAGGTGACTGGGTCGTGATAAAGAAGCACGTGAGGAAGTCGTGTCTGGAACCCCGTTGGAAAGGCCCTTTCCAAGTGATCCTGACGACAACTACCGCTGTGAAGTGTGCGGGGGTTCCCAACTGGATTCACGCCAGTCATACAAAGAAGGTGCTGTGTCCCACAGATGAGGAAGTTGAAGCGCTGAAACTACCAGTGCCTGATAAAACGGTGTCGAGTGCTGGGACAGAACAAAAGCGAACTGAAAGCGAACAAGCAACAGCAGGAGAAAAGGAGATATTATTGGAGAACGAAGGGTCCGACTCACTTGGGGAAGGCCAAGGAGAAAGTTCAGACAGCGACGACGAAGCTGCAGGTGACAAAGAACCTGAGGCAGCTGAGGGTAGCAAAAAGCCTGAAGCAGCTGAAGGTGACAAGGAACCTGAAGCAGCTGAAAGTGATACTGAGCCTGAAGAAAGTAACGGTGACGAAGGGCTCGAAGAGGGTGAGAAAGCAGGAGAGCCTGAGCAGAAGGGGGCTTTCCCAGAAACAGACGATACAGAAAAGGAAAAAGAGAACGTGACCGATTCCTCTGAAAGTGGGGACAAAGAAGAGCAGAACGAGAGAGTTCAAACCTCTACAGAAAAGATCGCAGGTCCATCAAACGGACACGGTGCAAAAAGAAGACTAAGTATCTCACCGATAAAAGAAAAGGGTAAAGAAGGTTTGAACGAAGGAGGAAGGCCAAAAGTGAAAGAGAAAAGAAAGGAAGTGGCTGTCGTGGAACAATCGTCAAGTGAAGAAAAAGACTTGGCGAAGGAGGAGAGTGCCAGCGAAGCAGAATCGAAAAGAGAAGCAAAATTGAAAAGGAAAAGGATACCAAACAGGAGGTATTCCGGTCCTGAATGGGCATATGCAGTAAACGATGATTGGACTGATGAGTTTGTATCTCTAAGCATCGAGAACGAAGAAGAAGAAGAGATACCAATAGAAAAGAAAAGTTTCATAGACTCTGTTGATTGAAACGGTAGTAAATGGTATCGCTTGCTGCAATCTAACGTGAGACAAACAACCAGCTGAGACATTGCTAAACCAAATTGAGACAAATGCTGCTAACCGATAAGTGACTGGCCTTTTGAAGAAGACGGTGTGAACATTGTGCTCGTTCAGCTTTGTAACTGAATTGCTAAGTAGTTTCATTTATAAGTGCTTCTAGCTCTCTGATTCTATACAGATCATGCCTGGGTACGCTATGCAAAACAATAGAAAGAAGTATTGTAAATACGTTTGTATAGGCTTGGTACTAACATGTGTACTAATAATAATGGCAATTGTATTTGGAATGCATGGGAAGGGTGAGAAGGAAACTATTGCTGCTTCTACTATTGTTCCTGTTACTGTCACTGAACTAACACCATTGAAAAGACTAGCAATGGATGAGAGGCTCTTGCATGATAAGAAAGAGCTTTCGTATAACGTTTTCTATCGCTTACTAACAGAGTATGTTGAGACTATGGATGCGAAAGATTGTTATGTGTGTACCCAGATACCGACATCAGTAAAGGAAGGGGTGACTTATCACCACATGCCTCTTACATATGGGATTACATGTAGTATAGTAATGTCTAGGTTTTATGGTCAATCTAATATACAGTATTTTTTCTCAAATTATGATGTTACCTTTGCTTATGTTCCTATAATAGCACAGCTAAGCGAGACTGCAAAATATTGGGATTACAAAATTATGAGGGATTTTTTCGAGCCAATGCAACCTTTTGAAACGGCTCATGCTCATAGGGAGAACCTTACTTGCTCCGTCTCTGCTGTAGAAATAAGCTTTTTAGATCGCACAGATGATAGAAGGGCACAAATGAATGCGAAATTAGAAAAGGAGTTACATAAGAGGACTTCAGTAGATAACTATGACTTTGCTGCTATAAAGACACAAGGGAAAATTGCTTTAGATGCTTGGCATGTAGGGAAATTTCGTATATATCGAGGTGAATCTTACTATGATAATATTTTTGTAGGAGCGAGTGAATGCAAACATACGTTTATCTTTAAGGCCAAATGGACATTCATGATGGACGGACTTGACCCTGTCATTCCAGGGGTGTATTACATTTGTGGGCATAATGCCTATTATCGTCTTCCAAAGGGATGGTGGGGAAGATGTTATTTGGGTATAGTGTTTCCAAAGGTTTATCAACTGGATGACATATCGATGATTGAAAAGACACCTGGATCCCATCGTATCCAGAAAAGAGAGACCGCAGCTGCTGTGGTAGGTGATATGTTTGGAGCCATGATTCCTTCATTAGGAGTTGTGCTGAATTCCATCAAAATAAGAAAGTTGTCTACTATAGTGGATAACATGTTGACAAAGTTTTCAGGTGCTATAATCCTGATGGATGCTGAACTTGCAGCGGAAAGAGCTATGACTCTTCAAAATAGGCTTGCTTTAGACATTCTTTTAGCAAAGGATGGAGGCGTTTGCAAAATGATTGGTGCACGTCACTGCTGCACCTATATACCTGATAATAGTGTGAAGATTAAAACTATGCTTGCTAATCTAACAAAAGAAAGTGCAGATTTGAAAGAACTGAAAGAACCAGGAGTGTGGGAAAAGGTTGGAAAGGGACTTGCTTCAGTGGGACATTGGATTGGGGGAATATGGGATGGAATATTATTGAAAATAATAGAAGGAATATTAATAATAATAATTTGTGTATTTTGAATTTGGGGAATAAAAAGGGGAATAATAATGATTATGGAAAGAATTAAAAGGAGAAAAGAGGAGAAAATTATGAAAAGAATGGCAGAAGAATACAAAGCGCAAACTAGGGGAACTAAAAGGAAAAGGGAGCTGACAGAATTTTAATGGGATAAAATTTGTGGGCTAAATTTGTGTGATGACAAGTAGTCATCAGAGGAGGGATTGATGAAGCAGAAAATGAAGGTTTTGATTTATTAACGCATAAACGTAGTGCTGACATAATCGTGTGTGACATTAACCGAATTAATGAAGATTGTACGGGGACAAAATGTGCCCTCAGAGTAGTTTGCCATCATTTATATGCATGCTTTATAACGTGGTGTATTAGAATTGCACTAATCCAACATAATCATAAACATGTGCTACGATTTGCTTATTTGAAATGTCTTAGCTTAGCATTACTTTAGCGGAGGCTTTGGCCTAGTTGCCTGGTCTCACGGTTTAAATGTTCGTATTTTTCCACTGTGCTATTAAACGTGTATTTCTGCTTGAAGCTGTACTTTTCCACAGAGACTGTTCACATGCTTATCTTAAAGTTGGTGCCAGCATGGCATATTTTCTCTTTAATTCAAGGTCGACTTGCAGGTGCGGACAATGGAGGCTCTGAGAGTAAGCTAATCGAGAGACAATGTTGCAACTTGCGTACCCATCTCCAAGGATAATGTATGCTTAAGTAAAAGCTTGAGAACTGTCGTTTTTGATTGGTCAATTTGAAGCTAACCTATGAACCCTCCAATGGAGACCCTACTGGACTTGAACTGTTGTCTATAAAACCCAGGTGCACGAGAGGAAAGCTCTCTATCTTCGGACATCCCGCCATTTTGACTTCGTAGCTACTATGACCCATTTTGCTGCGACGCCATTTTGAGAGACTTTGATGCTTTCTCTAGTCGAGAGAAAGAGACTTTAATGATTCTTGCCCTAGAGACTTTAACTTTGATTTGCCCCTTTGCATGAAGTAGTAGCCTTACTTTGCCGCCGTGAGGCAATTGCCCCGTTCACCCCTGCCCCTTTGTCCCGTCCCATGCTGATCGAGAAACGGTACCTGTGAGACGAAGACTTCATTGATTGCTGATTGGAATTGGTAATTATGAAAGGAAATTGTAAAATTGCATTGTGTTTCTTTTAGGTAACCAACTGCTGATTTTGATAAGGACCCTAGCTAGGAGTTTTCTAAATTGATGTTGCCAAATTGTTTTTGCATGAAGTCCCACATGCTGATGCTAATTTGAGGTTAGATGAGGATTCCATATGTCGCACGATGCAATTGGAGATCTTGTTATGCTGACTAAATGTACACAATTAGCCCATTACAGATTATCGTATTAGTGCTCTGCATTGCCACTATCGAATGCCTTGTGATTCAAATGCTACATAGATTACATTTGTTTCGACGATACGGACAGCTATTAATGTTCATTTATGTTTATCATTTGGTGTTGAGACACATCTATATTGTGCTAGCTTTGTTAATATAGGGAAATAAATTCACTAACTTTGCAATAAACTGGTGTGGTTATTCCTGGCTGAAAGGTCAGGGTTCGCCGAAATGTATTCTGGATTAATTGTTAAGTGTTATGTTGTTCAAGGTGTTGCTTATGTTCGTTATTGATTATCGATTAGATGAGACTGTTCGATTATTAGTACAGAGAGTTCCCACCTAGTCAAAAGATTCATCGACCTAAAGAGCGTCCGAACGCAGGTAAATTGTTACCACGTTCCACTCTAGCACCACTGAGAGCATAATTGTATTAATGGGCGACCTTATTTTACTGCTGCACTACTACCCAGATCAACAATGGGCAGGCATGCTTCTACTGCTTGGTTCACTGCAACTGGTTGGTTTCCTCCTCCCGACCGAACTGGGGTGGGTGAGAAGCCAATAAATCATCCAAGAAGCCACCACTAGAGTCACTGTTGCTACCTTCACCATTATTTTTTCAACCTCACCACCTCTTGTGGTTGCTTTCTCTCTGTTTTTCCACTAGTTATAACTTGATACGTCCTAGCTCCCTCAATCACATCTTTTCTCCATGCCTGCTGTTCTGCATTCCACTTCACTTCCACCCAACCACAAACTGTCTTTTGGTCTTATACTGATATTTTTCCTTCTCCCATGCAAGTGCTGCCCGCTCCCATGCATTCAGGGATTCCTATGGGAGCTTCATTTCATACAACACTCCCCAGCAGCCTTCACTCCACAAAGACCAACTTCACATAAACAGTTATTAAACAAAATGAGAATTCTACTCTGTTCCAGTAAAAAGAAACCTCAAAGTTTTGTGTGGCTGATAGCTGTGAGAAAACTGGTGTGATTGCAGAAGCCCCGTAGCTTTATGCCCCCATCTTTCACTTTTTGCTGGTGTTTTCCTGACTCTCATGGTGTCCTGGACACTGATAACTACTCCTAGGGCCTGTGCTCTGATTAAAATGAGTATGCAAATTAGGCTAATTATAATTGGCAGTATCAACCTACCTATAAGTCCCTAGTATATGGTAGGGCATGTAGGTTTAGGGACCCTAGCATAGGTAGTGCATCTCTAGGTGCACTGCTTAGGTACCTGTCATTTTAAAGTTTAAAGTTTAAAGGCAGGCCTGCCTTGCTGGGTGCTTTTAAACTACAGTTGCATGCAAATTCAGCGTTGGAATTAAGTACTTCCAAAGTCTTAAGCTACCTTATTTTTACATATAAGACACCCCTAAGGTGTTCCCTAGGTGCCCCCATGGTTGGTGGTGTGTAACTATAAGCAGGGACCTTATAAACTATGTTTTATAAAGCTCAGGTGAGGAAAAATTGTCAAATTTGTTTTCCCTCATTGTAGTGAATAGGCTAAAATGGGGAGACTTTATTTTAATTTATAAAGGGCCATATTTACGAAAGCTTTTTCCCATAGACACAGAATGGGTAAAATCCTTTGGTACATCTGGCCCAAATTATCAAAAGGAGCTAGACCTGTTGAGTTTGGTATCAAACTTAATGTTATAATAAATACAACAAATTGCCACTGTTGAATTTAATATAACATTCACCTAGAAAGAGTTTTAGAACTCTTCCTAAAAGCTACCAGTTTCAGCTCTGTAGTGCCCTTCTCTGATTGTCCAGCCTCCGGCAGCCTAGCCCGGCTGCCTTGATGAAATGTGAAGTGGCCTGGGCTGAACACAAAGAAAGTCCCTGGGAGAGGAGATTTGCCTCAGCAGATGGTAAAACAGGATGGGGGAGAAAAGCCAAACTGGTCTTCAAAGAAAGGAAGGGCATTTGGAGCAGCTCAGAACCTCCCCCATTTCCTGCAAATGCAGACAACCAAGTGCCCTCTTGATTAGATTAGGAGAGGGAAGGGGTGTGTTAAGGATTTTTAGCCATAGCAGTGGGTGGACTCAGCCAGACCTAACCTCTAAAATTCAGTTTCAGACATTTTGGATTTTAAAAGAATGTTGCTCCCTGGGATTGATTTTTGCCACTTGTAGGAAGTTGGCTCTGTATGCACTATTTCAAAGTAAGGAATAGTATGCACAGAGTCCAAGGGTTCCCCTTAGAGGTAAGATAGTGGCAAAAAGAGATAATACTAATGCTCTATTTTGTGGTAGTGTGGTCGAGCAGTAGGCTTATCAAAGGAGTAGTGTTAAGCATTTGTTGTACATACAGACAGGCAATAAATGAGGAACACACACTCAGAAACAATTCCAGGTCAATAGGTTTTTGTTATAGAAAAATATATTTTCTTAGTTTATTTTAAGAACCACAGGTTCAAATTCTACATGTAATATCTCATTTGGAAGGTATTGCAGGTAAGTACTTTAGGAACTTTGAAAAATCACAATAGCACATATACTTTTTACATAAAACACATTTAGCTGTTTTAAAAGTGGACACAGTGCAATTTTCACAGTTCCTGGGGGAGGTAAAGTAATGTTAGTTCTTGCAGGTAAGTAAACCACCTACGGGGTTCAAATTGGGGTCCAAGGTAGCCCACCGTTGGGGGTTCAGAGCAACCCCAAAGTCACCACACCAGCAGCTCAGGGCCGGTCAGGTGCAGAGTTCAAAGTGGTGCCCAAAACGCATAGGCTTCAATGGAGAGAAGGGGGTGCCCCGGTTCCAGTCTGCCAGCAGGTATGTACCCGCGTCTTCGGAGGGCAGACCAGGGGGGTTTTGTAGGGCACCGGTGGGGACACAAGCTCACACAAAAAGTACACCCTCAGCGGCACTGGGGCGGCCGGGTGCAGTGTGCAAACAAGCGTCGGGTTTCCAATGTAAATCAATGGTCGACCAAGGGGTCTCTTCAGCGATGCAGGCAGGCAAGGGGGGGGCTCCTCGGGGTAGCCACCACCTGGGCAAGGGAGAGGGCCTCCTGGGGGTCACTCCTGCACTGAAGTTCCGATCCTTCAGGTGCTGGGGGCTGCGGGTGCAGGGTCTTTTCCAGCCGTCGGGATTTTAGAGTCAGGCAGTCGCGGTCAGGGGGAGCCTGGGGATTCCCTCTGCAGGCGTCGCTGTGGGGGCTCAGGGGGGACAACTTTGGTTACTCACAGTCTCGGAGTCACCGGAGGGTCCTCCCTGAGGTGTTGGTTCTCCACCAGTCGAGTCGGGGTCGCCGGGTGCAGTGTTGCAAGTCTCACGCTTCTTGCGGGGATTGCAGGGGTCTTTAAATCTGCTCCTCTGAAACAAAGTTGCAGTCTTTGTTGAACAGGGCCGCTGTTCTCTGGAGTTTCTTGGTCTCTTGGAAGCAGGGCAGTCCTCTGAGGATTCAGAGGTCGCTGGTCCTGGAGAAAGCGTCGCTGGAGCAGGTTTCTTTAGAAGGCAGGAGACAGGCCGGTAGGACTGGGGCCAAAGCAGTTGGTGTCTTCTTTCTTCTTCTGCAGGGGTTTTCAGCTCAGCCGTCTTCTTCTTCGGTAAGTTGCAGGAATCTAAATTCTTAGGTTCAGGGGAGCCCTTAAATACTAAATTTAAGGGCGTGTTTAAGTCTGGGGGGTTAGTAGCCAATGGCTACTAGCCCTGAGGGTGGGTACACCCTCTTTGTGCCTCCTCCCAAGGGGAGGGGGTCACCTTCCTATCCCTATTGGGGGAATCCTCCATCTGCAAGATGGAGGATTTCTAAAAGTTAGAGTCACTTCAGCTCAGGACACCTTAGGGGCTGTCCTGACTGGCCAGTGACTCCTCCTTGTTATTCTCATTATCTCCTCCGGCCTTGCCGCCAAAAGTGGGGCCGTGGCCGGAGGGGGCGGGCAACTCCACTAGCTGGAGTGCCCTGCGGTGCTGGAACAAAGGGGGTGAGCCTTTGAGGCTCACCGCCAGGTGTTACAGCTCCTGCCTGGGGGAGGTGTTAGCATCTCCACCCAGTGCAGGCTTTGTTACTGGCCTCAGAGTGACAAAGGCACTCTCCCCATGGGGCCAGCAACATGTCTCGAGTGTGGCAGGCTGCTAGAACCAGTCAGCCTACACAGGTAGTTGGTTGAGGTTTCAGGGGGCACCTCTAAGGTGCCCTCTGGGGTGTATTTTACAATAAAATGTACACTGGCATCAGTGTGCATTTATTGTGCTGAGAAGTTTGATACCAAACTTCCCAGTTTTCAGTGTAGCCATTATGGTGCTGTGGAGTTCGTGTTTGACAGACTCCCAGACCATATACTCTGATGGCTACCCTGCACTTACAATGTCTAAGGTTTTGCTTAGACACTGTAGGGGCACAGTGCTCATGCACTGGTGCCCTCACCTATGGTATAGTGCACCCTGCCTTAGGGCTGTAAGGCCTGCTAGAGGGGTGACTTATCTATACTGCATAGGCAGTGTGAGGTTGGCATGGCACCCTGAGGGGAGTGCCATGTCGACTTACTCGTTTTGTTCTCACCAGCACACACAAGCTGGCAAGCAGTGTGTCTGTGCTGAGTGAGGGGTCCCCAGGGTGGCATAAGCTATGCTGCAGCCCTTAGAGACCTTCCCTGGCATCAGGGCCCTTGGTACCAGGGGTACCAGTTACAAGGGACTTACCTGGATGCCAGGGTGTGCCAATTGTGTAAAACAAAAGTACAGGTTAGGGAAAGAACACTGGTGCTGGGGCCTGGTTAGCAGGCCTCAGCACATTTTCAAATCAAAACATAGCATCAGCAAAGGCAAAAAGTCAGGGGGTAACCATGCCAAGGAGGCATTTCCTTACACCACTCTTCCCAGGAAGTGGTCATCCAAGAGGGTGGTGGCCTTCCTGTGATTGGACAGTTGCCCCCCTTACTTTTCACCCCAGGGAAAGGATACATTTGGCAGATATGCACCCACACCTCAGATCCCTACAAGGAACAATATTAGAAGAAGAATGACTGACCTGCTGGACCCCTGACCTGCACCTGGACACTCCACTCCGAAAGACTGTACCAGCTGCACACTTGGCCTTCACAACAAAAAGCACTTTGCCTGGCTTCAACTGGTTTAAGTAGGGACTCCCTACTTGCTACAGGTGAGAAATAGCTAGCCAGAGTCCCCTGCATCAGATCCTGAAGGAACTGACCAACTGACCGCTGTCCAGTGGACATTTTGGAGTCTGAGTCAGGTGCATTCTGGGAGTTGGAGTCCTAGACCTCATGGAGCAACTCAGAGCTTCTGGAACCTTGGGGTGAGCTGTAGACATCTAAAGGACCTTCAAAGACCTTCTGGAAGAAGATCCAGAAATTTGAGGAAGAGTGGAGAACTTTTGGTAAAAAGCTGCATAAAGGGATCGACCCGCCGAGGTGAGTCAAGCAAGCTTACATCAACCGCGACCCAGCCTGACATGCAGGTTCCTCCCACTAAAAAGTTCCAGTGCCCCAGACTTCCAGGATTTCACTTGGGGCTCTTGGAAAGGTGATCCAACAACCTTGCATTGAAATCGGCTCTCTGTGGAGGGTCGTCCACCATAGGAATGAAAAAACTCCCAAAAAGTGACAAAATCTGAACATAAAAATTTGAACGGGACTTCCCACGCAGCATATCCAAGGAGGTCTCCAGGGACATCGGACCAAGGTTCAGATTTGGTCCGGACAAAGATTTCTGTCCTGAAAAATCGCCTAGGTCCGCAGGTAGAATTCTTCAGCGAGGACTCCTACAGCATATATCCGAAGAGGGCTCCAGGGAGGTCAGATTGGATTGGTGACTTTGTCCTTCTGAGGAAAATCTTCAATAAAAGACTAAGGGGGTCATTCCAACCCTGGCGGTCCATGACCGCCAGGGCCGGGGACCGCAGAAGCACCGCCATCAGGCTGGCGGTGCTTCCTGGGCCATTCTGACCGCGGCTGTAAAGACCCGGTCAGAAAAGGGCAACCGGCGGTTTCCCGCCGGTTTACCCCTGGCCCAGGGAATCAGTGCCGCCATGGGGATTCCGACCCCCTTCCCGCCATCCTGTTCCTGGCGGTTTTTACCGCCAGGAACAGGATGGCAGGAACGGGTGTCGTGGGGCCCCTGGGGGCCCCTGCACTGCCCATGCCACTGGCATGGGCAGTGCAGGGGCCCCCTAACAAGGCCCCATAATGATTTTCAGTGTCTGCTTTGCAGACACTGAAAATCGCGACGGGTGCCACTTCACCCGTCGCACCCCTACAACTCCGCCGGCTCCATTCCGAGCCGGCTTCATTGTTGAGGGGGGTTTCCCGCTGGGCCGGCGGGCGGCCTTCTGGCGGATGCCCGCCGGCCCAGCGGGAAAGCCAGAATGGCCGCCGCGGTCTCTTGACCGCGGTGCGGTCATTCGGCGGTTCCCTCCAGGCGGGCGGCTCAGAATGACCCCCTAAGTCTGAAGGTAAACTTTTGACTGAGGCCTCCTGTTTGCTGTAGCCGAGCAGGGCTCCATCGCAGTCGGCCTTAAACTTTGACTTTGCCCCGGTCTAGTGCGACCAGATGACCAGAGTGGCACATATAATTTCAGTGTGGTAGAAAATATTAATTTTGAAAATATTCATATATCCGGCTCCCCTTATCCGATTTTAATCATTTTGGGGTTGTATTAACAATAAAAATATAATCTATTTGTATAAATTGGCATTGGATTTATACTGTGCTTTGTGTTTTACTTATTTACTCTTTCATGATTTCTAAATGCTTTACACACCTGTCTCCTAAGTTAAGCCTTGTCACTCATTGCCAAGCTACGAAGGGTTGAGTGGGGATTCATTTATTGAGACTTGACTGGACCTAGTGGGGGTTAGTGGCCTATTGGTAAGTGTAGATACTTATCTGCCCTTATCAATAATCCACTTTCCAACATTTTTGGTGAGCAGTGCTGGGATCCAGTACTTGTGTTTCATATCACACTACAGTTTTAAGTGAAATATGTTAAAATCATCTAAATAGACCTAGAGCAAAAGAATTTTGGATTTTTCTAATTTGGACTTTTTTTTAATTACTTCATTTTTGATTTTTCTAAATTGTCCTGATCAATTGCTGCCAAAGTTTTGGTAACTTAAGGGAGACCATGGAGCCTGATCTGGCTAGCCTACCCACACCCACTGCAGCTGAGCATAGGGTGTTGTGCAGAAAGAAGTCCCTTGAAGCCTGGGTAGTGGAGATGGAAGCAGATAACTCTTCAGATGTAGGAAGGAAGAGGAAAGATGTCCCCTCCAACCTTCAGGAGGAGGATGACAATTGCCAAACTGTATTTTCAAGAGCTAGGGCCCCATCCAGAGCTAGTGGGAGGGGAGCGTCTGTGGCATCAAACCAAGGAGAAGCAGAACTGGACCTCAGGGAGAGGGAACATAAGGCCCAGGTAGCCCTTATAGCTTTGGAGGCAGATAAGTTGGCCTTAGAGAAGTAGAAGTGGGCAAAGATTGAACAACAAGATGGTGGCAGCAACAGAGAATTTGAGGTGTTCTTCGGTGTTAGGTTTTACCACAGACTACCCAAGGGGGTTGTTCCTGCTTATGTAGAGGGGGATGACATAGACAAATGGTTGGAGGCCTTTGAAAGGGCTATCCAGTTGAGAAGGGTTAAGCCTCAATATTGGGGTTCACTCCTATGGGAGTTGGTCCCAATATCTGGGACGGATAGTTTCTTAACAACAAGGGTGGGGGGAGGAAGCAGATTCCTAACCCAGTATGAAGAGGCTTTTAACCAAAAAGTTTGGTCTGACCCCAGAGCAATACAGAATGAAGTTCAGGGACATCCAGAAAGTGAATCCCCAGTCTTGGGTTGACTTTGTAGACACCTCACTTAAAGCACTAGAGGGCTGGATACATGGTAACAAGGTAAATACTTATGAGGGGTTATACAATTTGATCATGAAGGAGCACATCTTGACCAATTGTACCCAGGAGAGGTTATGCCAGCATTTAGTGGACCAGAGAGCTGGGGGGGGCAGCTGATGAGTAGTTGTCAAGTCCCAAGGGGGAGCCTCCAAGAAGGGAAGGTCAGGACCCCAAAAACCTAAGGAGGGAGGTGGTAAGCCCACCACAGAGACTCCCTCTGTACCCCAGAACCCTATAAAGGAGTATAGTAAGTCTCACTCCCACTCTAACAAGCAGAGACAGGGTCACTTGGGGTTAAATAAGCTCTAGGGCAATAAGGCATGCTTTGATTGTCAGCAGACAGGTCACTTCAGAGGAGATGCAGCCTGTCCAAAGAAGTTGGTTATCACTGGGCTGTCCACTGTAGCCGTAGAGGAGGACTCCTCAGATGAGGAGGTCCTCATATCATCGGGCCAGGAGACAGGACCAGATGGGAAGCTGGTGATCCCTGTGGGTAGGAGTAGGTACCTTCACGCCATTCAAATTAATGGAATCCCTACCACTGGCCTGAGAGACACCTGTGCCAGTCACAATTGAGTGAGTGACCGTTCAGTGACCCCAGACATGAATGTCCCAGGGGAGAAAAAGAGAGTCATTATAGCCACGGGTGAGATCACCAACAAACCTGTAGGCATAGTGCCCCTAGAGAGAGAGGGTATCCTTGACTGGTTTAGGGTGGTGGTCAATGCTGACATCCCCCTAGATTGTATCCTAGGCAATGACCTCCCAGGAGTGAGTCTGATCCGAGATGGGACGCCCCCCAAACCCGAAGTCCTGGGTAGCCCCCCCCCACTCTAAACAGCAAGAGGGGTGCAGGGACCCCACAGTTGCCCTTAAAGCAACTCCCCCACCTGGCAGTGGAGAGCTTAGGGTGTGGTTCTGGGCTCTGACAGCTGTCGGTAGCCTCTGCTGGGTGCTGGTCTTCATGGCAGCACTGCGCATGCCCTAGGAGGCAGACTCCAGGGCCAAAAGCAAAGTAGGCCCCCAGACCCTGTTGGTTATGGAGGGGGTGCTCAATTGTTGGGTGACCTCTTTGGGTGAACTATGTGTTGCCCTAGTAAAGTTAGGTATAGGGAAGGTGGGCACCTTACTACCCAAACTGTCAGAGAGAGAGGAGGAAGACCCCCCTAGAGGGAAGTTTCAGTTTAAAATGGGTACTCTGATAAAAATGAGTATGCAAATTAGGCTAATTATAATATACAAAGGCAGCATCACAGATATCACAACTCCGCACAACACACCAACACACAAAAGCCCACAAACACCGTAATGCTCAGCTACACAATCAAAGTTGCCTATCCCTTCTAAATTCACACTGCAAGTACACTGCAACCGCTCAGTATCTCCGGTTCTACACCAATTCTTCAACCTGAAACATAGGAACCTTGGAGAAAAGGGTGGACCTAGGGCAGATCCCGAATGATTCTAAGGCAAAATCTAACTCTCCATGAGTCAGTGAGAACTAGCCTCTGCTATCATCAGATAGAAGGAGGAAAGGATATTTTTCGAAACTCTGCTGTCCCTATTCAAATGGATTTTAGTTTCATACTGAATCATCAATTCAGTTCAATTCATAAGTATTTCAATAACAGTGAAGCATATTTTGCCCCACAGTAACAACAAGAGTACAATTGCAAACCATGAAGGTTTATTAACACATTCGCATTAACAGTTTCAAATCAGATCATTCACAAGTCAATAATCACCTGAATACAGCATAGGTTAGTATATTTCAGGCAAGTCAAAGGCACATGTAAAGTGAAGTTATTGAAAGGCTGAATGGAAAATCACTAAGGCTAACAGTTTTGGGCAGAATCGGGGACCTCATGCTTATGCTTATTGCTTAGCAGGTGTCGGCATATATAATCCTCAATAGAACCGAATTAAAGTTTCAATCAAGGCCAGAATAAAGTGCCTTGATACCCTCACAGGTGACAAGCAGCTCTCCACAAATCAACCTTGCATTACATTACAAATGTACTTGCTAGAGAAACTAGCTCTGTGAGCAGGTTTAAAAGGTGCATGGAGTCTCAAGAGCAGGGAAAGGGATAGTGGGCAGAAGTAAGTCTAACTTTGCGTTAATATGGAGTCCTTTAAAATGAAGCCTAAAATAATTTATGCTAACTTCATCATGAACATACCCTACCTATGGTTAATTGATAATGTAAAAATCACACTTTGTGGTCAGTCTAAAGTTAAGATTATGCATGAATATCAGCCCTGCCAAGTGTCACACATCCTGCATTAGAATAATGCTTTTCCTGTCATTTTCTTGCATTACCTCAATGCCTGAGATTGTCATGCAAAAGAACCGTGTCCTGAAAGGCGGTAAATCCTTCTAATTCCAGTTTCTCACTTTGTTAGGTAAGCTCAGAGTGGTGTTTGTCAAAGGCCAAAAAGTGGTGCTGGTGTACAAGGAAGGTATAAGATTCTTAATATATTACAATATTTATATGGTTCCCTCTCCTTCGTCGCTTGAGTTTGCTTGCGAGAAAGTGTCACTCAGAGGCCCTGATTTAAGAAACGTGGCGCTGCACCCAATACAGATACGGCGCACCATAGCAATAGTTAGGGGAACTAGCATCAAAGCTTTGGATGCTAGTTCGGAGCTTTGCAGTACTAGCATAAACAATTGTGACGCTAATCCTGCAAAGCTCATTGAGGTTCATTGAAAACAATCGTATGCCTCCTTTTAATGCCTGCTCTGAGCAGGTGTTAAAAGAGCCGAAATATATGATGCAAAGAAATCACTTCGATTTCTTTGTGCCAATTTTTTGGCCCCCTTTGCATATATTATGGGCCACATTGACATAAACAAATTATGCTAATGTGGCGCGAGGAGGCACTTGGGGCTCTTAAATCAGCCCCATAGTCTGTGAAATGTCACTCATAATTACCAGGAGCGGCTTCTCCACTATGGCAGAGGAACGTTGCTCTCCCCACCCGCCAACAGCAGCAGGTGCAAACCTTTTACTACCAAAAGATAATAACCTATTGGGCATATATTATAAGCCCATAGCGCCGCCTTGCGCCACATTAGCATCATTTTTTTATACGCTAATGTGGCCCAACAAGGCCAAAATCGCAGCACCATATTTACAAAGTGGCGCAATGCATGCATCGCCAGGCATAATGTATGCAAAGGAGGCATTCCTCCATTCGGGGAGGCCAAAAATATGGCGCAAGGTAATCCAAGAGATTTCCTTGCATCATTTTTGTACAGCACTTTTAACGCCTGCTCAGAGCAGGCGTTAAAAGGGGGCTTCCATTATTTATAATGAACCCTTATTTACTTTGCAGGAGTAGTGCCAATATTTTGGTGCTACTCCTGCAAAGTACATCAATAGTGACATGAAAAATTACACTATTGAAAAATACAGCACACACATGGTGGCGATATGGGGGCGCTATGGGGCGCAGGAAAAATAGTGCTACAATTGGTGCAGCGCCACTTTCCATAAATCTGAAGCTATGTTTATTATCGTTTTGTAGTAAAAGGGGCGGGACCACGGACTATAACGGGGATGAAGGGGAGTGCTCAAAACACGGCCAAAAATACATGCGCACTGTGTTGTCTCCAGCTCGCAACTGTTGGAGAGAGCAGGCAGAGGCCCCCACTCTGCATTGGAGCACCCTGGGTGGGTGTGCTGGCCAATCTGGGCACTGCTGTCATGCTGCCAGCAGCATGACAGCAGCGTTCGGATTGGCTACAGGGCAGGCTGGGAGCCTCTGCCTGCAGCTGCTGCAGAGGAGCGGTGCGGTGGTGACAGCAGCAGCGATGCAGATAAGTTTTTTTTTTTCTTTTTTTTTTTAATTAATCCGCCCTTTCCCCCGCCCCTACAAAGCGCTGCAAGCCGTTCCTGATAATTACATTGAAATTATGAAAAAGTCACACATAGCAATCTGAAACCTTGGTGGCTATGGAATATGCATAATGCATGATGTTGTTATGTGGAAAGGCTCTTCTCGATCACCCGTGTTTCAAGTTCCAAGCCCTCCAAAGAGAATGAATGGAATGATATGAAGAAGGCCTCCAAGTTAATAATACAAAAAATATTTTCTTTAGCTTTCTTTCCCCACACTGGGAGACTGTGAGCAATTTAACACATAATATCAAACACACTTCACATACAGGGCACCTTAGCAAATAACGTAATTTGCACCGTGTAATCGGTGGCTTTTACATTTTTTGGTGTTGTGCTGCTCTCTACTGGTTTTCATTAGTAGAGCAGGTAAATAAGTGTAACCTGAAACAAATGACTTAAACTAAACAAAGGTGCATATTTAATTGGCATAACAAAACTTTAGGTGGCCCTCTGCACAGTACATGCATACCTCCCCCCTCCAGGCTGAATCAGGAGCTCCCAGTCCATTGTACAGTGCTAAGGGGGGCTCTTGGAGCTCAGGCCCCCTCAACCTTGCGGGCCATTTGTTCTACCACTACCAGGTTCCAGACCCATATCTACAAGGTCACACAAAGCCACTTTGCATGGCTTTTCATGGCCTTGTGGATCAGGAGTAAGGCAGTGCAGCGCAAGTCTCTGCGTTGCCGTACTCTGAGTCAAAGAGGAGTTCCATGAGCGTTGCAGTGGCTGTTCCCATGCAACACCCATAGATTTTGACACATTCCAAGATTTACAGGAATTTGTAAACCTGGGAATACTTCAAAAGACTGTGTCTAAGTCTTATGCGACCCCTCCTGCACAAAATCGGATATCCTTGCAATGAAGTTACCTTTGCACCAAGGAGCAAGGGTGCCTGCATTGGCAGATGGCAGCCCATTGTGTGCCAACACATGGGAAAAGGACAGGAATGTGGCGTATCCTATAGATGTGGCTCAATCCTCCCTTTTCTTTTGACACAGAACAGCGCAGAAAGAATCCTTACAGCTCTGCCCTGTGCCAAAACCTCATAAATTTGTCCCCCAATTCCAACAAGGCTTGGTTCTTTCACACTCAAAACAGTAAACAAATGTCTTCATTTATCCGAGTCACAATAGTAAGCCTGCAACTGTCTATATTTTAGCAATCTTGTATGACTCAGTGTATAAACCTCACAAAGACACCTTAACAAATAAACCCCAAGCTCTAAAGGGGACAGAAGCTTCACAGTTCACCACACACTCATAAAAGACGGACATGTTGCTAATAGTATCCCAGACACTACATTGGAGAAAGGCCACCTATTCCACATACTTGTCAAAGGATGAAAGAATCTATGGTTTTACTATATTTAGCTCGTGCTTGTTAGACATGGGGTCCTTGGTTGACAGTCAGGTTACCCCCTGTTCAAGCAAGGACCCTCACTCTAGTCAGGGTAAAAGAGAATCACCCTCAGCTAACCCCTGCTTACCCCCTTGGTAGCTTGGCAGAGCAGTAGGCTTAACTTAAGAGTGCTAGGTGTAAAGTATTTGTACTTTACTCAGGACCAACTCCCGGCGAGATTTCTCAGTGCGAGTGGTCGCAGATGGTTGCGTCTGCTCGCATTGAGAAACATTCTATTTGCACTGAGGTAGCTGCTGCTCAAGTAGAAAATCAACTGGAGCAGCAGAAAAGAATCAGCGCCCTCTTGCATTGTACATGGAGCCTCTCGCGCTGTTTTTTCCACGTGGGACAAACACCTGGTACTAAAAATCAGCGTAGCGCAACTCAATAGTACACAGAGATTTGCATCAAAGGTTAACGCCATGTGAAAGCAGGCATTAAAAGGATACATTTAATTTCTCCTTTCATTTCTAAATGTGCATGTGTGCTGCATTGTGCAGCACACACAAAATGTAGGAAACTTGTAAAGTGTATCCATAGATAGTATTTTGTATTAGCAGGGTACCCGTTTAGTACAAAACCTATACTAGACTCATGCACTATGGTGCAAAGGTGTGTTCGTGGTGCACAGCAGCACATTTCTGTGCTGGGGCCAGAGAGAGGGGAGGAGAGTGCCACCTTTCTGTAAATATGGCGCTCTCCCGCTCTTTCCTTCTCACGCAATGAAGCCCAGAGTTTTTGCCTGCTGCGCTGCGTGAGAATCTAGTAAGCCTGGACCCAACCATTTGATTTTTCTCCTCTTCCGTACCCTACACACCCTTTGAATCATTCCCTCCCTTCTGTGCCTTCAATGCAATTTCTTCCCTTCTGTTTTCTAAACAGTCAATAAGATGCAGTCAAGCGTAACGTGGAACCTAAAGAAGTACTACACAGTATCCATATGCTGAGAATTAGAGTGAAGTTTCAAATGTTTATAAGTCTTAAGAACCAAATAATAATTCAAAAATAATATGCAAAATTACTCTGATGATACTGAATAATAAACAAAATACTACATGATATACCATAAGTAAGTGGGATCTGGTGACAGTTCATATCCTCTGACACAGATATAGGGAGATCCTTTGCATGGATTGTTAGAAATGGTGTTTCTGGTTGGCAGTCAGTCCAAGCAGGGACCCTCATTCTAGTCAGGGTAAGGGAGATACACAGCTCAGATAACCCCTGCTCACCCCCTTGGTAGCTTGGCACAAGCAGGCAGGCTTATCTCAGAGGCAATGTGTAAAGTATTTGTACAAACACATACAGTAAAACGGTGAAAGCACCACAAAAGGACTCCACACTAGTTTAGAAAAATAGCCGATATTTATCTTAATCACCAAGACCAAAACAACAAAAATCCAACATACACAAGAAGAGAATTTTAAAAGGTAAAATCCCCAAAAAATCCATAGACACATAATAGCCCCAACTCGGGCTATCACAACATCGTTGATGGAGTCATTCCAAACAATTCGAAGCCACTCGTGGGGAGGGAGGCACCGGTCACGGAGTTGCACAGATCCTCAGGTACAGTACCTCTGGTAATGAGGAAAACAAGCCAGTGCATGGAGTTGGGGAGGAAAGGCGTTGCTAGATCAGGAAAGGCGTAGGCTCCTCATTGCAGAACAGGGGAGGTGATGCGGTGTCGGGGTGAGGCGTTGATTCCTTACAATCCAGCCAGGTCGATGAATCCAGTGAGTCAAGATGCAGTGTGGCAACTTCTTGGGTTCATGTCATGGGGCTACAAGCGCCACAGCGGAGTCAGGTGTCATGGACATCAGTGACATGGCACTCGGGACTCATGATCTTGTGGGACTTCAGCAAGGCAGCAGCAGCTTTGGGCCTGCAGCATCGGTCGGGATTGTCGCACTCCAGCAGGGACCATAGCTTGAAGTTGCTGCCAACACGACGGAGTCGTGTAGAGGCACCGCTGCTGGAGTCGTCTGGAGTTGGTGTGCCTGGTTTTCCTTGGTCTCAAGCCAGCTTTCACTCCCAAGGTCCCAAGAAGTGGATTGGCACCACTTTGAAAGTAAGGGTCTGCAGCAGGAGTACCCAGGTGCTGGCAGGAGAAGTCTCTGATGTCCCTGAGACGTCTTAACAGGAGGCAAGCTCTGTCAAAGCCCTTGGAGAAACTTCACAAGCAGGATTTCAGAAAGCAAACTCATGTCTTTTCCCACTTAAGGCAGAAGCAGCAGCAGCGCCAGCACAGTAAAGCAACAGGCAGAGTGGCAGTTCCTCCTCAAGCATCAAGCTCTTCTCAGTGGCAGAGGTTCCTCTTGATCCAGAAGTAATCTAAAGTTGTGGGGTCTGCAGTCCAATACGTATACTCATTTCTGCCCTTGAAGTAGGCAAGCTTCAAAGGGAAGTCTTTGTAGTGCACCAGACCTTACCTCTTCTTTACCCTGCCCCAGACGCACTCTAAGGTGTTGGAGACTGTATAGTGTGAGGACAGGCACAGCCCTTTCAAGTGCAGGTGTCAGCTCCTCCCTCCCATTCTAGCCCAGGAAGGTTCATCGGGATATGCAGTACACAACTCAGCTCCCTTTGTGTCACTGTCTAGAGTGAATTCACAAACAGCTCAACTGTCAGTCTGACCAAGACGTGTATTCAGCAGCCAGACAGAGGCACAGAATGGTTAAGGAATAAAATGCCCACTTTCTAAAGGTAGTATTTTCGAACAGACAATCTGAAAAAAAACTTTACTGAAAGGGTGTATTTTTAATTTGTTCAGATACCCCAAACTCCACTTCTCTATCTGCTCCTAATGGGGAAATGCACTTAAACAATATTTAAAGGCAATCCCCATGTTAACCTATGGGAGGGATAGACCTTGCAATAGCGAAAACTGAACCTGGCAGTATTTCATTATCAGGAGATGTAAAACACGCCATTACATGTCCTGCCTTTTGAATACACTGCACCCTGCCCATGGGGCTAACTAGGGCCTACCATAGGGGGTGACTTACATGTAGTAAAAGGGAAGGTTTGGGCATAGCAAGTGGGTACACTTTCCAGGTATAATTGGCAGTGCACAACTGCACACACAGACAATGCAGTGGCAGGCTTGAGACATGTTTACAGGGCTACTTATGTGGATGGCATAATCAGTGCTGCAGGCCCACTTGTAGCATTTGATATACAGGACACACATACTAGGGAATTAACACTGAATCAAATGTGCCAATCATAGAAATACAATTACCAATATCCTTTAGAAAGAGAACACTTGCACTTTAGCACTGGTTAGCAGTGGTAAGGTGCCCAGAGTATTAAAACCATAAAAAACGAATTACAGCACAGAGTCCAAAAATAGGAGGTCAGAAGCAAAAAGTACAGAGAAACCACACCAAGAGCTGCCAGGTCTAACATGTATTAAACAGGAATACTCATGCAAAAGATTGAAAAACACATTTGCTGTAAAGTTTCTCTAAGATGTATCTTTATGCAATCATTTCAGATCGGTGAGTACCAACTTCTACACAGGTAAGAGTAGGTTCAGCTTTAAGGGGTTACTTGCTCCATAGAGGAAGTCAAACGTATTAGTAACCATTACAGAAATGATTGATATTACTGACTAATAATGCTCTACGCTGGTTTATTGAATTGATCAACATAGTTTCTTGTGAATCAAAAATTAAAAACACAAGATTTAAAAATCTTCTATTTGTGCAGGTTCTACAAAACTTTTGTTCCGTCAAAGTCATTCCCTATTCCTGCATCAATCTCCTTCTAAAATGGCACCTCCACTCTTCTACCGGAGCCTAGGCCCTAACAGTCATCACAAAGTTCAATCATCCAGAAATGTTAATTGACTTCAGATCAGTCAAAATAAAAAATGTTGATTCTCACTCTTATGTGTTCTTAGGTCAGCTTCACTTTCAGCATAGTTGGTTCAATCAGGAGTTGGACACCTCTGATTAGATTCCTGTGTCTTTCTTGATGGCCTGACTCCTGGTTGTTCATTGCCACTGTCACTTTGCTCATTTATCTCTGTCTCCTTGTTGATGGTGTCTAGGATATGGATACATTCAGTCTCTCACCCCTTCTTGGGATCTTTCTGTGCCTTAGCCCCTCTCTGATCCCACTTTTCTCCCTTTGCAGGCTTAGTGTCTGCACCTATAGCTTCTTCAGCTCGGGCATATGTGTCTACTCTTGGCTCATTCACCAAGGGCCCTGCACTTGTCTCGAGTTGAATTTGAGACACTTGTGCACACTCCTCTTCTCCCTCTGGGCTTTTTAATTGCATTGGGCTTGGCCTTTGCAAGACAGCAGTGGCTATCACCACTTCTTCTCTGGCTTGTCTTACTCTCCAGGTGTGTCAATCGCATTTGGAAGCCCTCCACATTTACCAGCAGTATTCATGACCAAAACAGGGGTGATAGGGGCTCAAAATTGGGGATTCAGGCACAACTTCCTCACATGTTTCTTCACCAAAACCCAGTCATCAGGTCTGATGACCTGGCACTGTACTTGCCTTAGGAGGGGAGTCACCAACTCAACTTATTGAGATGCAGAATGCACACATCAGCCAGGCCTCTGCAGTAGTGAAGAATTGTATCATCTGTAGTATTTACAAATGCTGTTGCAGGCACAGTAGGAAGTCCAGTGGCTCTGTCTATGAGGATTTCATGACAGGACAATGCTGTCATCCTATCCAAGATGATTCTCTGACTCATCAATACCAGTGGTAGAGCACCAGCCCAACTCAAACACATGAATGCACCCCCATTTAGAAAGATGGGACTCCATTGTGCCATTTATCTGCTACACTATGCCTGAAGCCTCAGGTCTGTAACTACAGTGGAATCTTTGATCAACCTGCAAATCCGCATACAAAGGTTTCATCAACACGTTCTTGAAATTACTTCCAGGATCTGATACCAGAGAAATTGGGATTTCAAAATGAGGGATCAATTGCCTAGTTTGGCCTCAGTAAGACAGTCATTTCTCCTGTTAAAGTAAGATGCAACCCATCAAGAAAAGAGCCAAACTATCACTAAAATGTTGCAAAGTCCACCTGATCTCCTGCTGTGGCTTGTGAGGACTACAGTTCTCCTTCCTTCATTTGATGCTGGCATGTGGCACATCAATGACACAATCCTGCAGCAAATACACAGAACCTACTGTTGAACCTGTAAGTACAAAAAAAAATGAACCATTATGTCCCAATCTATATGTTTGGCACTGTGAAAGTGACACACCTTTAGGGGCAACAAAGAGTCAGGTAACACAGGAATTCCATCTACAGAAACTCAAACCTCATCCTCATTTTTAGTACACCCTGCTCTAATCCTCCTCTGCTTCTCACACTTTGGTGCCTCCCACTGCACTCTGGTCACCTCATTCCACATATCAGCAGCAGGTAGCAAAAGGCTTATAGAAGTGTCACTCTTTGATTCATTTGAATAATCTCCATTGAAGGTGCAAGACCAAGAAGTACTATATGTGGCTATTTCATCCACGTAGCGATTAAAAGCAGTCACAAAGTCATTCCACTTTTGTATGCTGCACACTCCTGCTGCACACTTCACAACAGCTATTTCATCAGTCATCTTTAATGCATCAAGGAGACACATGATATAGTGCCCATTCTAAATGGAGAGCCAAAAGAGGTTATGAACCCCACTGGACCATACGTGCCGGCAGTAGTGAACCACATGAAACCCATACTGGCTACCAGTATAGGTGGTGACTTCCAAACTGTCAGGGTCTGGTAAGAGCAATAAGTTCAGCCACCTGTGCAGAGGTTACATTGCACAAACAGGAGGCGTTCACTTCACCTCCTACTGTACAAACGGCATAAGCTGCTTTCAAAATCCTTCTTTCGTCTTCAAAGTAAGAGTAATCTACAAACAGTATATAATCAGGCTGTTCCAGAAGGAGATTTCAAATAACAGGCCTTGGCTTGGAACACAGTTCTGTCACATCAAGGTAGTCATTTTAAATGTGGTGCACACATGGTGGCGTTAGGTGGGCACTAAGGGGCGAGAGAAAAGTAGCGCTGCACTTTGTGCAGCGTAACTTTTCTTAAATATGCCCCTTACTTCTTTATATGTTTTAGGAAGATTTATTTGCAATATGGCAGGGATTGTCTCTTGAAATGCTTTTCTTGTTCCTTTGCCAATGTGATGTCCTAGATATAGGACTTCTTTTTGACTGGACTGCAGCTTACTATGGGGACATCTTATGTACATTTTCAGCTAAGTGATTCAACAGAGCCATGGTATTGTGTCGGCTCGCCTCTTGTATTGTCGACTCCACCAATAAGTCATCAACGTATTGAACTAGAGCTGAGTACGGTAACTGCAAGTCTTTGGATTCTTTTTTAGTATCTATTTGAAAATTGATGGGCGTTCTGTACACTCTTTAGTAACTCATTACCAATGTAGAATTCTATTTTGGAAAAGAATGCAAAACGGAACTGTCTATGTCTATCCTCATGCAAAGAAATGGAAAACATTGCTTGACCCAGATCAATAACTGTAAACCACTCAGCATCACAAGGGATCTGGAACAATGTTACAGCTGGATTCGCTACAACAGGACTACATGGGTCAACAACATTATTAATGCTTTGCAGGTCTTGCAGAGCCAGCCAGTTCTGTATCCCGATGATCAAAGGATTACAGGGACTCCCTAAAATTTCCTTTATAAAACTCTGCTTTAAAATGGATTCAATTATGAGGGTAATTGAAGATACCATCTCTCGTGAAAGGTTTACTGGGGCATTTGAGAGAATTCACCTTTATTGCCATCTTCACAGGCTCAGCGCCTTTACACAAGCCAATGTCTTTGCTAGAGTAAACCCAGACTTCCGCCTACACGGAGTCCTTCAAGTCAGGTGGTAGGTATTCTTTTGTCAAAACATGGACCAGCCAATTACTGGCTTTTCGGTGCTCAGTTTAAAGTCTGCATCCTCATCATGTGTTTGGTGCTGGGCACCACTGGCGTACAGTAAATCACACATTTGAGTTTGCAACAGAAATCTCTACCTAACAGATTAACTGGATTAGAATCACATATCTCAAACTGATGGTCCTCCTCAAGGGGACCTATTTCACAGCATTGTTTTCTTCAACATGGCTATCTCCATATACAAATTCGGATCAGTCGGCACTCCTCACCCTATTTCATTGTGCATCATCTGACTGCCACCTTGATTTCCAGCTCTCTGCATTCCCTAT
Source organism: Pleurodeles waltl (assembly GCF_031143425.1). Classification (NCBI taxonomy): domain Eukaryota; kingdom Metazoa; phylum Chordata; class Amphibia; order Caudata; family Salamandridae; genus Pleurodeles; species Pleurodeles waltl. The sequence goes on along the minus strand of NC_090446.1, from coordinate 1,453,430,673 downwards.
CATCGCTAGAACCACAGCTAGGATTTGCCATGTATGGACGATTCGAAAAATCCTTTTTGGACTAATTTAGTCTAAGCCACCATACATTTCTCCTTGATTTTCCTACGTATGGCTTCCAAATTATCAATGCAGTACTTTGAGCATTGTTTGATTTCATCTAACTTTGATTGCCAACAAAACACACTTTTTTTGATATGTGCCATAATCTCCAGATGCAATTCAAGAAAGAAATGTGACACTAAAGTACTGAGATTTCCTTGCTCAGGGTTTTCAGACCCACTATGCTGACAAAAGATCTGCATCACTCATTCATAATAATCATTCACTGACTCTTTAGATTCTTCAGTAGTTCCTAAGATTTTCAGCCAATTAATCTCTTTCTGGGGAACCTTAGCTTTCATGAAGTTAATCACCTGATTACACTTTTTCATAACTGTATTAGAGGGAGCATGGGTTAGAGCATCTCTCGGTGGTTCAGCATTTGGCCACGACACAGACACCTTACACTCAGCCCACAAATTGTTTTGGACAACAATGTCAAAGAAAGTGATGTAATCCTTCTAAAGCACCTTTGACTCTTTCACAAATCTGTCAACTTGCGTATACCACAGATCAGGGTTTTCTCCCAATTTAGGAAATTGATTTGTAAATGTGAAAAGATCACCATGGCTTATACTTCTCCTAGTGTGTAGGATCCTCACCATCTTGCCGTCCAGCATCACTGTCCTTCTTCCTCATATTATTAGCCCATAATTCTTTGATCTTTTGAGTATCACTTCACTTCTGAATGTTTTCAACCAATCCCCCAAATTGTTATTTCAAACCAAACATTTTATATTGTTAAGGGATTCTTAATTCAGGAACATTCTAAGATTTTTCTTTGAAGTCTGACTTTTGGACAGATCAACAACATATTTTGCTGCTATTCCTTGGAAAGCTTCATGAACCTCAAATGCATGCCTACCAGCCTCTCTATGCAGGGAAAGGATTTGTTTGTTATACCTGTTTACAAAGTCTAACATCTGTGTCCCCTTTAGGATATCTTCAAACTCGGCCTTTGTTTCTACAACATACAGCATTCTTGCCAGGGCCTCTTCACTTTCCATGTTGTCTGATTCAGAGCTAACATCAACCTCCATAGCAGGTTTGGGGTGATAACAAGAGTGCTCTGAGGCACTATCGGCAGGGCTGGTACCACTAAGAGCATAATTGTATTAATGGGCGACCTTATTTTACTGCTGCACTACTACCCAGATCAACAATGGGCAGGCATGCTTCTTCTGCTTGGTTCACTGCAACTGGTTGGTTTCCTCCTCCCGACCGAACTGGGGTGGGTGAGAAGCCAATAAATCATCCAAGAAGCCACCACTAGAGTCTCTGTTGCTACCTTCACCATTATTTGCTTCAACCTCACCACCTCATGTGGTTGCTTTCTCTCTGTTTTTCCACTAGTTATTACTTGATACGTCCTAGCTCCCTCAATCACATCTTTTCTCCATGCCTGCTGTTCTGCATTCCACTTCACTTCCACCCAACCACAAACTGTCTTTTGGTCTTATACTGATATTTTTCCTTCTCCCATGCAAGTGCTGCCCGCTCCCATGCATTCAGGGATTCCTATGGGAGCTTCATTTCATACAACACTCCCCAGCAGCCTTCACTCCACAAAGACCAACTTCACATAAACAGTTATTAAACAAAATGAGAATTCTACTCTGTTCCAGTAAAAAGAAACCTCAAAGTTTTGTGTGGCTGATAGCTGTGAGAAAACTGGTGTGATTGCAGAAGCCCCGTAGCTTTATGCCCCCATCTTTCACTTTTTGCTGGTGTTTTCCTGACTCTCATGGTGTCCTGGACACTGCTAACTACTCCTAGGGCCTGTGCTCTGATTAAAATGAGTATGCAAATTAGGCTAATTATAATTGGCAGTATCAACCTACCTATAAGTCCCTAGTATATGGTAGGGCATGTAGGTTTAGGGACCCTAGCATAGGTAGTGCATCTCTAGGTGCACTGCTTAGGTACCTGTCATTTTAAAGTTTAAAGTTTAAAGGCAGGCCTGCCTTGCTGGGTGCTTTTAAACTACAGTTGCATGCAAATTCAGCGTTGGAATTAAGTACTTCCAAAGTCTTAAGCTACCTTATTTTTACATATAAGACACCCCTAAGGTGTTCCCTAGGTGCCCCCATGGTTGGTGGTGTGTAACTATAAGCAGGGACCTTATAAACTATGTTTTATAAGCTCCGGTGAGGAAAAATTGTCAAATTTGTTTTCCCTCATTGTAGTGAATAGGCTAAAATGGGGAGACTTTGGCCCATATTTATACTTTTTGACGCTAAACTGCGCTAACGCAGTTTAGCGTCAAAAAATTTAGCGCCGTCTAACGCCATTCCGAAGCGCCATGCGGGCGCCGTATTTATGGAATGGCGTTAGCCGGCGCAAGCAGACCGGCGCTGCCTGGTGTGCGTGGAAAAAAACCACGTAGACCAGGCAGCGCCGGCGTAGGGGGAAAATGGCGCTAGGGCGTCTTAAAATGGCGCAAGTCGGGTTGACGCAAAAAAATCGTCTTAACCCGATTTGCGCCATTTTTTCGACGCCCAGACGCCATTTAAATGACTCCTGTCTTAGTAAAGACAGGAGTCATGCCCCCTTGCCCAATGGCCATGCCCAGGGGACTTATGTCCCCTGGGCATGGTCATTGGGCATAGTGGCATGTAGGGGGGCACAAATAAGGCCCCCCTATGCCACCCAAAATAAATTAAAAAATATAAAAAATTATACTTACGTGAACTTACCTGAATGTCCCTGGGGTGGGTCCCTCCATCCTTGGGTGTCCTCCTGGGGTGGGCAGGGGTGGCAGGGGGGTCCCTGGGGGCAGGGGAGGGCACCTGTGGGCTCATTTTGAGCCCACAGGCCCCTTAACGCCTACCCTGACCCAGGCGTTAAAAAGTGGCGCAAATGCGGGGTTTTTTGACCCGCCACCTCCCGGGCGTGATTTTTGCCCGGGAGTATAAATACGACGCATTTGCGTCGCCGTCATTTTTTTTTACGGGAACGCCTTCCTTGCATCTCATTAACGCAAGGAAGGCGTTCACACTAAAAAATGACGCTCTTTGCCCATACTTTGGCGCTAGACGCGTCTAACGCCAAAGTATAAATATGGCGTTAGTTTTGCGCCGAATTTGCGTCGAAAAAAACGACGCTAATTCGGCGCAAACGGAGTATAAATACGGGCCTTTATTTTAATTTATAAAGGGCCATATTTACGAAAGCTTTTTCCCATCGACACAGAATGGGTAAAATCCATTGGTACATCTGGCCCAAATTATCAAAAGGAGCTAGACCTGTTGAGTTTGGTATCAAACTTAATGTTATAATAAATACAACAAATTGCCACTGTTGAATTTAATATAACATTCACCTAGAAAGAGTTTTAGAACTCTTCCTAAAAGCTACCAGTTTCAGCTCTGTAGTGCCCTTCTCTGATTGTCCAGCCTCCGGCAGCCTAGCCCGGCTGCCTTGATGAAATGTGAAGTGGCCTGGGCTGAACACAAAGAAAGTCCCTGGGAGAGGAGATTTGCCTCAGCAGATGGTAAAACAGGATGGGGGAGAAAAGCCAAACTGGTCTTCAAAGAAAGGAAGGGCATTTGGAGCAGCTCACAACCTCCCCCATTTCCTGCAAATGCAGACAACCAGGTGCCCTCTTGATTAGATTAGGAGAGGGCAGGGAAGGGGTGTGTTAAGGATTTTTAGCCATAGCAGTGGGTGGACTCAGCCAGACCTAACCTCCAAAATTCAGTTTCAGACATTTTGGATTTTTAAAGAATGTTGCTCCCTGGGATTGATTTTTGCCACTTGTAGGAAGTTGGCTCTGTATGCACTATTTCAAAGTAAGGAATAGTATGAACAGAGTCCAAGGGTTCCCCTTAGAGGTAAGATAGTGGCAAAAAGAGATAATACTAATGCTCTATTTTGTGGTAGTGTGGTCGAGCAGTAGGCTTATCAAAGGAGTAGTGTTAAGCATTTGTTGTACATACACACAGGCAATAAATGAGGAACACACACTCAGAAACAATTCCAGGCCAATAGGTTTTTGTTATAGAAAAATATATTTTCTTAGTTTATTTTAAGAACCACAGGTTCAAATTCTACATGTAATATCTCATTTGGAAGGTATTGCAGGTAAGTACTTTAGGAACTTTGAATAATCACAATAGCATATATACTTTTTACATAAAACACATTTAGCTGTTTTAAAAGTGGACACAGTGCAATTTTCACAGTTCCTGGGGGAGGTAAAGTAATGTTAGTTCTTGCAGGTAAGTAAACCACCTACGGGGTTCAAATTGGGGTCCAAGGTAGCCCACCGTTGGGGGTTCAGAGCAACCCCAAAGTCACCACACCAGCAGCTCAGGGCCGGTCAGGTGCAGAGTTCAAAGTGGTGCCCAAAACGCATAGGCTTCAATGGAGAGAAGGGGGTGCCCCGGTTCCAGTCTGCCAGCAGGTATGTACCCGCGTCTTCGGAGGGCAGACCAGGGGGGTTTTGTAGGGCACCGGTGGGGACACAAGCTCACACAAAAAGTACACCCTCAGCGGCACTGGGGCGGCCGGGTGCAGTGTGCAAACAAGCGTCGGGTTTCCAATGTAAATCAATGGTCGACCAAGGGGTCTCTTCAGCGATGCAGGCAGGCAAGAAGGGGGCTCCTCGGGGTAGCCACCACCTGGGCAAGGGAGAGGGCCTCCTGGGGGTCGCTCCTGCACTGAAGTTCCGATCCTTCAGGTGCTGGGGGCTGCGGGTGCAGGGTCTTTTCCAGCCGTCGGGATTTTAGAGTCAGGCAGTCGCGGTCAGGGGGAGCCTGGGGATTCCCTCTGCAGGCGTCGCTGTGGGGGCTCAGGGGGGACAACTTTGGTTACTCACAGTCTCGGAGTCGCCGGAGGGTCCTCCCTGAGGTGTTGGTTCTCCACCAGTCGAGTCGGGGTCGCCGGGTGCAGTGTTGCAAGTCTCACGCTTCTTGCGGGGATTGCAGGGGTCTTTAAATCTGCTCCTCTGAAACAAAGTTGCAGTCTTTGTTGAACAGGGCCACTGTTCTCGGGAGTTTCTTGGTCTCTTGGAAGCAGGGCAGTCCTCTGAGGATTCAGAGGTCGCTGGTCCTGGAGAAAGCGTCGCTGGAGCAGGTTTCTTTAGAAGGCAGGAGACAGGCAGGTAGGACTGGGGCCAAAGCAGTTGGTGTCTTCTTTCTTCTTCTGCAGTGGTTTTCAGCTCAGCAGTCTTCTTCTTCGGTAAGTTGCCGGAATCTAAATTCTTAGGTTCAGGGGAGCCCTTAAATACTAAATTTAAGGGCGTGTTTAGGTCTGGGGGGTTAGTAGCCAATGGCTACTAGCCCTGAGGGTAGGTACACCCTCTTTGTGCCTCCTCCCAAGGGGAGGGGGTCACATTCCTATCCCTATTGGGGAAATCCTCCATCTGCAAGATGGAGGATTTCTAAAAGTTAGAGTCACTTCAGCTCAGGACACCTTAGGGGCTGTCCTGACTGGCCAGTGACTCCTCCTTGTTATTCTCATTATCTCCTCCGGCCTTGCCGCCAAAAGTGGGGCCGTGGCCGGAGGGGGCGGGCAACTCCACTAGCTGGAGTGCCCTGCAGTGCTGGAACAAAGGGGGTGAGCCTTTGAGGCTCACCGCCAGGTGTTACAGCTCCTGCCTGGGGGAGGTGTTAGCATCTCCACCCAGTGCAGGCTTTGTTACTGGCCTCAGAGTGACAAAGGCACTCTCCCCATGGGGCCAGCAACATGTCTCGAGTGTGGCAGGCTGCTAGAACCAGTCAGCCTACACAGGTAGTTGGTTGAGGTTTCAGGGGGCACCTCTAAGGTGCCTTCTGGGGTGTATTTTACAATAAAATGTACACTGGCATCAGTGTGCATTTATTGTGCTGAGAAGTTTGATACCAAACTTCCCAGTTTTCAGTCTAGCCATTATGGTGCTGTGGAGTTCGTGTTTGACAGACTCCCAGACCATATACTCTGATGGCTACCCTGCACTTACAATGTCTAAGGTTTTGCTTAGACACTGTAGGGGCACAGTGCTCATGCACTGGTGCCCTCACCTATGGTATAGTGCACCCTGCCTTAGGGCTGTAAGGCCTGCTAGAGGGGTGACTTATCTATACTGCATAGGCAGTGTGAGGTTGGCATGGCACCCTGAGGGGAGTGCCATGTCGACGTACTCGTTTTGTTCTCACCAGCACACACAAGCTGGCAAGCAGTGTGTCTGTGCTGAGTGAGGGGTCCCCAGGGTGGCATAAGCTATGCTGCAGCCCTTAGAGACCTTCCCTGGCATCAGGGCCCTTGGTACAAGGGGTACCAGTTATAAGGGACTTACCTGGATGCCAGGGTGTGCCAATTGTGTAAAACAAAAGTACAGGTTAGGGAAAGAACACTGGTGCTTGGGCCTGGTTAGCAGGCCTCAGCACACTTTCAAATCAAAACATAGCATCAGCAAAGGCAAAAAGTCAGGGGGTAACCATGCCAAGGAGGCATTTCCTTACACCACTCTTCCCAGGAAGTGGTCATCCAAGAGGGTGGTGGCCTTCCTGTGATTGGACAGTTGCCCCCCTTACTTTTCACCCCAGGGAAAGGATACATTTGGCAGATATGCACCCACACCTCAGATCCCTACAAGGAACAATATTAGAAGAAGAATGACTGACCTGCTGGACCCCTGACCTGCACCTGGACACTCCACTCCGAAAGACTGTACCAGCTGCACACTTGGCCTTCACAACAAAAAGCACTTTGCCTGGCTTCAACTGGTTTAAGTAAGGACTCCCTACTTGCTACAGGTGAGAAATAGCTAGCCAGAGTCCCCTGCATCAGATCCTGAAGGAACTGACCAGCTGACCGCTGTCCAGTGGACATTTTGGAGTCTGAGTCAGGTGCATTCTGGGAGTTGGAGTCCTAGACCTCATGGAGCAACTCAGAGCTTCTGGAACCTTGGGGTGAGCTGTAGACATCTAAAGGACCTTCAAAGACCTTCTGGAAGAAGATCCAGAAATTTGAGGAAGAGTGGAGAACTTTTGGTAAAAAGCTGCATAAAGGGATCGACCCGCCGAGGTGAGTCAAGCAAGCTTACATCAACCGCGACCCAGCCTGACATGCAGGTTCCTCCCACTAAAAAGTTCCAGTGCCCCAGACTTCCAGGATTTCACTTGGGGCTCTTGGAAAGGTGATCCAACAACCTTGCATTGAAATCGGCTCTCTGTGGAGGGTCGTCCACCATAGGAATGAAAAAACTCCCAAAAAGTGGCAAAATCTGAACATAAAAATTTGAACGGGACTTCGCACGCAGCATATCCAAGGAGGTCTCCAGGGACATCGGACCAAGGTTCAGATTTGGTCCGGACAAAGATTTCTGTCCTGAAAAATCGCCTAGGTCCGCAGGTAGAATTCTTCAGCGAGGACTCCTACAGCATATATCCAAAGAGGGCTCCAGGGAGGTCAGATTGGATTGGTGACTTTGTCCTTCTGAGGAAAATCTTCAATAAAAGACTAAGGGGGTCATTCCAACCCTGGCGGTCCTTGACCGCCAGGGCCGGGGACCGCAGAAGCACCGCCATCAGGCTGGCGGTGCTTCCTGGGCCATTCTGACCGCAGCTGTAAAGCCCCGGTAAGAAAAGGGCAACCGGCGGTTTCCCGCCGGTTTACCCCTGGCCCAGGGAATCAGCGCCGCCATGGGGATTCCGACCCCCTTCCCGCCATCCTGTTCCTGGCGGTTTTTACCGCCAGGAACAGGATGGCAGGAACGGGTGTCGTGGGGCCCCTGGGGGCCCCTGCACTGCCCATGCCACTGGCATGGGCAGTGCAGGGGCCCCCTAACAAGGCCCCATAATGATTTTCAGTGTCTGCTTTGCAGACACTGAAAATCGCGACGGGTGCCACTTCACCCGTCGCACCCCTACAACTCCGCCGGCTCCATTCCGAGCCGGCTTCATTGTTGAGGGGGGTTTCCCGCTGGGCCGGCGGGCGGCCTTCTGGCGGACGCCCGCCGGCCCAGCGGGAAAGCCAGAATGGCCACCGCGGTCTCTTGACCGCGGTGCGGTCATTCGGCGGTTCCCTCCAGGCGGGCGGCTCAGAATGACCCCCTAAATCTGAAGGTAAACTTTTGACTGAGGCCTCCTGTTTGCTGTAGCCGAGCAGGGCTCCATCGCAGTCGGCCTTAAACTTAGACTTTGCCCCGGTCTAGTGCGACCAGATGACCAGAGTGGCACATATAGTTTCTGTGTGGTAGAAAATATTAATTTTGAAAATATTCATATATCCGGCTCCCCTTATCCGATTTTAATCATTTTGGGGTTGTATTAACAATAAAAATATAATCTATTTGTATAAATTGGCATTGGATTTATACTGTGCTTTGTGTTTTACTTATTTACTCTTTCATGATTTCTAAATGCTATAAACACCTGTCTCCTAAGTTAAGCCTTGTCACTCATTGCCAAGCTACGAAGGGTTGAGTGGGGATTAATTTATTGAGACTTGACTGGACCTAGTGGGGGTTAGTGGCCTATTGGTAAGTGTAGATACTTATCTGCCCTTATCAATAATCCACTTTCCAACATTTTTGGTGAGCAGTGCTGGGATCCAGTACTTGTGTTTCATATCACACTACAGTTTTAAGTGAAATATGTTAAAATCATCTAAAGAGACCTAGAGCAAAAGAATTTTGGATTTTTCTAATTTGGACTTTTTTTTAATTACTTCATTTTTGATTTTTCTAAATTGTCCTGATCAATTGCTGCCAAAGTTTTGGTAACTTAAGGGAGACCATGGAGCCTGATCTGGCTAGCCTACCCACACCCACTGCAGCTGAGCATAGGGTGTTGTGCAGAAAGAAGTCCCTTGAAGCCTGGGTAGTGGAGATGGAAGCAGATAACTCTTCAGATGTAGGAAGGAAGAGGAAAGATGTCCCCTCCAACCTTCAGGAGGAGGACGACAATTGCCAAACTGTATTTTCAACAGCTAGGGCCCCATCCAGAGCTAGTGGGAGGGGAGCGTCTGTGGCATCAAACCAAGGAGAAGCAGAACTGGACCGCAGGGAGAGGGAACATAAGGCCCAGGTAGCCCTTATAGCTTTGGAGGCAGATAAGTTGGCCTTAGAGAAGAAGAAGTGGGCAAAGATTGAACAACAAGATGGTGGCAGCAACAGAGAATTTGAGGTGTTCTTCGGTGTTAGGTTTTACCACAGACTACCCAAGGGGGTTGTTCCTGCTTATGTAGAGGGGGATGACATAGACAAATGGTTGGAGGCCTTTGAAAGGGCTTTCCAGTTGAGAAGGGTTAAGCCTAAATATTGGGGTTCACTCCTATGGGAGTTGGTCCCAATATCTGGGACGGATAGTTTCTTGACAACAAGGGTGGGGGGAGGAAGCAGATTCCTAACCCAGTATGAAGAGGCTTTTAACCAATAAGTTTGGTCTGACCCCAGAGCAATACAGAATGAAGTTCAGGGACATCCAGAAAGTGAATCCCCAGTGTTGGGTTGACTTTGTAGACACCTCACTTAAAGCACTAGAGGGCTGGATACATGGTGACAAGGTAAATACTTATGAGGGGTTATACAATTTGATCATGAAGGAGCACATCTTGACCAATTGTACCCAGGAGAGGTTATGCCAGCATTTAGTGGACCAGAGAGCTGGGGGGGGGGCAGCTGATGAGTAGTTGTCAAGTCCCAAGGGGGAGCCTCCAAGAAGGGAAGGTCAGGACCCCAAAAACCTAAGGAGGGAGGTGGTAAGCCCACCACAGAGACTCCCTCTGTACCCCAGAACCCTATAAAGGAGTATAGTAAGTCTCACTCCCACTCTAACAAGCAGAGACAGGGTCACTTGGGGTTAAATAAGCTCTAGGGCAATAAGGCATGCTTTGATTGTCAGCAGACAGGTCACTTCAGAGGAGATGCAGCCTGTCCAAAGAAGTTGGTTATCACTGGGCTGTCCACTGTAGCCGTAGAGGAGGACTCCTCAGATGAGGAGGTCCTCATATCATCGGGCCAGGAGACAGGACCAGATGGGAAGCTGGTGATCCCTGTGGGTAGGAGTAGGTACCTTCACGCCATTCAAATTAATGGAATCCCTACCACTGGCCTGAGAGACACCTGTGCCAGTCACAATTGAGTGAGTGACCGTTCAGTGACCCCAGACATGTATGTCCCAGGGGAGACAAAGAGAGTCATTATAGCCACGGGTGAGATCACCAACAAACCTGTAGGCATAGTGCCCCTAGAGAGAGAGGGTATCCTTGACTGGTTTAGGGTGGTGGTCAATGCTGACATCCCCCTAGATTGTATCCTAGGCAATGACCTCCCAGGAGTGAGTCTGATCCCAGATGGGACGCCCCCCAAACCTGAAGTCCTGGGCAGCCCCCCCCCCACTCTAAACAGCAAGAGGGGTGCAGGGACCCCACAGTTGCCCTTAAAGCAACTCCCCCACCTTGCAGTGGAGAGCTTAGGGTGTGGTTCTGGGCTCTGACAGCTGTCGGTAGCCTCTGCTGGGTGCTGGCCTTCATGGCAGCACTGCGCATGCCCTAGGAGGCAGACTCCAGGGCCAAAAGCAAAGTAGGCCCCCAGACCCTGTTGGTTATGGAGGGGGTGCTCAATTGTTGGGTGACCTCTTTGGGTGAACTATGTGTTGCCCTAGTAAAGTTAGGTATAGGGAAGGTGGGCACCTTACTGCCCAAATTGTCAGAGAGAGAGGAGGAAGACCCCCCTAGAGGGAAGTTTCAGTTTAAAATGGGTACTCTGATAAAAATGAGTATGCAAATTAGGCTAATTATAATATACAAAGGCAGCATCACAGATATCACAACTCCGCACAACACACCAACACACAAAAGCCCACAAACACCGTAATGCTCAGCTACACAATCAAAGTTGCCTATCCCTTCTAAATTCACACTGCAAGAACACTGCAACCGCTCAGTATCTCCTGTTCAACACCAATTCTTCAACCTGAAACATAGGAACCTTGGAGAAAAGGGTGGACCTAGGGCAGATCCCGAATGATTCTAAGGCAAAATCTAACTCTCCATGAGTCAGTGAGAACTAGCCTCTGCTATCATCAGATAGAAGGAGGAAAGGATATTTTTCGAAACTCTGCTGTCCCTATTCAAATGGATTTTAGTTTCATACTGAATCATCAATTCAGTTCAATTCATAAGTATTTCAATAACAGTGAAGCATATTTTGCCCCACAGTAACAACAAGAGTACAATTGCAAACCATGAAGGTTTATTAACACATTCGCATTAACAGTTTCAAATCAGATCATTCACAAGTCAATAATCACCTGAATACAGCATAGGTAAGTATATTTCAGGCAAGTCAAAGGCACATGTAAAGTGAAGTTATTGAAAGGCTGAATGGAAAATCACTAAGGCTAACAGTTTTGGGCAGAATCGGGAAACTCATGCTTATGCTTATTGCTTAGCAGGTGTCGGCATATATAATCCTCAATAGAACCGAATTAAAGTTTCAATCAAGGCCAGAATAAAGTGCCTTGATACCCTCACAGGTGACAAGCAGCTCTCCACAAATCAACCTTGCATTACATTACAAATATACTTGCTAGAGAAACTAGCTCTGTGAGCAGGTTTAAAAGGTGCATGGAGTCTCAAGAGCAGGGAAAGGGATAGTGGGCAGAAGTAAGTCTAACTTTGCGTTAATATGGAGTCCTTTAAAATGAAACCTAAAATAATTTATGCTAACTTCATCATGAACATACCCTACCTATGGTTAATTGATAATGTAAAAATCACACTTTGTGGTCATTCTAAAGTTAAGATTATGCCGAATATCAGCCCATCCAAGTGTCACACATCCTGCATTAGAATAATGCTTTTCCTGTCATTTTCTTGCATTACCTCAATGCCTGAGATTGTCATGCAAAAGAACCGTGTCCTGAAAGGCGGTAAATCCTTCTAATTCCAGTTTCTCACTTTGTTAGGTAAGCTCAGAGTGGTGTTTGTCAAAGGCCAAAAAGTGGTGCTGGTGTACAAGGAAGGTATAAGATTCTTAATATATTACAATATTTATATGGTTCCCTCGCCTTCGTCGCTTGAGTTTGCTTGCGAGAAAGTGTCACTCAGAGGCCCTGATTTAAGAAACGTGGCGCTGCACCCAATACAGATACGGCGCACCATAGCAATAGTTAGGGGAACTAGCATCAAAGCTTTGGATGCTAGTTCGGAGCTTTGCAGTACTAGCATAAACAATTGTGACGCTAATCCTGCAAAGCTCATTGAGGTTCATTGAAAACAATCGTATGCCTCCTTTTAATGCCTGCTCTGAGCAGGTGTTAAAAGAGCCGAAATATATGATGCAAAGAAATCACTTCGATTTCTTTGCGCCAATTTTTTGGCCCCCTTTGCATCTATTATGGGCCACATTGACATAAACAAATTATGCTAATGTGGCGCGAGAAGGCACTTGGGGCTCTTAAATCAGCCCCATAGTCTGTGAAATGTCACTCATAATTACCAGGAGCGGCTTCTCCACTATGGCAGAGGAACGTTGCTCTCCCCCACCCGCCAACAGCAGCAGGTGCAAACCTTTTACTACCAAAAGATAATAACCTATTGGGCATATATTATAAGCCCATAGCGCCGCCTTGCGCCACATTAGCATCATTTTTTTATACGCTAATGTGGCCCAACAAGGCCAAAATCGCAGCACCATATTTACAAAGTGGCGCAATGCATGCATCGCCAGGCATAATGTATGCAAAGGAGGCATTCCTCCATTCGGGGAGGCCAAAAATATGGAGCAAGGTAATCCAAGAGATTTCCTTGCATCATTTTTGTACAGCACTTTTAACGCCTGCTCAGAGCAGGCGTTAAAAGGGGGCTTCCATTATTTATAATGAACCCTTATTTACTTTGCAGGAGTAGTGCCAATATTTTGGCGCTACTCCTGCAAAGTACATCAATAGTGACATGAAAAATTACACTATTGAAAAATACAGCACACACATGGTGGCGATATGGGGGCGCTATGGGGCGCAGGAAAAATAGTGCTACAATTGGTGCAGCGCCACTTTCCATAAATCTGAAGCTATGTTTATTATCGTTTTGTAGTAAAAGGGGCGGGGCCACGGACTATAACGGGGATGAAGGGGAGTGCTCAAAACACGGCCAAAAATACATGCGCACTGTGTTGTCTCCAGCCCGCAACTGTTGGAGAGAGCAGGCAGAGGCCCCCACTCTGCATTGGAGCACCCTGGGTGGGTGTGCTGGCCAATCTGGGCACTGCTGTCATGCTGCCAGCAGCATGACAGCAGCGTTCGGATTGGCTACAGGGCAGGCTGGGAGCCTCTGCCTGCAGCTGCTGCAGAGGAGCGGTGCGGTGGTGACAGCAGCAGCGATGCAGATACGTTTTTTTTTTCTTTTTGTTTTTTAATTAATCCGCCCTTTCCCCCGCCCCTACAAAGCGCTGCAAGCCGTTCCTGATAATTACATTGAAATTATGAAAAAGTCACACATAGCAATCTGAAACCTTGGTGGCTATGGAATATGCATAATGCATGATGTTGTTATGTGGAAAGGCTCTTCTCGATCACCCGTGTTTCAAGTTCCAAGCCCTCCAAAGAGAATGAATGGAATGATATGAAGAAGGCCTCCAAGTTAATAATACAAAAAATATTTTCTTTAGCTTTCTTTCCCCACACTGGGAGACTGTGAGCAATTTAACACATAATATCAAACACACTTCACATACAGGGCACCTTAGCAAATAACGTAATTTGCACCGTGTAATCGGTGGCTTTTACATTTTTTGGTGTTGTGCTGCTCTCTACTGGTTTTCATTAGTAGAGCAGGTAAATAAGTGTAACCTGAAACAAATGACTTAAACTAAACAAAGGTGCATATTTAATTGGAATAACAAAACTTTAGGTGGCCCTCTGCACAGTACATGCATACCTCCCCCCTCCAGGCTGAATCAGGAGCTCCCAGTCCAGGGTACAGTGCTAAGGGGGGCTCTTGGAGCTCAGGCCCCCTCAACCTTGCGGGCCATTTGTTCTACCACTACCAGGTTCCAGACCCATATCTACAAGGTCACACAAAGCCATTTTGCATGGCTTTTCATGGCCTTGTGGATCAGGAGTAAGGCAGTGCAGCGCAAGTCTCTGCGTTGCCGTACTCTGAGTCAAAGAGGAGTTCCATGAGCGTTGCAGTGGCTGTTCCCATGCAACACCCATAGATTTTGACACATTCCAAGATTTACAGGAATTTGTAAACCTGGGAATACTTCAAAAGACTGTGTCTAAGTCTTATGCGACCCCTCCTGCACAAAATCGGATATCCTTGCAATGAAGTTACCTTTGCACCAAGGAGCAAGGGTGCCTGCATTGGCAGATGGCAGCCCATTGTGTGCCAACACATGGGAAAAGGACAGGAATGTGGCGTATCCTATAGATGTGGCTCAATCCTCCCTTTTCTTTTGACACAGAACAGCGCAGAAAGAATCCTTACAGCTCTGCCCTGTGCCAAAACCTCATAAATTTGTCCCCCAATTCCAACAAGGCTTGGTTCTTTCACACTCAAAACAGTAAACAAATGTCTTCATTTATCCGAGTCACAATAGTAAGCCTGCAACTGTCTATATTTTAGCAATCTTGTATGACTCAGTGTATAAACCTCACAAAGACCTTTAACAAATAAACCCCAAGCTCTAAAGGGGACAGAAGCTTCACAGTTCACCACACACTCATAAAAGACGGACATGTTGCTAATAGTATCCCAGACACTACATTGGAGAAAGGCCACCTATTCCACATACTTGTCAAAGGATGAAAGAATCTATGGTTTTACTATATTTAGTTCGTGCTTGTTAGACATGGGGTCCTTGGTTGACAGTCAGGTTACCCCCTGTTCAAGCAAGGACCCTCACTCTAGTCAGGGTAAAAGAGAATCACCCTCAGCTAACCCCTGCTTACCCCCTTGATAGCTTGGCAGAGCAGTAGGCTTAACTTAAGAGTGCTAGGTGTAAAGTATTTGTACTTTACTCAGGACCAACTCCCGGCGAGATTTCTCAGTGCGAGTGGTCGCAGATGGTTGCGTCTGCTCGCATTGAGAAACATTCTATTTGCACTGAGGTAGCTGCTGCTCAAGTAGAAAATCAACTGGAGCAGCAGAAAAGAATCAGCGCCCTCTTGCATTGTACATGGAGCCTCTCGCGCTGTTTTTTCCACGTGGGACAAACACCTGGTACTAAAAATCAGCGTAGCGCAACTCAATAGTACACAGAGATTTGCATCAAAGGTTAACGCCATGTGAAAGCAGGCATTAAAAGGATACATTTAATTTCTCCTTTCATTTCTAAATGTGCATGTGTGCTGCATTGTGCAGCACACACAAAATGTAGGAAACTTGTAAAGTGTATCCATAGATAGTATTTTGTATTAGCAGGGTACCCGTTTAGTACAAAACCTATACTAGACTCATGCACTATGGTGCAAAGGTGTGTGCGTGGTGCACAGCAGCACATTTCTGTGCTGGGGCCAGAGAGAGGGGAGGAGAGTGCCACCTTTCTGTAAATATGGCGCTCTCCCGCTCTTTCCTTCTCACTCAATGAAGCCCGGAGTTTTTGGCTGCTGTGCTGCGTGAGAATCTAGTAAGCCTGGACCCAACCATTTGATTTTTCTCCTCTTCCGTACCCTACACACCCTTTGAATCATTCCCTCCCTTCTGTGCCTTCAATGCAATTTCTTCCCTTCTGTTTTCTAAACAGTCAATAAGATGCAGTCAAGCGTAACGTGGAACCTAAAGAAGTACTACACAGTATCCATATGCTGAGAATTAGAGTGAAGATTCAAATGTTTATAAGTCTTAAGAACCAAATAATAATTCAAAAATAATATGCAAAATTACTCTGATGATACTGAATAATAAACATAATACTACATGATATGCCATAAGTAAGTGGGATCTGGTGACAGTTCATATCCTCTGACACAGATATAGGGAGATCCTTTGCATGGATTGTTAGAAATGGGGTTTCTGGTTGGCAGTCAGTCCAAGCAGGGACCCTCATTCTAGTCAGGGTAAGGGAGATACACAGCTCAGATAACCCCTGCTCACCCCCTTGGTAGCTTGGCACAAGCAGGCAGGCTTATCTCAGAGGCAATGTGTAAAGTATTTGTACAAACACATACAGTAAAACGGTGAAAGCACCACGAAAGGACTCCACACTAGTTTAGAAAAATAGCCGATATTTATCTTAATCACCAAGACCAAAACAACAAAAATCCAACATACACAAGAAGAGAATTTTAAAAGGTAAAATCCCCAAAAAATCCATAGACACATAATAGCCCCAACTCGGGCTATCACAACATCGTTGATGGAGTCATTCCAAACAATTCGAAGCCACTCGTGGGGAGGGAGGCACCAGTCACGGAGTTGCACAGATCCTCAGGTACAGTACCTCTGGTAATGAGGAAAACAAGCCAGTGCATGGAGTTGGGGAGGAAAGGCGTTGCTAGATCAGGAAAGGCGTAGGCTCCTCATTGCAGAACAGGGGAGGTGATGCGGTGTCGGGGTGAGGCGATGATTCCTTACAATCCAGCCTGGTCGATGAATCCAGTGAGTCAAGATGCAGTGTGGCAACTTCTTGGGTTCATGTCATGGGGCTACAAGTGCCACAGTGGAGTCAGGTGTCATGGACATCAGTGACATGGCACTCGGGACTCATGATCTTGTGGGACTTCAGCAAGGCAGCAGCAGCTTTGGGCCTGCAGCATCGGTCGGGATTGTCGCACTCCAGCAGGGACCATAGCTTGAAGTTGCTGCCAACACGACGGAGTCGTGCAGAGGCACCGCTGCTGGAGTCGTCTGGAGTTGGTGTGCCTGGTTTTCCTTGGTCTCAAGCCAGCTTTCACTCCCAAGGTCCCATGAAGTGGATTGGCACCACTTTGAAAGTAAGGGTCTTCAGCAGGAGTACCCAGGTGCTGGCAGGAGAAGTCTCTGATGTCCCTGAGACGTCTTAACAGGAGGCAAGCTCTGTCAAAGCCCTTGGAGAAACTTCACAAGCAGGATTTCAGAAAGCAAAGTCATGTCTTTTCCCACTTAAGGCAGAAGCAGCAGCAGCAGGCCAGCACAGTAAAGCAACAGGCAGAGTGGCAGTTCCTCCTCAAGCATCAAGCTCTTCTCAGTGGCAGAGGTTCCTCTTGATCCAGAAGTAATCTAAAGTTGTGGGGTCTGCAGTCCAATACGTATACTCATTTCTGCCCTTGAAGTAGGCAAGCTTCAAAGGGAAGTCTTTGTAGTGCACCAGACCTTACCTCTTCTTTGCCCTGCCCCAGACGCACTCTAAGGTGTTGGAGACTGTATAGTGTGAGGACAGGCACAGCCCTTTCAAGTGCAGGTGTCAGCTCCTCCCTCCCATTCTAGCCCAGGAAGGTTCATCGGGATATGCAGTACACAACTCAGCTCCCTTTGTGTCACTGTCTAGAGTGAATTCACAAACAGCTCAACTGTCAGTCTGACCAAGACGTGTATTCAGCAGCCAGACAGAGGCACAGTATGGTTAAGGAATAAAATGCCCACTTTCTAAAGGTAGTATTTTCGAACAGACAATCTGAAAAAAAACTTTACTGAAAGGGTGTATTTTTAATTTGTTCAGATACCCCAAACTCCACTTCTCTATCTGCTCCTAATGGGGAAATGCACTTAAACAATATTTAAAGGCAATCCCCATGTTAACCTATGGGAGGGATAGACCTTGCAATAGCGAAAACTGAACTTGGCAGTATTTCATTATCAGGAGATGTAAAACACGCCATTACATGTCCTGCCTTTTGAATACACTGCACCCTGCCCATGGGGCTAACTAGGGCCTACCATAGGGGGTGACTTACATGTAGTAAAAGGGAAGGTTTGGGCATAGCAAGTGGGTACACTTTCCAGGTATAATTGGCAGTGCACAACTGCACACACAGACAATGCAGTGGCAGGCTTGAGACATGTTTACAGGGCTACTTATGTGGATGGCATAATCAGTGCTGCAGGCCCACTTGTAGCATTTGATATACAGGACACACATACTAGGGAATTAACACTGAATCAAATGTGCCAATCATAGAAATACAATTACCAATATCCTTTAGAAAGAGAACACTTGCACTTTGGCACTGGTTAGCAGTGGTAAGGTGCCCAGAGTATTAAAACCATAAAAAACGAATTACAGCACAGAGTCCAAAAATAGGAGGTCAGAAGCAAAAAGTACAGAGAAACCACACCAAGAGCTGCCAGGTCTAACATGTATTAAACAGGAATACTCATGCAAAAGATTGAAAAACACATTTGTTGTAAAGTTTCTCTAAGATGTATCTTTAAGCAATCATTTCAGATCGGTGAGTACCAACTTCTACACAGGTAAGAGTAGGTTCAGCTTTAAGGGGTTACTTGCTCCATAGAGGAAGTCAAACGTATTAGTAACCATTACAGAAATGATTGATATTACTGACTAATATTGCTCTACGCTGGATTATTGAATTGATCAACATAGTTTCTTGTGAATCAAAAATTAAAAACACAAGATTTAAAAATCTTCTATTTGTGCAGGTTCTACAAAACTTTTGTTCCGTCAAAGTCATTCCCTATTCCTGCATCAATCTCCTTCTAAAATGGCACCTCCACTCTTCTACCGGAGCCTAGGCCCTAACAGTCATCACAAAGTTCAATCATCCAGAAATGTTAATTGACTTCAGATCAGTCAAAATAAAAAATGTTGATTCTCACTCTTATGTGTTCTTAGGTCAGCTTCACTTTCAGCATAGTTGGTTCATTCAGGAGTTGGACACCTCTGATTAGATTCCTGTGTCTTTCTTGATGGCCTGACTCCTGGTTGTTCATTGCCACTGTCACTTTGCTCATTTATCTCTGTCTCCTTGTTGATGGTGTCTAGGATATGGATACATTCAGTCTCTCACCCCTCCTTGGGATCTTTCTGTGCCTTAGCCCCTCTCTGATCCCACTTTTCTCCCTTTGCAGGCTTAGTGTCTGCACCTATAGCTTCTTCAGCTCAGGCATATGTGTCTACTCTTGGCTCAATCACCAAGGGCCCTGCACTTGTCTCGAGTTGAATTTGAGACACTTGTGCACACTCCTCTTCTCCCTCTGGGCTTTTTAATTGCATTGGGTTTGGCCTTTGCAAGACAGCAGTGGCTATCACCACTTCTTCTCTGGCTTGTCTTACTCTCCAGGTGTGTGAATCGCATTTGGAAGCCCTCCACATTTACCAGCAGTATTCATGACCAAAACAGGGGTGATAGGGGCTCAAAATTGGGGATTCAGGCACAACTTCCTCACATGTTTCTTCACCAAAACCCAGTCATCAGGTCTGATGACCTGGCACTGTACTTGCCTTAGGAGGGGAGTCAGCAACTCAACTTATTGAGATGCACAATGCACACATCAGCCAGGCCTCAGCAGTAGTGAAGAATTGTATCATCTGTAGTATTTACAAATGCTGTTGCAGGCACAGTAGGAAGTCCAGTGGCTCTGTCTATGAGGATTTCATGACAGGACAATGCTGTCATCCTATCCAAGATGATTCTCTGACTCATCAATACCAGTGGTAGAACACCAGCCCAACTCAAACACATGAATGCACCCCCATTTAGAAAGATGGGACTCCATTGTGCCATTTATCTGCTACACTATGCCTGAAGCCTCAGGTCTGTAACTACAGTGGAATCTTTGATCAACCTGCAAATCCGCATACAAAGGTTTCATCAACACGTTCTTGAAATTACTTCCAGGATCTGATACCAGAGAAACTGGGATTTCAAAATGAGGGATCAATTGCCTAGTTTGGCCTCAGTAAGACAGTCATTTCTCCTGTTAAAGTAAGATGCAACCCATCAAGAAAAGAGCCAAACTATCACTAAAATGTTGCAAAGTCCACCTGATCTCCTGCTGTGGCTTGTGAGGACTACAGTTCTCCTTCCTTCATTTGACGCTGGCATGTGGCACATCAATGACACAATCCTGCAGCAAATACACAGAACCTACTGTTGAACCTGTAAGTACAAAAAAAAATGAACCATTATGTCCCAATCTATATGTTTGGCACTGTGAAAGTGACACACCTTTAGGGGCAACAAAGAGTCAGGTAACACAGGAATTCCATCTACAGAAACTCAAACCTCATCCTCATTTTTAGTACACCCTGCTCTAATCCTCCTCTGCTGCTCACACTTTGGTGCCTCCCACTGCACTCTGGTCACCTCATTCCACATATCAGCAGCAGGTAGCAAAAGGCTTATAGAAGTGTCACTCTTTGATTCATTTGAATAATCTCCATTGAAGGTGCAAGACCAAGAAGTACTATATGTGGCTATTTCATCCACGTAGCGATTAAAAGCGGTCACAAAGTCATTCCACTTTTGTATGCTGCACACTCCTGCTGCACACTTCACAACAGCTATTTCATCAGTCATCTTTAATGCATCAAGGAGACACATGATATAGTGCCCATTCTAAATGGAGAGCCAAAAGAGGTTATGAACCCCACTGGACCATACGTGCCGGCAGTAGTGAACCACATGAAACCCATACTGGCTACCAGTATAGATGGTGACTTCCAAACTGTCAGGGTCTGGTAAGAGCAATCAGTTCAGCCACCTGTGCAGAGGTTACATTGCACAAACAGGAGGCGTTCACTTCACCTCCTACTGTACAAACGGCATAAGCTGCTTTCAAAATCCTTCTTTCGTCTTCAAAGTAAGAGTAATCTACAAACAGTATATAATCAGGCTGTTCCAGAAGGAGATTTCAAATAACAGGCCTTGGCTTGGAACACAGTTCTGTCACATCAAGGTAGTCATTTTAAATGTGGTGCACACATGGTGGCGTTAGGTGGACACTAAGGGGCGCAAGAAAAGTAGCGCTGCACTTTGTGCAGCGTAACTTTTCATAAATATGCCCCTTACTTCTTTATATGTTTTAGGAAGATTTATTTGCAATATGGCAGGGATTGTCTCTTGAAATGCTTTTCTTGTTCCTTTGCCAATGTGATGTCCTAGATATAGGACTTCTTTTTGACTGGACTGCAGCTTACTATGGGGACATCTTATGTACATTTTCAGCTAAGTGATTCAACAGAGCCATGGTATTGTGTCGGCTCGCCTCTTGTATTGTCGACTCCACCAATAAGTCATCAACGTATTGAACTAGAGCTGAGTACGGTAACTGCAAGTCTTTGGATTCTTTTTTAGTATCTATTTGAAAATTGATGGGCGTTCTGTACACTCTTTAGTAACTCAGTACCAATGTAGAATCCTATTTTGGAAAAGAATGCAAAACGGAACTGTCTATGTCTATCCTCATGCAAAGAAATGGAAAAGATTGCTTGACCCAGATCAATAACTGTAAACCACTCAGCATCACAAGGGATCTGGAACAATGTTACAGCTGGATTCGCTACAACAGGACTACATGGGTCAACAACATTATTAATGCTTTGCAGGTCTTGCAGAGCCAGCCAGTTCTGTATCCCGATGATCAAAGGATTACAGGGACTCCCTAAAATTTCCTTTATAAAACTCTGCTTTAAAATGGATTCAATTATGAGGGTAATTGAAGATACCATCTCTCGTGAAAGGTTTACTGGGGCATTTGAGAGAATTCACCTTTATTGCCATCTTCACAGGCTCAGCGCCTTTACACAAGCCAATGTCTTTGCTAGAGTAAACCCAGACTTCCGCCTACACGGAGTCCTTCAAGTCAGGTGGTAGGTATTCTTTTGTCAAAACATGGACCAGCCAATTACTGGCTTTTGGGTGCTCAGTTTAAAGTCTGCATCCTCATCATGTGTTTGGTGCTGGGCACCACTGGCGTACAGTAAATCACACATTTGAGTTTGCAACAGAAATCTCTACCTAACAGATTAACTGGATTAGAATCACATATCTCAAACTGATGGTCCTCCTCAAGGGGACCTATTTCACAGCATTGTTTTCTTCAACATGGCTATCTCCATATACAAATTCAGATCAGTCGGCACTCCTCACCCTATTTCATTGTGCATCATCTGACTGCCACCTTGATTTCCAGCTCTCTGCATTCCCTATCATCGCTAGAACCACAGCTAGGATTTGCCATGTATGGACGATTCGAAAAATCCTTTTTGGACTAATTTAGTCTAAGTTACCATACATTTCTCCTTGATTTTCCTACGTATGGCTTCCAAATTATCAATGCAGTACTTTGAGCATTGTTTGATTTCATCTAACTTTGATTGCCAACAAAACACACTTTTTTTGATATGTGCCATAATCTCCAGATGCAATTCAAGAAAGAAATGTGACACTAAAGTACTGAGATTTCCTTGCTCAGGGTTTTCAGACCCACTATGCTGACAAAAGATCTGCATCACTCATTCATAATAATCATTCACTGACTCTTTAGATTCTTCAGTAGTTCCTAAGATTTTCAGCCAATTAATCTCTTTCTGGGGAACCTTAGCTTTCATGAAGTTAATCACCTGATTACACTTTTTCATAACTGTATTAGAGGGAGCATGGGTTAGAGCATCTCTCGGTGGTTCAGCATTTGGCCACGACACAGACACCTTACACTCAGCCCACAAATTGTTTTGGACAACAATGTCAAAGAAAGTGATGTAATCCTTCTAAAGCACCTTTGACTCTTTCACAAATCTGTCAACTTGCGTATACCACAGATCAGGGTTTTCTCCCAATTTAGGAAATTGATTTGTAAATGTGAAAAGATCACCATGGCTTATACTTCTCCTAGTGTGTAGGATCCTCACCATCTTGCCGTCCAGCATCACTGCCCTTCTTCCTCATATTATTAGCCCATAATTCTTTGATCTTTTGAGTATCACTTCACTTCTGAATGTTTTCAACTAATCCCCCAAATTGTTATTTCAAACCAAACATTTTATATTGTTAAGGGATTCTTAATTCAGGAACATTCTAAGATTTTTCTTTGAAGTCTGACTTTTGGACAGATCAACAACATATTTTGCTACTATTCCTTGGAAAGCTTCATGAACCTCAAATGCATGCCTACCAGCCTCTCTATGCAGGGAAAGGATTTGTTTGTTATACCTGTTTACAAAGTCTAACATCTGTGTCCCCTTTAGGATATCTTCAAACTCGGCCTTTGTTTCTACAACATACAGCATTCTTGCCAGGGCCTCTTCACTTTCCATGTTGTCTGATTCAGAGCTAACATCAACCTCCATAGCAGGTTTGGGGTGATAACAAGAGTGCTCTGAGGCACTATCGGCAGGGCTGGTACCACTAAGAGCATAATTGTATTAATGGGCGACCTTATTTTACTGCTGCACTACTACCCAGATCAACAATGGGCAGGCATGCTTCTACTGCTTGGTTCACTGCAACTGGTTGGTTTCCTCCTCCCGACCGAACTGGGGTGGGTGAGAAGCCAATAAATCATCCAAGAAGCCACCACTAGAGACACTGTTGCTACCTTCACCATTATTTGCTTCAACCTCACCACCTCATGTGGTTGCTTTCTCTCTGTTTTTCCACTAGTTATAACTTGATACGTCCTAGCTCCCTCAATCACATCTTTTCTCCATGCCTGCTGTTCTGCATTCCACTTCACTTCCACCCCACCACAAACTGTCTTTTGGTCTTATACTGATATTTTTCCTTCTCCCATGCAAGTGCTGCCCGCTCCCATGCATTCAGGGATTCCTATGGGAGCTTCATTTCATACAACACTCCCCAGCAGCCTTCACTCCACAAAGACCAACTTCACATAAACAGTTATTAAACAAAATGAGAATTCTACTCTGTTCCAGTAAAAAGAAACCTCAAAGTTTTGTGTGGCTGATAGCTGTGAGAAAACTGGTGTGATTGCAGAAGCCCCGTAGCTTTATGCCCCCATCTTTCACTTTTTGCTGGTGTTTTCCTGACTCTCATGGGGTCCTGGACACTGCTAACTACTCCTAGGGCCTGTGCTCTGATTAAAATGAGTATGCAAATTAGGCTAATTATAATTGGCAGTATCAACCTACCTATAAGTCCCTAGTATATGGTAGGGCATGTAGGTTTAGGGACCCTAGCATAGGTAGTGCATCTCTAGGTGCACTGCTTAGGTACCTGTCATTTTAAAGTTTAAAGTTTAAAGGCAGGCCTGCCTTGCTGGGTGCTTTTAAACTACAGTTGCATGCAAATTCAGCGTTGGAATTAAGTACTTCCAAAGTCTTAAGCTACCTTATTTTTACATATAAGACACCCCTAAGGTGTTCCCTAGGTGCCCCCATGGTTGGTGGTGTGTAACTATAAGCAGGGACCTTATAAACTATGTTTTATAAGCTCCGGTGAGGAAAAATTGTCAAATTTGTTTTCCCTCATTGTAGTGAATAGGCTAAAATGGGGAGACTTTATTTTAATTTATAAAGGGCCATATTTACGAAAGCTTTTTCCCATAGACACAGAATGGGTAAAATCCTTTGGTACATCTGGCCCAAATTATCAAAAGGAGCTAGACCTGTTGAGTTTGGTATCAAACTTAATGTTATAATAAATACAACAAATTGCCACTGTTGAATTTAATATAACATTCACCTAGAAAGAGTTTTAGAACTCTTCCTAAAAGCTACCAGTTTCAGCTCTGTAGTGCCCTTCTCTGATTGTCCAGCCTCCGGCAGCCTAGCCCGGCTGCCTTGATGAAATGTGAAGTGGCCTGGGCTGAACACAAAGAAAGTCCCTGGGAGAGGAGATTTGCCTCAGCAGATGGTAAAACAGGATGGGGGAGAAAAGCCAAACTGGTCTTCAAAGAAAGGAAGGGCATTTGGAGCAGCTCAGAACCTCCCCCATTTCCTGCAAATGCAGACAACCAGGTGCCCTCTTGATTAGATTAGGAGAGGGCAGGGAAGGGGTGTGTTAAGGATTTTTAGCCATAGCAGTGGGTGGACTCAGCCAGACCTAACCTCCAAAATTCAGTTTCAGACATTTTGGATTTTTAAAGAATGTTGCTCCCTGGGATTGATTTTTGCCACTTGTAGGAAGTTGGCTCTGTATGCACTATTTCAAAGTAAGGAATAGTATGAACAGAGTCCAAGGGTTCCCCTTAGAGGTAAGATAGTGGCAAAAAGAGATAATACTAATGCTCTATTTTGTGGTAGTGTGGTCGAGCAGTAGGCTTATCAAAGGAGTAGTGTAAAGCATTTGTTGTACATACACACAGGCAATAAATGAGGAACACACACTCAGAAACAATTCCAGGCCAATAGGTTTTTGTTATAGAAAAATATATTTTATTAGTTTATTTTAAGAACCACAGGTTCAAATTCTACATGTAATATCTCATTTGGAAGGTATTGCAGGTAAGTACTTTAGGAACTTTGAATAATCACAATAGCATATATACTTTTTACATAAAACACATTTAGCTGTTTTAAAAGTGGACACAGTGCAATTTTCACTGTTCCTGGGGGAGGTAAAGTAATGTTAGTTCTTGCAGGTAAGTAAACCACCTACGGGGTTCAAATTGGGGTCCAAGGTAGCCCACCGTTGGGGGTTCAGAGCAACCCCAAAGTCACCACACCAGCAGCTCAGGGCCGGTCAGGTGCAGAGTTCAAAGTGGTGCCCAAAACGCATAGGCTTCAATGGAGAGAAGGGGGTGCCCCGGTTCCAGTCTGCCAGCAGGTATGTACCCGCGTCTTCGGAGGGCAGACCAGGGGGGTTTTGTAGGGCACCGGTGGGGACACAAGCTCACACAAAAAGTACACCCTCAGCGGCACTGGGGCGGCCGGGTGCAGTGTGCAAACAAGCGTCGGGTTTCCAATGTAAATCAATGGTCGACCAAGGGGTCTCTTCAGCGATGCAGGCAGGCAAGGGGGGGGCTCCTCGGGGTAGCCACCACCTGGGCAAGGGAGAGGGCCTCCTGGGGGTCACTCCTGCACTGAAGTTCCGATCCTTCAGGTGCTGGGGGCTGCGGGTGCAGGGTCTTTTCCAGCCGTCGGGATTTTAGAGTCAGGCAGTCGCGGTCAGGGGGAGCCTGGGGATTCCCTCTGCAGGCGTCGCTGTGGGGGCTCAGGGGGGACAACTTTGGTTACTCACAGTCTCGGAGTCGCCAGAGGGTCCTCCCAGAGGGGTTGGTTCTCCACCAGTCAAGTCGGGGTCGCCGGGTGCAGTGTTGCAAGTCTCACGCTTCTTGCGGGGATTGCAGGGGTCTTTAAATCTGCTCCTCTGAAACAAAGTTGCAGTCTTTGTTGAACAGGGCCGCTGTTCTCGGGAATTTCTTGGTCTCTTGGAAGCAGGGCAGTCCTCTGAGGATTCAGAGGTCGCTCGTCCTGGAGAAAGCGTCGCTGGAGCAGGTTTCTTTAGAAGGCAGGAGAAAGGCCGGTAGGACTGGGGCCAAAGCAGTTGGTGTCTTCTTTCTTCTTCTGCAGGGGTTTTCAGCTCAGCAGTCTTCTTCTTCGGTAAGTTGCAGGAATCTAAATTCTTAGGTTCAGGGGAGCCCTTAAATACTAAATTTAAGGGCGTGTTTAGGTCTGGGGGTTTAGTAGCCAATGGCTACTAGCCCTGAGGGTGGGTACACCCTCTTTGTGCCTCCTCCCAAGGGGAGGGGGTCACATTCCTATCCCTATTGGGGGAATCCTCCATCTGCAAGACGGAGGATTTCTAAAAGTTAGAGTCACTTCAGCTCAGGACACCTTAGGGGCTGTCCTGACTGGCCAGTGACTCCTCCTTGTTATTCTCATTATCTCCTCCGGCCTTGCCGCCAAAAGTGGGGCCGTGGCCGGAGGGGGCGGGCAACTCCACTAGCTGGAGTGCCCTGCGGTGCTGGAACAAAGGGGGTGAGCCTTTGAGGCTCACCGCCAGGTGTTACAGCTCCTGCCTGGGGGAGGTGTTAGCATCTCCACCCAGTGCAGGCTTTGTTACTGGCCTCAGAGTGACAAAGGCACTCTCCCCATGGGGCCAGCAACATGTCTCGAGTGTGGCAGGCTGCTAGAACCAGTCAGCCTACACAGGTAGTTGGTTGAGGTTTCAGGGGGCACCTCTAAGGTGCCCTCTGGGGTGTATTTTACAATAAAATGTACACTGGCATCAGTGTGCATTTATTGTGCTGAGAAGTTTGATACCAAACTTCCCAGTTTTCAGTGTAGCCATTATGGTGCTGTGGAGTTCGTGTTTGACAGACTCCCAGACCATATACTCTGATGGCTACCCTGCACTTACAATGTCTGAGGTTTTGCTTAGACACTGTAGGGGCACAGTGCTCATGCACTGGTGCCCTCACCTATGGTATAGTGCACCCTGCCTTAGGGCTGTAAGGCCTGCTAGAGGGGTGACTTATCTATACTGCATAGGCAGTGTGAGGTTGGCATGGCACCCTGAGGGGAGTGCCATGTCGACTTACTCATTTTGTTCTCACCAGCACACACAAGCTGGCAAGCAGTGTGTCTGTGCTGAGTGAGGGGTCCCCAGGGTGGCATAAGCTATGCTGCAGCCCTTAGAGACCTTCCCTGGAATCAGGGTCCTTGGTACCAGGGGTACCAGTTACAAGGGACTTACCTGGATGCCAGGGTATGCCAATTGTGTAAAACAAAAGTACAGGTTAGGGAAAGAACACTGGAGCTGGGGCCTGGTTAGAAGGCCTCAGCACACTTTCAAATCAAAACATAGCATCAGCAAAGGCAAAAAGTCAGAGGGTAACCATGCCAAGGAGGCATTTCCTTACACCACTCTTCCCAGGAAGTGGTCATCCAAGAGGGTGGTGGCCTTCCTGTGATTGGACAGTTGCCCCCCTTACTTTTCACCCCAGGGAAAGGATACATTTGGCAGATATGCACCCACACCTCAGATCCCTACAAGGAACAATATTAGAAGAAGAATGACTGACCTGCTGGACCCCTGACCTGCACCTGGACACTCCACTCCGAAAGACTGTACCAGCTGCACACTAGGCCTTCACAACAAAAAGCACTTTGCCTGGCTTCAACTGGTTTAAGTAGGGACTCCCTACTTGCTACAGTTGAGAAATAGCTAGCCAGAGTCCCCTGCATCAGATCCTGAAGGAACTGACCAGCTGACCGCTGTCCAGTGGACATTTTGGAGTCTGAGTCAGGTGCATTCTGGGAGTTGGAGTCCTAGACCTCATGGAGCAACTCAGAGCTTCTGGAACCTTGGGGTGAGCTGTAGACATCTAAAGGACCTTCAAAGACCTTCTGGAAGAAGATCCAGAAATTTGAGGAAGAGTGGAGAACTTTTGGTAAAAAGCTGCATAAAGGGATCGACCCGCCGAGGTGAGTCAAGCAAGCTTACATCAACCGCGACCCAGCCTGACATGCAGGTTCCTCCCACTAAAAAGTTCCAGTGCCCCAGACTTCCAGGATTTCACTTGGGGCTCTTGGAAAGGTGATCCAACAACCTTGCATTGAAATCGGCTCTCTGTGGAGGGTCGTCCACCATAGGAATGAAAAAACTCCCAAAAAGTGACAAAATCTGAACATAAAAATTTGAACGGGACTTCCCACGCAGCATATCCAAGGAGGTCTCCAGGGACATCGGACCAAGGTTCAGATTTGGTCCGGACAAAGATTTCTGTCCTGAAAAATCGCCTAGGTCCGCAGGTAAAATTCTTCAGCGAGGACTCCTACAGCATATATCCAAAGAGGGCTCCAGGGAGGTCAGATTGGATTGGTGACTTTGTCCTTCTGAGGAAAATCTTCAATAAAAGACTAAGGGGGTCATTCAAACCCTGGCGGTCCATGACCGCCAGGGCCGGGGACCGCAGAAGCACCGCCATCAGGCTGGCGGTGCTTCCTGGGCCATTCTGACCGCGGCTGTAAAGCCCCGGTCAGAAAAGGGCAACCAGCGGTTTCCCGCCGGTTTACCCCTGGCCCAGGGAATCAGCGCCGCCATGGGGATTCTGACCCCCTTCCCGCCATCCTGTTCCTGGCGGTTTTTACCGCCAGGAACAGGATGGCAGGAACGGGTGTCGTGGGGCCCCTGGGGGCCCCTGCACTGCCCATGCCACTGGCATGGGCAGTGCAGGGGCCCCCTAACAAGGCCCCATAATGATTTTCAGTGTCTGCTTTGCAGACACTGAAAATCGCGACGGGTGCCACTTCACCCGTCGCACCCCTACAACTCCGCCGGCTCCATTCCGAGCCGGCTTCATTGTTGAGGGGGGTTTCCCGCTGGGCTGGCGGGCGGCCTTCTGGCGGACGCCCGCCGGCCCAGCGGGAAAGCCAGAATGGCCGCCGCGGTCTCTTGACCGCGGTGCGGTCATTCGGGGGTTCCCTCCAGGCGGGCGGCTCAGAATGACCCCCTAAGTCTGAAGGTAAACTTTTGACTGAGGCCTCCTGTTTGCTGTAGCCGAGCAGGGCTCCATCGCAGTCGGCCTTAAACTTTGACTTTGCCCCGGTCTAGTGCGACCAGATGACCAGAGTGGCACATATAGTTTCTGTGTGGTAGAAAATATAAATTTTGAAAATATTCATATATCCGGCTCCCCTTATCCGATTTTAATCATTTTGGGGTTGTATTAACAATAAAAATATAATCTATTTGTATAAATTGGCATTGGATTTATACTGTGCTTTGTGTTTTACTTATTTACTCTTTCATGATTTCTAAATGCTTTACACACCTGTCTCCTAAGTTAAGCCTTGTCACTCATTGCCAAGCTACGAAGGGTTGAGTGGGGATTAATTTATTGAGACTTGACTGGACCTAGTGGGGGTTAGTGGCCT
Organism: Pleurodeles waltl; assembly: GCF_031143425.1. Classification (NCBI taxonomy): domain Eukaryota; kingdom Metazoa; phylum Chordata; class Amphibia; order Caudata; family Salamandridae; genus Pleurodeles; species Pleurodeles waltl. The sequence continues at coordinate 1,453,400,921 of NC_090446.1, read as the reverse complement.
ATTGGTAAGTGTAGATACTTATCTGCCCTTATCAATAATCCACTTTCCAACATTTTTGGTGAGCAGTGCTGGGATCCAGTACTTGTGTTTCATATCACACTACAGTTTTAAGTGAAATATGTTAAAATCATCTAAATAGACCCAGAGCAAAAGAATTTTGGATTTTTCTAATTTGGACTTTTTTTTAATTACTTCATTTTTGATTTTTCTAAATTGTCCTGATCAATTGCTGCCAAAGTTTTGGTAACTTAAGGGAGACCATGGAGCCTGATCTGGCTAGCCTACCCACACCCACTGCAGCTGAGCATAGGGTGTTGTGCAGAAAGAAGTCCCTTGAAGCCTGGGTAGTGGAGATGGAAGCAGATAACTCTTCAGATGTAGGAAGGAAGAGGAAAGATGTCCCCTCCAACCTTCAGGAGGAGGACGACAATTGCCAAACTGTATTTTCAACAGCTAGGGCCCCATCCAGAGCTAGTGGGAGGGGAGCGTCTGTGGCATCAAACCAAGGAGAAGCAGAACTGGACCTCAGGGAGAGGGAACATAAGGCCCAGGTAGCCCTTATAGCTTTGGAGGCAGATAAGTTGGCCTTAGAGAAGAAGAAGTGGGCAAAGATTGAACAACAAGATGGTGGCAGCAACAGAGAATTTGAGGTGTTCTTCGGTGTTAGGTTTTACCACAGACTACCCAAGGGGGTTGTTCCTGCTTATGTAGAGGGGGATGACATAGACAAATGGTTGGAGGCCTTTAAAAGGGCTATCCAGTTGAGAAGGGTTAAGCCTCAATATTGGGGTTCACTCCTATGGGAGTTGGTCCCAATATCTGGGACGGATAGTTTCTTGACAACAAGGGTGGGGGGAGGAAGCAGATTCCTAACCCAGTATGAAGAGGCTTTTAACCAAAATGTTTGGTCTGACCCCAGAGCAATACAGAATGAAGTTCAGGGACATCCAGAAAGTGAATCCCCAGTCTTGGGTTGACTTTGTAGACACCTCACTTAAAGCACTAGAGGGCTGGATACATGGTAACAAGGTAAATACTTATGAGGGGTTATACAATTTGATCATGAAGGAGCACATCTTGACCAATTGTACCCAGGAGAGGTTATGCCAGCATTTAGTGGACCAGAGAGCTGGGGGGGGCAGCTGATGAGTAGTTGTCAAGTCCCAAGGGGGAGCCTCCAAGAAGGGAAGGTCAGGACCCCAAAAACCTAAGGAGGGAGGTGGTAAGCCCACCACAGAGACTCCCTCTGTACCCCAGAACCCTATAAAGGAGTATAGTAAGTCTCACTCCCACTCTAACAAGCAGAGACAGGGTCACTTGGGGTTAAATAAGCTCTAGGGCAATAAGGCATGCTTTGATTGTCAGCAGACAGGTCACTTCAGAGGAGATGCAGCCTGTCCAAAGAAGTCACTTATCACTGGGCTGTCCACTGTAGCCGTAGAGGAGGACTCCTCAGATGAGGAGGTCCTCATATCATCGGGCCAGGAGACAGGACCAGATGGGAAGCTGGTGATCCCTGTGGGTAGGAGTAGGTACCTTCACGCCATTCAAATTAATGGAATCCCTACCACTGGCCTGAGAGACACCTGTGCCAGTCACAATTGAGTGAGTGACCGTTCAGTGACCCCAGACATGTATGTCCCAGGGGAGACAAAGAGAGTCATTATAGCCACGGGTGAGATCACCAACAAACCTGTAGGCATAGTGCCCCTAGAGAGAGAGGGTATCCTTGACTGGTTTAGGGTGGTGGTCAATGCTGACATCCCCCTAGATTGTATCCTAGGCAATGACCTCCCAGGAGTGAGTCTGATCCCAGATGGGACGCCCCCCAAACCCGAAGTCCTGGGTAGCCCCCCCCCCACTCTAAACAGCAAGAGGGGTGCAGGGACCCCACAGTTGCCCTTAAAGCAACTCCCCCACCTGGCAGTGGAGAGCTTAGGGTGTGGTTCTGGGCTCTGGCAGCTGTCGGTAGCCTCTGCTAGGTGCTGGTCTTCATGGCAGCACTGCGCATGCCCTAGGAGGCAGACTCCAGGGCCAAAAGCAAAGTAGGCCCCCAGACCCTGTTGGTTATGGAGGGGGTGCTCAATTGTTGGGTGACCTCTTTGGGTGAACTATGTGTTGCCCTAGTAAAGTTAGGTATAGGGAAGGTGGGCACCTTACTACCCAAATTGTCAGAGAGAGAGGAGGAAGACCCCCCTAGAGGGAAGTTTCAGTTTAAAATGGGTACTCTGATAAAAATGAGTATGCAAATTAGGCTAATTATAATATACAAAGGCAGCATCACAGATATCACAACTCCGCACAACACACCAACACACAAAAGCCCACAAACACCGTAATGCTCAGCTACACAATCAAAGTTGCCTATCCCTTCTAAATTCACACTGCAAGAACACTGCAACCGCTCAGTATCTCCGGTTCAACACCAATTCTTCAACCTGAAACATAGGAACCTTGGAGAAAAGGGTGGACCTATGGCAGATCCCGAATGATTCTAAGGCAAAATCTAACTCTCCATGAGTCAGTGAGAACTAGCCTCTGCTATCATCAGATAGAAGGAGGAAAGGATATTTTTCGAAACTCTGCTGTCCCTATTCAAATGGATTTTAGTTTCATACTGAATCATCAATTCAGTTCAATTCATAAGTATTTCAATAACAGTGAAGCATATTTTGCCCCACAGTAATAACAAGAGTACAATTGCAAACCATGAAGGTTTATTAACACATTCGCATTAACAGTTTCAAATCAGATCATTCACAAGTCCATAATCACCTGAATACAGCATAGGTAAGTATATTTCAGGCAAGTCAAAGGCACATGTAAAGTGAAGTTATTGAAAGGCTGAATGGAAAATCACTAAGGCTAACAGTTTTGGGCAGAATCGGGGAACTCATGCTTATACTTATTGCTTAGCAGGTGTCGGCATATATAATCCTCAATAGAACCGAATTAAAGTTTCAATCAAGGCCAGAATAAAGTGCCTTGATACCCTCACAGGTGACAAGCAGCTCTCCACAAATCAACCTTGCATTACATTACAAATGTACTTGCTAGAGAAACTAGCCCTGTGAGCAGGTTTAAAAGGTGCATGGAGTCTCAAGAGCGGGGAAAGGGATAGTGGGCAGAAGTAAGTCTAACTTTGCGTTAATATGGAGTCCTATAAAATGAAGCCTAAAATAATTTATGCTAACTTCATCATGAACATACCCTACCTATGGTTAATTGATAATGTAAAAATCACACTTTGTGGTCAGTCTAAAGTTAAGATTATGCATGAATATCATCCCTGCCAAGTGTCACACATCCTGCATTAGAATAATGCTTTTCCTGTCATTTTCTTGCATTACCTCAATGCCTGAGATTGTCATGCAAAAGAACCGTGTCCTGAAAGGCGGTAAATCCTTCTAATTCCAGTTTCTCACTTTGTTAGGTAAGCTCAGAGTGGTGTTTGTCAAAGGCCAAAAAGTGGTGCTGGTGTACAAGGAAGGTATAAGATTCTTAATATATTACAATATTTATATGGTTCCCTCGCCTTCGTCGCTTGAGTTTGCTTGCGAGAAAGTGTCACTCAGAGGCCCTGATTTAAGAAACGTGGCGCTGCACCCAATACAGATACGGCGCACCATAGCAATAGTTAGGGGAACTAGCATCAAAGCTTTGGATGCTAGTTCGGAGCTTTGCAGTACTAGCATAAACAATTGTGACGCTAATCCTGCAAAGCTCATTGAGGTTCATTGAAAACAATCGTATGCCTCCTTTTAATGCCTGCTCTGAGCAGGTGTTAAAAGAGCTGAAATATATGATGCAAAGAAATCACTTAGATTTCTTTGCGCCAATTTTTTGGCCCCCTTTGCATATATTATGGGCCACATTGACATAAACAAATTATGCTAATGTGGCGCGAGGAGGCACTTGGGGCTCTTAAATCAGCTCCATAGTCTGTGAAATGTCACTCATAATTACCAGGAGCGGCTTCTCCACTATGGCAGAGGAGCGTTGCTCTCCCCCACCCGCCAACAGGAGCAGGTGCAAACCTTTTACTACCAAATGATAATAACCTATTGGGCATATATTAGAAGCCCATAGCGCCGCCTTGCACCACATTAGCATCATTTTTTTATACGCTAATGTGGCCCAACAAGGCCAAAATCGCAGCACCATATTTACAAAGTGGCGCAATGCATGCATTGCGCCACTTTGTAACCCATTGCGCTGCATTATGCCTTCGCCAGGCATAATGTATGCAAAGGAGGCATTCCTCCATTCGGGGAGGCCAAAAATATGGCGCAAGGTAATCCAAGAGATTTCCTTGCATCATTTTTGTACAGCACTTTTAACGCCTGCTCAGAGCAGGCGTTAAAACGGGGCTTCCATTATTTATAATGAACCCTTATTTACTTTGCAGGAGTAGTGCCAATATTTTGGTGCTACTCCTGCAAAGTACATCAATAGTGACATGAAAAATTACACTATTGAAAAATACAGCACACACATGGTGGCGATATGGGGCCGCTATGGGGCGCAGGAAAAATAGCGCTACAATTGGTGCAGCGCCACTTTCCATAAATCTGAAGCTATGTTTATTATCGTTTTGTAGTAAAAGGGGCGGGCCACGGACAATAACGGGGATAAAGGGGAGTGCTCAAAACACGGCCAAAAATACATGCGCACTGTGTTGTCTCCAGCCCGCAACTGTTGGAGAGAGCAGGCAGAGGCCCCCACTCTGCATTGGAGCGCCCTGGGTGGGTGTGCTGGCCAATCCGGGCACTGCTGTCATGCTGCCAGCAGCATGACAGCAGCGTTCGGATTGGCTACAGGGCAGGCTGGGAGCCTCTGCCTGCAGCTGCTGCAGAGGAGCGGTGCGGTGGTGACAGCAGCAGCGATGCAGATACGTTTTTTTTTTCTTTTTGTTTTTTAATTAATCCACCCTTTCCCCCGCCCCTACAAAGCGCTGCAAGCCGTTCCTGATAATTACATTCAAATTATGAAAAAGTCACACATAGGAATCTGAAACCTTGGCGGCTATGGAATATGCATAATGCATGATGTTGTTATGTGGAAAGGCTGTTCTCGATCACCCGTGTTTCAAGTTCCAAGCCCTCCAAAGAGAATGAATGGAATGATATGAAGAAGGCCTCCAAGTTAATAATACAAAAAATATTTTCTTTAGCTTTCTTTCCCCACACTGGGAGACTGTGAGCAATTTAACACATAATATCAAACACACTTCACATACAGGGCACATTAGCAAATAACGTAATTTGCACCGTGTAATTGGTGGCTTTTACATTTTCTGGTGTTGTGCTGCTCTCTACTGGTTTTCATTAGTAGAGCAGGTAAATAAGTGTAACCTGAAACAAATGACTTAAACTAAACAAAGGTGCATATTTAATTGGCGTAACAAAACTTTAGGCGGCCCTCTTCACAGTACATGCATACCTCCCCCCTCCAGGCTGAATCAGGAGCTCCCAGTCCAGGGTACAGTGCTAAGGGGGGCCCCTGGAGCTCAGGCCCCCTCAACCTTGCGGGCCATTTGTTCTACTACTACCAGGTTCCAGACCCATATCTACAAGGTCACACAAAGCCACTTTGCATGGCTTTTCATGGCCTTGTGGATCAGGAGTAAGGCAGTGCAGCGCAAGTCTCTGCGTTGCCGTACTCTGAGTCAAAGAGGAGTTCCATGAGCGTTGCAGTGGCTGTTCCCATGCAACACCCATAGATTTTGACACATTCCAAGATTTACAGGAATTTGTAAACCTGGGAATACTTCAAAAGGCCGTGTCTAAGTCTTATGCGACCCCTCCTGCACAAAATCGGATATCCTTGCAATGCAGTTACCTTTGCACCAAGGAGCATGGGTGCCTGCATTGGCAGATAGCAGCCCATTGTGTGCCAACACATGGGAAAAGGACAGGAATGTGGCGTATCCTATAGATGTGGCTCAATCCTCCCTTTTCTTTTGACACAGAACAGCGCAGAAAGAATCCTTGCAGCTCTGCCCTGTGCCAAAACCTCATAAATTTGTCCCCCAATTCCAACAATGCTTGGTTCTTTCACACTCAAAACAGTAAACAAATGTCTTCATTTATCCGAGTCACAATAGTAAGCCTGCAACTGTCTATATTTTAGCAATCTTGTATGACTCAGTGTATAAACCTCACAAAGACCTTTAACAAATAAACCCCAACCCCAAGCTCTAAAGGGGACAGAAGCTTCACAGTTCACCACACACTCATAAAAGACGGACATGTTGCTAATAGTATCCCAAACACTACATTGGAGAAAGGCCACCTATTCCACATACTTGTCAAAGGATGAAAGAATCTATGGTTTTACTGTATTTAGCTCGTGCTTGTCAGAAATGGGGTCCTTGGTTGACAGTCAGGTTACCCCCTGTTCAAGCAAGGACCCTCACTCTAGTCAGGGTAAAAGAGAATCACCCTCAGCTAACCCCTGCTTACCCCCTTGCTAGCTTGGCAGAGCAGTAGGCTTAACCTCAGAGTGCTAGGTGTAAAGTATTTGTACCAACACACACAGTAACTCAATGAAAACACTACAGAATGACCAGTTTAGGAAAATAGGAAATATTTATCTAAACAAAACAAGACCAAAATGACAAACATCCACCATACACAAGTCAAGTTATCAATAAAAATGCAAAAAGAGTCTTTAAGTAGTTTTAAACACACACTAGCACTGCTAGTGTGAAAATGTACCTGGTGTGCGTCAAAAATAACCCAGCACGGGCAGATGTGCATCAAAAATAACTCCGCACAGTGAGTCGAGACGGTGAGTCGGAAATCTAGCCACTCGATGATCCGAAATCCCCCGCAGCGCAGGTTGTGATCTCCCAGCCTCTGCCAGTGAAGCTGCGCGTCGTTTCTCCTGCTCCGTGCGTCGATTCTTCGGTCACGTTTCCTGCGAGCGTCGTTTTCTCAGCTGCGGAGCCGGCTTCGCGTCATTTTTTCAGCCACAGATCGGAGTCACATCAATCTTTTCCCCGCACAGTGCTCTGTGTGTGGATTTTCTTGTCTTTAGGCTGCCAGCATCTCCTTTCAGGGTCTCAGGAACTGGATCTGCACCACAGGGCAGAGTAGGAGTCTCTCTAGAGACTCCAGGTGTTGGCAGAGAGAAGTGTTTGCTGTCCCTGAGACTTCAAACAACAGGAGGCAAGCTCTAGATCAAGACCTTGGAGATTTCCTCACAAGATGGAAGGCACACAAAGTCCAGTCTTTGCCCTCTTACTCTGGCAGAAGCAGCAACTACAGGATAGCTCCACAAAGCACAGTCACAGGGAGGGCAGCTCTTCTTCCTCAGCTATTCAGCTCTTCTCCAGGCATAGGTTCCTCTTGGTTCCAGAAGTGTTTTTTAAAGTCTGTGGTTTTGGGTGTCCTTCTTATACCCAATTTCTCCTTTGAAGTAGGCCTACTTCAAAGTAAAGTCTCTTTTGAATGTGAAATACTGCCTTGCCCAGGCCAGGCCCCAGACACTCACCAGGAGGTTGGAGAATGCATTGTGTGAGGGCAGGCACAGTCGTTTCAGGTGTAAGTGGCCACTCCTCCCATCCCTCCTAGCACAGATGGCTCATCAGGATATGCAGGCTACACCCCAGCTCCCTTTGTGTCACTGTCTAGTGTGAGGTGCAACCAGCCCAACTGTCAAACTGACCCAGACAGGGAATCCACAAACAGGCAGAGTCACAGAAATGGTATAAGCAAGAAAATGCCCACTTTCTAAAAGTGGCATTTTCAAACACACAATCTTAAAATCAACTTTACTAAAAAATGTATTTTTAAATTGTGAGCTCAGAGACCCCAAACTCCACATGTCCATCCGCTCCCAAAGGGAATCTACACGTTAATCAGATTTAAAGGTAGCCCCCATGTTAACCTATGGGAGGGACAGGCCTTGCAACAGTAAAAAACGAATTTAACAATATTTCACTGTCAGGACATATAAACCACATTGCTATATGTCCTACCTTAACCATACACTGCACCCTGCCCTTTGGGCTACCTAGGGACTACCTTAGGGGTGCCTTACATGTAAGAAAAGGAAAGGTTTAGGCCTGTCAAGTGAGTAGACTTGCCAAGTCGAATTTACAGTTAAAACTGGACACACAGACACTACAGTTGCAGGTCTGAGACATCAAAATGAGTATGTAAATTAGGCTAATTATAATATACAAAGGCAGCATCACAGATATCACAACTCTGTACAACACACCAAGACACAAATGTGGGTGGCACAACCAGTGCTGCAGGCCCACTAGTAGCATTTGATTTACAGGCCCTGGCACCTCTAGTGCACTTTACTAGGGACTTACTAATAAATCAAATATGCCAATCATGGATAAACCAATCAACAATCCAATTTACACAGAGAGCATATGCACTTTAGCACTGGTTAGCAGTGGGAAAGTGCTCATAGTTCAAAAACCAACAGCAACAGGTCAGACAAAATAGGAGGCAGGAGACAAAAAGATTGGGCATCACCCTCCATAAGCAAAAAAGTCCATCAGTGCTCAAGGCAATTTTTACTACCTAATCTTCTGCTACTTTAGCTCTGTCTGGTCATCAAGCTGCATACTGTTAGTAAAGTTTCAATGCAATGTTTAAAATACTGATTAATAATTCAAGTATTTGAACATCTACAGGAGAAAGCAGAACCTCCAAATCTTTGAATAAATAACATATCTCTGCAAGAGCCTCCACAAATGCAGTAATTTAGAAAGTTCTAATAAACTAGGAGTTCTAGCTGTAACCATTCCACAAAGAACAACCGGTCATGAGTCATTTCACAGCCTCATGTAAAGACAACCACTCTAAGTCATGGAATATAATTCACCACCCTATAATTTACAGGAAGACTATATAGAGTTGAAAGAATACAAAACAGGGCATTTAGGGGGTCATTCTGACCCTGGCGGTCGGCGGTGAAGTGGCGGTAAGACCGCCAACAGGCTGGCGGTCTTTTTTCATGTATTCTGACCATGGCGGTTACCGCCATGGTCAGCCGCCGCTTCACCGTTCCGACTGCCACGGCGGTAACGACCGTCGGGCTGGAGACCCGGGTCTCCAGCCCGGCGGTCGTCACATACCGCCGGCGGTATTCCAACCCGGCTTACCGCCATGGATTTCATGCGGTTGGGGACCGCCATGCAATCCATGGCGGTAAGCACTATCAGTGCCAGGGAATCCGTTCCCTGGCACTGATAGGGGTCTCCCCCACCCCCAACCCCCACCCCGACTCCCTCCCCTACCCCCCAACCACCCCTGCCACCCCCAAAAGGTTGCAGGACCCCCGTCCACCACCCCGATCCCAACATATACACACACATACACACATACAGGCACGCATTCATGCACATACACACACACCCCCGCATTCATGCACGCATTCATCATGCACATACACACACACCCCCGCATTCATGCACGCATTCATGCACATACACACCCCCCCCCGCATTCATGCACGCATTCATGCACATACACACACACCCCCGCATTCATGCACGCATTCACACGCCCCCTCAATATACACACACGCACACCCCCATGCACGCACACAACTCACAACACCCCCCCGCCCCCCTTCCCTAGCGGACGATCACCTTACCTGTTCCTGGTGATCCTCCGGGTAGGGAACGGGCAGCTCCGCCGACACCGCCACGCCAACAGAACACCGCCACAGCGAATCACAGGTCGTGATTCGCTGGGCGGTGTTCTGTTGGCGTGGCGGTTGAGGTGGAGCTACCTCCACTTCCCCGCCTGCCGCCAGTATGGCTGTTGGCGGCTCTTCGTCCGGAAACGGGCGGAGCGCTGCCAACAGTCAGAATGGCCCATGCGGAAGACCGCCAGCACTGGCGGTCTTCCGTACGGCGGTCCCTCGGCGGTCTATTGAAAAGACCGCCGAGGTCGGAATGACCCCCTTAATTTGGAAAAGTGATCCTCATGTGATATGTTTTCAACCTGGTCCTCTATGCAGGGTCACCCCACAGCTTGGCTCCCTGTGCTAAGCCCATTTATTTTGGCTTTTAGGACTCGGTGCACTCTTCCCCTGCTAATCAGTGGTAACATACCTGTGCTCTTGCACGTAAACATGGTAAAAATGACTACACCTGTTTTGGAAATGGGGTCTTTGTTTGGCAGTCAGGTTACCCCCTGTTTAAGCAAGGACACTCACTCTAGTCAGGGTATGTCACACACAATCCAAATTATCCTGTGCCCACCCTCTGGTAGCTTGGCACTGAGCATTCAGGCTTAACGTAGAAGACAATGTGTAAAGTATTTGTGCAATGAATCATGCAATAACGCCATATAGCACCTCAAAAATACACCACAGTGTTTAGAAAAATATATAACATTTATCTGAAAGATGCAGGTCAAAATGATTAAAATGCAATAAGTAGATGTAGAGATATCACTGTAAAAGTGATATAAAGGCCCTCATTACAACCCTAGCGGTCGGAGAGAAAGCGGCAGTAATACCGCCAACAGGCCGGCGGTAAAAAAAATTGAATTATGACCATGGCGGAAACCACCAACACAGTCAGCCACTTTAACACACCGACTGCCACGGTGGTAGCAACAAGCACTGCAGCGGTAACTGCCACCAGCCAGGCGGAAGACAAGGTTCCGCCCACTATATTATGAAACACCAATCCGCCACCTTTTCCGGGGCGGTACCAATGCCATCAAAAGCACAGCGGAAACAGTACACAGAAGGCAAAGGACTCACCTCTGGAGACTCAAGGAAGAACCACGACTCCATGGAGCCCGAACTGCAAGTGTTCCCCATGCTGGTCTGCTACCTCCTACACCAGGAATACCAACATCAGCGATGACGACCACGGTGAGTACTGCCGCCTAGCACGCAGGGGAGGGGGAGGAAAAAGAGAGTGACACACACACACAACACCCCCACCCCCAACATCATACACACAAGCAGGTGCAATAACATCACATATTCAACCCCCACCCCTCAGGAATAATGCAAGGACAAAATGATTGGAAGAAAGTGAGTGTAATAATATAAAATACTAGAAATAAGTCCTCAAAAATCAAAACAGTATTTACAGCTATACAAATGAAGGGACACTGCCCAGTCCATAATGTCCATGGGCCACAGGGCCATATCACATAGGCCACGGCCCCACTTGACTCCTGCCTCAATATGGAGGGAACACTGCTGGGGCATCAGGTCGAAAATACACAGGCACCTGAGGGGGAAGGGGAAGGGGGGGCACCTCAGCCGGAAGATGGTACAACACCACTGCTCCTGGAGGGGGCTACATGCCCACTGCTTTGTCCTGGGGAGTGCAAGGCCACAGTCTCTCAAGTGGGTGGTGTAACAGGGTCACGGGGACACTGTTCCAGGACGGTGTCCCAAGGCCTACGGTCTGATGCCCCAGGGGCACCGCCGACAGCCTAAGTCCAGGAACGCCCACTTTCAACCCCAGACGTCCGGGTTCCATCAAAGAAAAGAAAGGATGGACTCAAGTGAGCGAGAGCGTTCGAGGAGGAAGAAGAGGAAGACCGGCGACGGGAAGAGGAGAAAGGACCCCAAGACAGACAGCCAACCAGGGAGACCGGAATGAACAACGGAGGTGAAGAGGAACCGGAGACACCTCGACAGGAGGACGCTGACGTCGACAGCGAGGACTTCCTGCTATAACTCCAGCCATGTCCCCGGAGGGACGTGGCTTTCGCAGGTACGTGCCTGCATAACCAATCCCGGGCTATTACTGAGTGGGAGAGGGGAGCGCGGACGGTGTGGGGAAATTAATGAGAGACAGGACAAATAGACGGTCCGCCTCTCCGTTTTCTTTATTGTGATTTCTTTATTTTCTTTTGACTAACCTTCACTACATTTTATTGGTTGTGAGGGATCCTGTGAGGATAACAGGATTCCAAAATATAGAAAGCCATTCCTTTTAGTTAAACACAGCGAGCACGACACCACAGAGCTTTACGACCGGGGAGCACTCGCCGAGTTGTTTGTTTTCCCACCACGCCACACCTACACCCTATAACCCTATTATAAACAGAAAAAGAAGAACAAAGATACTTACCATTTCCTTTTAGTTTCTTTATTTTTTTTGTTTGATTGGCGGACCCCACTCTTCCATCCCGATTCCACCATACTTGGGAGGAACGATCCTAAAAGAGAGAAAAGAAAAGAAGAGACATATTAAGACAAGAAAAGAAGGAAGAAAAGAAAAGATCAGAGGAGGAGAAACATGAAAGAAAATAAGAGGGAGAGATAGAGACACTGAGAGAAACAGGACTGGAGAAACTCCAGTAGGGGTCGACAAATAACGTTTGGGACTATAAATCTGGAAATAGCTCAAATTAATAATAAAAATACCAGTTCTGAACTATATCCTGACTCCGATAAGATTATTAACGTCTCCAACCCACTGGGATATCCCACGTCCTCTACAGGTGGTTTGCCCACTGCTTGGTCCTGGGGAGTGCAAGGCCACAGTCTCTCAAGTGGGTGACTTGCCCACTGCTTGCTCTTGGGGTGTGCAAAGCCACAGTCTCTCAAGTGGGTGGTTTGCCCACTGCTTGGTCCTGTGGAGTGCAAAGCCACAGTCTCTCATGTGGGTGGTTTGCCCACTGCTTGGTCCTGGGGAGTGCAAGGCCACAGTCTCTCTAGTGGATGGCTTCTCCACTGGTTCTGGATGGGGCTCTGTGCCCAGTGTGCTTCATCCTGGTGAGGAGGGGGTGAGTGGATGCCTTCTTCCACTGGTTCTGGAGGGGGGTTTGTGTCCTGTGATGCAGCACATGGGGAGTGCAAGCTCACAGGGGGTTATTACAACTTTGGAGGAGGTGTTAATCCGTCCCAAAAGTGACGGTAAAGTGACGGATATACCACCAGCCGTATTACGAGTTCCATAGGATATAATGGACTCGTAATACGGCTGGTGGTGTATCCGTCACTTTACCGTCACTTTTGGGACGGATTAACACCTCCTCCAAAGTTGTAATAACCCCCACAGTCTCTCACCTGGGTGTCAGATCCACGAGATTTGCTGTGGGCAGGATGCATGACACTCCATGGAGAGAGGACTACAGTCCATCCGCCGGCGGGGACGGCTGTACAGTGGTGGCAGTGCCGGTGCTGGTGTCGGTGCTGCCAGTGGTGGAGGGAAGCTCCAGCCCTTCCCCTGCTGCCTAGGACGGCTGCCCACTGGGGCTGCTGCTGCTGCCAGTGGTGGTGGTGCCAGTGGCAGTGTTGCTGGTGGTGCTGGTGGGCGGTGTTGGTGGCTGAAGCGGCATAGTTAGTAGTGGGGGCTCAGATCCTGTCACAGCACCAGGCCTCCTGTCCCTCCTGCCTGCAGGGGCAGGCCCTTTGCCCTTGCCCTTGGCAGCTGGTGGTGTCTCCTTGCCCTTGGCAGCTGGTAGTGCATCCTTGGCCTTGGCAGGTGGTGGTGCATTCTTGCCCTTGGCAGCTGGTGGTTGTTCCTTGGCCTTGCCCTTGGCAGCTGGTGCAGGCACACTGCCAGTGCTGATGGGTGTTTCCTTGGAGACGCTCACACCTGCAGTAGCTGTCGAAACTACAGTTGCTGTGGACAGGGTGGCTGAGGTGCTGGCCTGCATTGTGTCCACCCTGGCCTAAAGTGAAGGATGGGGGAGGGGTAGGGAAGAGGTCAAGGGTGGAGAGGAAAAGCTTCTTAGAGACACCGGGGCGGAAGACGGGGGAAGGTTTGAGAGTGGAGGAAGAGGGAGTGTTGTAGGAGGTGTCTGTCTGCTGTTTTTGGGTGCAGGTGCATGGGCTGGATGCTGTTGTGAGGTGGATGGCTGTTGGGTGTCTGAGTGCTTGCGTTTGTGTACTTTGGGAGGAGGGGGCACAGACACAGTGGGAGAGGACACACAGGACGTGTGCATGGATGTGGGGGTGGTGACTGCCAGTGAGAGGTGTGTAGTGATAGGCGTGATGGTGATGGAGGTAGTGGATGAGGATGTAGTGCATGCAGGTGTGAGTGGAGACGCTACTGGGAGGGAGGTGGATGACGAGGAGGAGGGGGACACAGTGGAGGCAGTGGATGTTGGTGTGTCTGTTTCTGGATGGTGTTTGTGTGAGTGCTGTGGGATGATGTGTGGTGCTTGTGTTTGCCTGAGCCACTCTTGTGTGTTGTCTTGGGTGCATGTTGGTCTGATTGTGTGCTTGGGGTAGGTTGGGATTCAGGGGAATGGGACTGGGTAGAGGAAGTTGGAGGTGGGAGGATAGACAGTGACAATGGCTGCCATCAGGGAGGAGGCCAGAGCCTGTAATAATCCATGTTGGGCCGCCCCGCCAGAGTGAATGCCCTCTAGGAATGCATTTGTATGTTGCAAATGCCCTGCCAGCCCCTGGATGGCATTCACTATGGTTGACTGCCCAACAGAGATGGATCGCAGGAGGTCAATAGCCTCCTCACTCAGGGCAGCAGGGCTAACCGAGGCTGGGCCTGAGGTGCCTGGGGGAAAGGAGATGCCCACGCTCATGGGTGAGCGGGCACGGGAAACTCGCTGAGGGGCTGTTGGGAGGGCGGTGCTGGTACGGGGGTGGCGGCTGTACCTGTACTTGGGGTGGCCACGGAGCTGTCCGCCACCAGCAGGGAGCTTCCATCGGAGGAGGTATCACTGTCAGAACTGTTCCCTCCTGTCTCTGCCGTGGGGCTCCCCTCGCTCTCCGTCCCACTGGTGCCCTCACGGGCAGTGGATTCAGCCTCCAGGGCCATGTGAGATGCAGCTCCCTCTGTCGCCGGTGCCTCTGATCCTCTGCTAGATTATGCTAATGCACAGAAGGACAGGGTGACGAAACAAAAAGGGGGGGGAGAGACAGGGGATACACTTGGTCAATGCCAGCAACAACACCACAGTTGGCGTACACAACACACAGGGGCCAGCCCTACGCACTAGGCGATGCACTACCACTCACAATGTCAGTCACCAGGCCATGGACCGTAATACCTAACGCCAATAGCAGCATACCTGAGACCCACAGATCCCTGCCCAGTAGTAGATGCCCACTAGCATGTTTGGGAGTAGAGTGCATCAGCCCAACATGAAACCTACCCTGTAGTGTCCGGCCTGGCCTAGGGGCACCCATAAGCCCACATCCCTGACCCAGAGACCACCCCACCATGAGCAATTTACAAATTTTGAAACTGTACTCACCTCCTTGTGGCTGCTGTGATGCCCTCAAGCGCCCATCCAGCTCCAGATAGGCCATCACCAGTATGCTGAACAACAGGGGGTCAGGTTTCAACGACCACCCCTTCCTCTCTGGGAGGCCATCCCCAGCTGGACCTCTGCCATCTTCCTTGCCCAGCGTCTCAGGTCCTCCCACCGTTTCCAACAGTGGATGCTCCGCCTGCCGTAGACCCCAGGGTCCGCACGTCCTTGGCGATGGCATGCCATATACCCTTTTTCTGATGGGCGCTGACCTGCAGAAAAAGAAACATAGAAAAAGGTATCAGTCATACTGTCCGGCCTGTTACACCCATGGCCCACCATATCCCTCCCATCCCCTTACGCACATACATTGACCAACATACATGCTGCATGCCGCCCAGGACCCCTCCACCCCCCCCTTACACGAGGCCTTCACACACATCACACCATGCATTCATGCCCCATGCATCGTGCCTACAGTGTACTCACCTGTTGGTTTGGAGGCCCATAAAGCAATCGGTACTGGGGTAGGACCCCATCCACTAGTTTCTCCAACCCTGCAGCGGTGAAGGCAGGGGCCCTTTCCACAGTGACTCGAGCCATGGTCGCTTCCAGACACAGGTCACAGCAGCACTTGCAGTGTAGGTCCACTCCTGTTGAAGGTCAGGTAGCAAGTGAGTGAACAGATAGAAAATGGCAGTCACATCCAAGACGGTGCGTACCGTCAGCCCCGGCGTACATCACCATTGGCCACTGTAACCCATAGGGCCCAATGATAACCAATGAGGAGTTGCACAGCGGTACTCGACCGCCTCCTGCAACGGCGCACAACGTCAGCGGTATTACCTCATTTTCACCTGCACCTAACTGCGTCACAGCCGACATAAGCACATTTTGGGAATAAACATAAAGATACTGTTTCTCTCACAGCATGCAATGCATTATACACTGAGGCAATGTTAAGAACTGACCAGATGCTCATCATTTTGCCCCCTAGAGTACAACCGCTGAGGATGAATAGGAGATGAAGACATCCCCCGTGTACAAAACCCTGGTGGACTTGGCAACAATGGAGGACAGGCACATTATCCTCACCTACAGACTTGATAGGGCCACAATCCAAGAGCTGTGGGCCCAATTGGAGCCAAACCTGATCTCAGCTATCCATCAGTCCACTGGGATCCCCTCTTGTGCAAGTCCTATCTGTGCTCCATTTCTTGGCGAGTGGCTCCTTCCAAATGACAGTGGCCATGGCAGCAGGAATTTTCCAGCCAATGCTCTCAAACGTGCTGACCAGAGTGTTGTCTGCCCTGATGAAACACATGTGCAGCTACATTGTTTTCCCCCAGGTGGAGGATTTGGCCACAGTGAAAGCTGACGTCTATGCAATGGGACATATCCCCAACATTATTGGGGCAATTGATGGTACACATATTGCCTTTGTCCCCCCCCCAAGGACATTAACAGGTGTTCAGAGATAGTATGCCTGGTGGACCAGTACATCTCCCATGTGAATGCAAAGTATCCTGGGTCTGTGCATGATGTCTATATCCTTAGGAATAGCAGCATCCCATATGTGATGGCTCAACACCAGAGGCACCAGGTGTGGCTAATAGGTGAGCCCATGGTCCACACCCAGTGTATGTTAATCTATGGGTGTGGGGTTGGCCCTAAGGGTGAGTGTCTGGCTAGCAGGTATCCCTCAATATTTACAACTGACTCTGGTTACCCCAACCTCTCATGGCTACTGACCCCAGCGAGGAATCCCAGGACAAGGACAGAGGAACGTTACAATGAGGCACATGGGTGAACAAAGCAAATTATAGAGCGGACCTTTGGCCTCCTGAAGGTCAGGTTTCGGTGCCTTCATCTAACAGGTGGATCCCTGTGGTACTCACCCAAGAAGGTGTGCAAGATCATCGTGGCATGTTGCATGTTGCACAACCTTGCCTGGAGACACCAGGTGCCTTTTCTGCAGGATGATGAGGCTGGAGATGGGTGTGTGGCAGCGGTGGAGCCTGTGGACAGTGATGAAGAGGAGGCATGTGGACAACAGAACATTTATCATTCGACAGTACTTCCAGTGACACACAGCTAAGACATTGTGGGGGTCATTCTGACCCCGGCGGTCATGGACCGCAGGGGCCAGGGCTGGAGGGAGCACCGCCAACAGGCTGGCGGTGCTCCACAGGGTATTCTGACCGCGACGGTTCAGCCGCGGCCAGAAAGGGAAAACCAGCGGTCTCCCGCCAGTTTTCCGCTGCCCTGTAGAATCCTCCATGGCGGCGCAGCTCGCTGCGCCGCCATGGGGATTCTGACACCCCATACCGCCATCCTGTTCCGCCAGGAACAGGATGGTGGTATGGGATGTCGTGGGGCCCCTGGGGGCCCCTGCAGTGCCCATTCCAATGGCATGGGCACTGCAGGGGCCCCCGTAAGAGGGCCCCACTTTGTATTTCAGTGTCTGCTTTGCAGACACTGAAATACGTGACGGGTGCCACTGCACCCGTCGCACCTTCCCTTTGCTCAATTCTGAGCCGGCGTCCTCATGGGAAGGCTGTTTTGCACTGGGCTGGCGG
The DNA here is from genome assembly GCF_031143425.1 of Pleurodeles waltl. Classification (NCBI taxonomy): domain Eukaryota; kingdom Metazoa; phylum Chordata; class Amphibia; order Caudata; family Salamandridae; genus Pleurodeles; species Pleurodeles waltl. The sequence goes on along the minus strand of NC_090446.1, from coordinate 1,453,383,169 downwards.
GCGGCCTTTTGGCGGTCGCCCGCCAGCCCAGTGCAAAACCCAAAATACCCTCAGCGGTCTTTCGACCGCGGAGCGCTATTTTGGAGGGGGGAACTCTGGCGGGCGGCCTCCGCCGCCCGCCAGGGTGAGAATCACCCCCTGTAACTTCATCATCCATTGCAGTTTTGTGCTGTAAGTTGTCACTGGCAGGCTGCTGTTCCCACTACTATACCCACTTACTGTACCCTTTGACATGTCTATTCACAGATATTTGTGCCCTACTTTGGCTCCTGGTGTATTGACTGCAGCACAATACAGGTTATACCTATGTATACATTACTGTACAGTCTACTTTGAATGTCTACAGATTGTAAAAGGAATACATACTTAAATCATTTGACATACTACATACTTGTATTTTTTAAAGTGGTGTTAATTTACTTGCTGAAAATATATTGGGGATGTGCAATGGGCTGTGGTGATAGAGGAGGAATGTCCAGGATAGAGTCCATTCTATGTGGATCACAGGTGCATTGTCCAAGGGAGCATAGGAGGTGGAGCAATGGCAGTTCAAGGTGGACAGGGTGACAGAGTGGGACACAAGGGTGACAATCAGGAGAGTCGTATTTCCTGGCGGGGGTCTTGGCAATGTTCTCTGGCTTCTGCCTGGATTGCAGGAACCGTTGCGGGGTGGTTCTCCTTCTGCAGGGGGAGGGGAGCTGGTGGCCTAATGTTTCTGTGGCGGGGCCTCCTGTCCACTAGCATCAGAGGAGGTGGAGGGCTGTTCATCGGTGTGGCTAGTGTCAGGGGCTCATTGGTGTCACACTGCCTCCCTCATGGTGTTGGCCATGTCTGTCAGCACCCCTGCAATGGTGGCCAGGGTGGTCCCTGATCCCCAGGTACTGTCCCTCCTGCAGCCGCTGGGTCTCCTGCAGCTTGGTTAGTATCTGGACCATAGTCTCCAGGGTATGGTGGTATGCTCCCAGGATGTTGGTGAGTGCCTTGTGGAGAGTCGGTTCCCTGGGCCTGTCCTCCCCCTGTCACACAGCAGTCCTCCCAGCTTCCCTGTTGTCCTGTGCCTCTGTCCCCTGAACCATGTACCCACTGCCACTGACCCCAGGTCCCTGATCGTCCTGTGTTTGTGGGGTTGCCTGGGGTCTCTGTAGTGGTGGACACACTGCTGATTGACGTGTCCTGGGAACAGAGGTATGGGCCTGCTGGGTGGGAGCTGTGCTGGTGTTTCCTGAGGGGGGAGGCTCTGTGGTGGTATGGGACTGTGGCTGGGTAACCAACTGTCCGGAGGTCCCTGATGGGCCAATTTGGTCATCCTGATGCTGTCATCACTGTGGGCCTCTTCTGTGGGAGGACTAGATGCTGCTGGCATCTCCTCTCCAGTGACGTTGGGTGTGGGACCTGCGGGGATGTAAATGCAGTGTTATTGTTTCTCCGTGTGACATCTTGTGCATGGGTGGGTTGCCCTGTATGGTTGTGAGTGCCATGTGAGCTTTGCCTTGTGTGAGTAGTTATTTTGTGGGCTAGGTGACACTCTCTAGTGTGCATGCTGTGGTGATGGGTGTCCATGCAGGTCTGTGAGTGGTGTCCATGCATTGGTGGTGTATGCAGTGCTAGGTACTGGGATGGGTGGGTTGTGGTGGTGGGGTGTGTGGGAGGTGGTGGCGTGATGGGAGTGAGGGTGCGTTGGGGTATGTGATGGCATGCAAGGAGTGGGGTGAAAGTAATAAAGATTTGACTTACCAGAGTCCAGTCCTCCTGATACTCCTGCCAGGCCCTCGGGATGCAGTATTGCCAAGACTTGCTCCTCCCATGTTGTTAGTTGTTGGGGGAGGAGGTGGAGGTCCACTGCCAGTCCTCTGTACAACTATCTGGTATCTTGCAACCACAGAACGCACCTTCCCCGTAGGTCATTCCACCTCTACCTGATGTCATCCCTTGTTCTTGGGTGCTGTCCCACGATGTTGACCCTGTCCATGATCCTCCGCCATATCTCCTTCTTTCTTGTAATGGATGTCTGCTGCACCTGTGATCCGAATAGCTGTAGCTCGACCCTGGATGATTTCCTCCACCATGACCCTTAGTTCCTCCTCTGAGAACCTGGGGTGTATTTGTGGTGCCATGAGTGTAGTGTATGTGGTGTGTGTGAGGGTGTGTGAGGTGATGTGTTAGGGTGTGTGCTGTGAGGTGCGTGGATGGTGTATGGGTGATAGTGTTCAGTGGCTCTGGTTCTGTGGGTGCTCTTGGTGTGTCTCTCTCTCTCAGTTGTCAATTTCTTTGAGTCATAAAGGGATGTGGGTGGTGTGTTTTATAGTGGTGTGGGTGTGTGGATGTGGTGTGTGTATTAGTGTCAGGTGTGTGTAGTTTGAATTGTCCAATGTGGGGTTGTCTTGTATGTGTATGTATATTTTGAGCGCAGCGGTATGTACCGCCAATGGTTTACCGCGGTTGAATGTCTGCCGCGGTGATTCGTGGGTCCTAATGCTGTGGGCGTAGTTGTGTTGGTGTAATGGTGTGGGTTTTGTGCTGCCATTTTATCACCGACCTTTAGGCTGGCGGACTTATGTTTGTGTTCGTATAGTGACGGATTGCTATGTGTGGGTCATAATATGGGTAGCTGCATACCGCCGCGGTCGCAGTATGTTGGTGGCAGTCGGCATGGTGGTAAGCGGGACTTAGCGCCAATGTCATAATGAGGGCCAAAGTGTCTTAAGTCTTTGCAAAACAAATAAATGTCTCTTAAAAACAATAAAACAACCTGGTTCTCATTCAAAATCTCCACAAGGGACTGCAGAGGAGGCGATGTGTGGAAAACGGAAAGGTCTGCGTTGGTTTCGCCTCTTCGCACACCGACTTGCGGCATTATTTTCCAAGCAGGGGAAGACTTTGCGTCGATTTCCAGCGGGCTGACTTGGTTCCTCCTCAGGTTGCAGGTTTTTTTGGCGCCCCGGGGACGGTGTGTGGAATCCTGGGCTTGCGGAGCGAAGTCACAAGTGCTGCGTCGATCCAGTGGGTGTTCTGTGGAAATTTCTCCCGCACGGCAGGCGCTGGGTCGACTCCTCTCTGGAAGTTGGGCTGCGTCGTCCCGGGTCAGCTGTGCGTCGATCCGGTGGGCTGTGCGTCGAAGTTCCGGTCGCAACGCAGGTGCTGCGCCAATCCTCTACTTGAGAAGTCGCGCTGCGTCATTCTGGTTCGGCGTACGGTGAATTAATCACCGCGGGGCAGGCTGTGCGTTGTTTTTAGCAAGCTGTGCATCAAATTTTCACCGCACAAGGTGTCCAGTTGCAGGAGTGAAGTCTTTTTGGTTCTGAGGGAACAGGAGGCAAGCTCTATCCAAGCCCTTGGAGAACACTTCACAGCACAGCCAGGGAGCAGCAAGGCAGCAGGGCAACAGCAAGGCAGCAGTCCTTGTCAGAAAAGCAGTCCCAGTGAGTCCTTTGGGCAGCCAGGCAGTTCCTCTTGGCAGGTCTGGTTCAGGAATTCTTCACCAGCAGGTTTCTTGTCCAGAAGTGTCTGTGAGGTAGAGTGTCTACCTCAAGAAGTGTTTAAAGTCTGTGGTTTTGGGTTCTCTTATACCCATTTTGGCCTTTGAAGTAGGAAAGGAAAGTCTCACTTGTTTGTGAAATCCTGCCTTGCCCAGGCAAGGCCTCAGACACACACCAGGGGGTTGGAGACTGCATTGTGTGAGGGCAGGCACAGCCTTTTCAGGTGCAAGATACCACTCCTCCCCTTCCTCCTAGCACAGATGGCTCTTTGGAATATGCAAGCTACACCCCAGCCCCTTTTGTGTCACTGTCTGGGGAGAGGTGCAAACAGCCCAACTGTCAAACTAACCCAGACAGGGAATCCACAAACAAGCAGAGTCACAAACATGGTTCAAGCAAGAAAATGCCCACTTTCTAAAAGTGACATTTTCAAACACACAATCTTAAAACCAACTTTACTAAAAGATGTATTTTCAAATTGTGAGTTCAGAGGTCCCAAACTCCACATGTCTATCTGCTCCCAAAGGGAATCTACATTTTAATCATGTTTAAAGGCAGCACCCAGGTTAACCTATGTGAGAGATAGGCCTTGCAACAGTTAAAACCCAATTTGGAGGTATTTCACTGTCAGGACATATAAAACACATTAGTATATGTCCTATCTTAACCATACACTGCACCCTGCCCATGGGGCTACCTAGGGCCTACCTTAAGGGTGTCTTATATGTATGAAAAGGGAAGGGTTAGGCCTAGCAAGTGGGTACACTTGCCAAGTCGAGTTTACAGTTTAAAAACTGCACACACAGACACTGCAGTGCCAGGTCTGAGACATGATTACAGGGCTACTTGTGTGGG